>NC_034412.1:86403475-86549753 GCF_002078875.1 Numida meleagris | reverse complement strand
CCCGCCCCGTCGCGCCCCGCCCCGCCAGCCCCACTAATCAGCTGCGGAGCCGCTGCAGCCGATCGCTTCTCTCCCTCTCGCCCAGCGCTGCCTGAGCACGCCTGGCGGCGGGGCGGGCCCGGCCGGGTACGCCGCTTCCCCGGCTCCCAGGTCGGCGGGCTCCCGCCTCGTCCTAGCCTCGTGGTAGCAGCGGGCCTGAGGAAACTGCGGGCGCCGTGCGGACAGGCGCCCTGGGGCCTCGCTGCTGCTGTCCGTCCTCTTCGGGCAGCGATAAAAGAGCCATACCCTCCCTCTGCAGATCAGGCAGCCCTTGGTTTACCACAGTTACTCTGCTGTCCCCGCGTCTGCAGCCGCTCCTTGCCCCAGCGCTCAGGCTCTCACGCTGCTTGTGGCCTCCACCGAGGCCCGATCCTAAGTCAGAATGAGCAGCAGAGATAACCTGAATACAACAGAAGTTGCTTAAGCATTCTGTTTCTGAGAATTTCTCCTAATTCTTATTTTCTCTTAAATTGGGCCACAGAAATGGTGATAGCACACCTCCCCCTGCAAGGACAGGCTGAGAGCTGGGGCTGTTCACCCTGGAAAAGAGATGGCTCAGGTGCCTGAGAGCAGCATTTCGGTATCCAAAGGGGGGCTGTAAGAAAGAAGGAGCCAGAGCCATTAGCAGGGGTTGCTGCGACAGAACAACAGGGCTCCCAGTTCAAAAAGACAGGGATCTCCTAGAAAGAGTCGAGTGGAGGGCCACAAAGATGATAAAGGGCCTGGAGCACCTCCCATAGGAGGAATGACTGAGTAACCTGAGTCTGTTCAGCCTGGGGAAAAGAAGATTGAGGGAGAATCTGATTAATGTTTATAAATCTCTAAAGGGAGGTGGGAGGCAAATGGATGAGGCCAGGCTCTTCTCAGTGGTGTGTAGCGATGGGTCAAAAAGCAATGGCCTAAAACTTGAACACAGGAAGTTCTGCACTAACATGCAGAAGAATTTACAGTAAGGGTGATGGAGCACTGGAACAGGTTGCCCAGAGAGGCTGTGGAGTCTCCTACAGAGAGATTCAAGACCTGTCTAGACACCTACCTGTGCGACCTGCTGTAGCATACCTGCTTTACCTGGGGATCAGACTCAATCTCCTGAGGTCCCTTCCAGCCCCTGCAATCCTGTGTGATTCTATGATTCTGTGGAATGATTTCAAACTAAATATTGTTGTAAATATTGACTTTTAAGGGTCCCTTCCAACTCAAAGTGATTGGAATTGCTGGATGCTGTATCAGCTTAATGTTTGCAACCTATAGCTTGTCATCGAATCCTGAGGCAGCAGTAATATACCAAATGACAGACAGCTCATTTGTTTATAAGTATCTCAGCCTCATTCCTACCACCACCAATTAACAACAGACATCTGGTGTCAGAGCATGGGCAATCACCACAATGGTATCATCTGAGCTCATGAAAAGCACCACAGCCCCAAATGCCAACATTTCTTCTCTTAAGCTGTCTGAAGCAGTCAATTATCACACACTGACAAACATTTAAGTAAAAGTACAACTATTAATACAGAAACAACTTCAGACTGTGAGGTGGACAATATTTCCGTGGCAAACCCTTCTGGTTTCACGTACTGAAAGTGGAACGATGCTGCAAATCTCCATGACCAAGGAAACAGCCATCAGCTCCATCAGCTGTGTCCTCCGCAAAAAAAAAAAAAATATTGAGAGAAAGTGCAGCCTGGTGAAACAGGGAGATACTTCTGCAGGGTGAACTGAAGTACACTCCATAACTCACCTCATTACCACAGATTACACACAGGTATGGTAGCTCTATTTTTAGGCTGCCACAATTCTAAGAGTACCTGAGGCTACTCGGACAAATTATGCACAAGCTGTAATTGCATGATGTTTTCCACTGGAATTCCTGCCTCTTACAGCTTACAAGATAGGAACCAGACCAGGACTGCACAAACAAAATTGTTTTTTTTGGGTTTTTTTTGTTTGTTTTTTCTTTTTGTCCTGACTTTTGAGTCTGACTGCTACCAAAATATGGCTTCAGCATTCCCCTTCTGTTGCTTCACAGCTTCCATCTATGTCCACCTGCAGCCTCTTTCCTTTTGCTATAAAGTGCTTTAGCAGATAGACGTAAGCTGGTCATCACTACCCTCCTCCCTCTTCCAGCACCCCACACCAATTCTTTATAGCCACTGTGAGAAGTTGTGCTACTGCACAATACATTGATTTGGGGAAATGACTCTGCTACAAGCAGATCTTTTGTTCTGTTGCATCAATTTGGTTACTTTAGTTAAACTTCTGGATCTGCTTTGCTCCAGGGCAATGTAACTGTACAAACAGAAATGTTACACAGGAAAAGGAATGAGCAGCAGAACTTTCAGAAGACGAATTGAAACCAGCAGACCACAAAACGTGACATGATCTTTGGGGCAGGTAACTAAGATTTAATTCTTGACATGATATTAAGCCATAAAATGGACATTTTAATGGGGGCTCTTTGTATACAATCAATTACAGTAATCAAAGGGAACTTAAGGAGACTAAAACCTCGGGCAGAGATCAGATTGAGAACGTCCTTCAAATTTAACAGAATACAAATATCTGAGCCCAAGGAATTGTTTGCAAGCTTAGTATTAATAGGATTAGAGAACTTTTATATAAGTCCAAGAAAGAGTACCAAAACTGTTTTGAAATGTTATTAGTTTATTAGAGATCTGATCTGACAACCTGAGAAATATCAGTTGCACACCAAACCCGCAGACTTTGCTAGAGTGATTTGGCAGCTCTGTGACTCAGTAATGGTTCGAGAACCACCAGCTCTACTTGCTTTACTACCTGTTTATACAAATTTTTAAGCCTCTCGAGTTGTAGAAAGAATACCACAGCAGAAGACAGCCATTTGATGATACAATGTGACTGCAATAACACCATGTGCATTTTCCACCAGGTTATCCTTCTCGTCTTAGTACTACCGTATTTTCCTCTTCCATACTTAACAAATGAGGAATGCTTCAGCAAAGTAAGGGCAAGAGACTATGGCCAATTCACACAAGGAAAACCTCACACCACCTACTTTCAGGCATCATTTCAAGTGCTCTGAAATTACTCCCATTATTCCCTGAAAAGCTTCTCCCTTCTGATTACAGTCTAAAGGGGGATTTGGTCCCATGCAACCATGCTGAATTTGTATGAATAAAATAGTGCATATATACTCTAAAAGGTAACAAGAGAACTACATAGACTGCTCCAAAAGTAATACCTCTTATTTATTTCCATGGAAACTACAACAGATACAAAGAGCACAATAACACTATTTTATATTGTCAGCTACCAAACACTGTTTTTCAACATAGCCACCACAATTAGCTGTGCATTTCTGCCAGCAATGAACAAGAGTTTGCATGCCATGCTCATAAAAATCTGCATGGCTGTCTGGAACATGGCTTGTCTTTCATGTAACTGTTGCCATCGCTGAAACGTACCACTCACTGTCTCACTGTGCTCACATCTACTGTTTGGTTCTCCATCAACATTCACCAAGCATCGATCAATGTCAATGAGTGCAATTTTTTCCTTATGGAGGAATTCAGTGACACACCTTTGCTTCATACGTGCTTCCAGGTCAGATGCCACTCTGTCCAATTGCCCCTCTGCAGCCATCTGTCACACAGCAACAAAAGGTAATAGAATATTGGCAGTAAGGTTTAACCTCTACTGGCATACCACCAACATCCGCCCCTGATGTCATGGGCTGACATCATAAAATAGGAGGCATTACTTTTGGAGCAGCCCTCATAGAAGCCACAGACTACACTGCAGACCTGTGCTCCTTCCATTGGACCAATTTAGCTATTTTTATATATATGAACTTCTCTGGCATTGTATTTGGAGCAACGCTGAGTTAAAGAACATTTGAAATCCAAGTCTATATAGAGTCAATTTAGGTCTCCCAAGAAAGAATGATTTTGCTCTTACAGAGTCCATCATGCAACATGCTACATTATCAGATGGCTTTTGCCCTCAGGGTTCGTGTTTCATTTCTGCTATATGTGAATAATTTAAGTGCTTTCAGAATCATATAGAGTTACATGCTTAAAAAAAAGGAAAGAATCCAGACCATTTCCCTATATTTGAAGGACCATTCAAAAAAGACAAAGCATATCTATGCACTGTGTGGTTTAACAACAGCTCTTCATTGTTGTGTGGTATCTGTAATCAGATTGTGAAGCAAACTCTTACAAGTGACTCCAGTATGAGTCACTGTAACAAAAAAAAACCACACTACTTCAGAACATTGAAAAGGATGAAATTTAATCTGCATACACAAACGTGCAGTTTCCCTATATACTGATACTATCTGATACACAACAGTATCAAATGAGTGGAAATATCTACTAGAACAGCTTCCAGCAGTGCAAGCTTCCAACAAGTGCCTGAGCAAGAGAATACACGCCACTTTTTTTTTTTTTTTTAAATAAACAGCTACCAAAATAAAATACTATCAACACTTGTTTTCAGTATATACCTGGAATGTTACTCCTAGGGATTGGGATTACACTGGATATGGAGCTTAAATAAAAATAATAATTTTACACAAACTACATGTCCGCTCACTCATCTCTCCAACTCAATTTTCTGTGTAGCCTTAGCACTGTGCCCTTTCAAAGCAACCGCCAGCAACTTTTTCTTCTGAGATTTCACACTAGTGCTGATGCGTTAGTGTTGCAGAAAATAACTTATCTTTCCTATCCCATTTCAGATTACATGCTCTTCAGTCTGGCTACTAGCAAGAAAACTGTTCCCTCGTTCTGAGCAAGACACGGAAAAGAAGAAAGTATTCTTAAGTCACATCAGCTTCATGGTGACAGTTCTGAAATGGCCAATGCATCAGGTTAATCTTAGGATATAGGAAAGGAGTCAAAGGATTTTGATATTTTATCTCGCAAGTTCTCTATTCAGTTGCAAATAAGACCTCAAATACTTGCATTTTTCAGGACAACATAAGAATGACCCAGGAATGCACATAAACTCATATTATTATGTTCAGATACTCAGGTGAGCATACATCAACTCTTTTTGTTTGCAAACAGCTGTCTATGTAGGTAAGTATGTGCAGACTTGTATTTATGTGTGTGACCTTAGCACATGCACCAAACCAGCGTGAGAAACGGCATTTCACTTGAAGCATTTAACCGTATTCCGCTTTCACGTCCCCTTTAAAATCCTCTCACTAATTTCTATACTGCTTCCTCACCAAGGTTTGTGCATTTCTGAGGGTCTCTCACTTTTTCAAGTTCTATACTTGTCTGTCCTTTGAAATGATAGAAAAGCAAGGCAAGAAGTCTACTGCACTAAAACTTCTTCAGGTGATTTTCTACATCCATATTTGCTGGTCTGATCTCTGAAATTACCCTTTCAGCAGTTACTGGTGACAGTTTCTTACATATTTTATACAAGTTTCTTTTTCACATCATCTTTCACTATCATTCTGTATATATATATATATATAAACAAAAAACTACACCAACATATCAATTTTTTTGAATATCATCATCTTTGTAGCTGAAGATTTCATTTTGAGAAGAGATTGTGATTTTTTTTAAAATCACTTGCTAGTATAAATATAATACATAAAGGAAGGTAACATAGCTGCATAGTCTAGCTTAAATTGATGGCTATTTCCAGGCTTCAGCGCTCATGACACTACTTGCACTGTCTTGCTAGAGAGGCAGCTTCACAACACAGTAAAACAAAACGACTACCTAAAAATGTCTAATAGAATCACGTAGATAACTGAGGTATCCTCAGAGAGAGGGGGAGAATGAGACTATAAAGCTTGAAATATTTTCCTGATCTTTCTTCAGAAAGACACTTCAGGAAAAAGTACCAGTTTGGTGTGGTGCTTTTTTGCTTTTTTTAAAATCCTTACATCTGTACCCTCCAAGTTTCCAATAACACACACAGTAATTCCTTTCACTCTGCAAAGCCAAAGAACATCAGCTTTGTTTGTTATTGCTAGTGAGCATGGAAAGAGTTGGCCTTTCACAACCCTCATCTCTCCCCCCTGGCCCCATTCTTTAATTTAAGATGAAGCTTGAAATGTATAAACTGGAGGAGAAACAAAGAAAACCTCTGGATTAGGTTTCTTGGGAGCTTGGTTCTGTTTAATTAAAAAATAACATATTGAAGTCTAGCAAAGCCTCCTCAATTAGTTTCACATTCTAGCAACACAAGTTCCACTCACCCGTTAAGATATTTATTCACAATATTCAGAGGCCAAGATATCTGCTTTTAAAGATTTATCTCCAGCTTTACTATACAGTAGTGTTGTGCAAAGTGTTTCTGCGATGCAGCATTCAAAAGTATGCACTGGTATTTCTATACGTAATTCTATTTTCATTCCAAGGTTACTACATTGAAAAAAAACTTACTGGCTACACAAAGATGCAGGTGTTTAAGCACCGTGAGACGTACAAATGCCAGCTACATGCTGGGTTCTTACTTAACAACAAATGAGAATGAGCTTCCACTTATGTACCAGGACTTCTGAGAAGTTGCTCTCCCTGGCCTTGAACTTTTGAGGGTAAGAAGAGCTACATACTTTGCCTTCAATAGCAAGCACTTTCCCACTTATTTGTGGCCTCTTGCATTTAAAACTAATGTTGTGCTCTGTGAGTTTATATTCCATCTCATGTTAAGTACCAGGGTAGGCTACAAAATCACTATTTTCAATTAAGACAGACAAACTTTATGATCCCACTAAATAGTTTTAAACTTAGCGTATTTCCCCTAGAACTCAGCACTAGCATTAAAATGGACCTTTTAGTAGAGAATAGCAAGTTGACATTGTAACAGCAATAACCAACAAAGCTTATCCTGTTATCTACCTAGTATCTTTATTCCAGAAAGCCAAATACTTATCCGCAAACATGACGTTACAGTTAAGATCCGTCAAGCTTCCAAGTGTTTTGACTAAGATAGTTTGAGAGGAATTTCAAAGTGATAGAACTAAAATGAAGGCTTTAAAACTAAAGGGGAAGAGGAAAAAAAATCCAGCAAAGCCCGCTTCCTTTCAATAGAACACTTTCCAGTTTGCCATGACTGTTAAACTGATACTCAAAGCCTATTATTTTCTATCAGCTTCGTGCTCCTAATACGTATTTTTGTAACACAAGGGAAGAGGTTCCAGGAGCATTAAAAGAAGCACTCAGGCACCAGGACTGTTTGCTACATTATGATACGTGGGTGGGTCATATTACATTCTTTTATTATTAAAATACTCAGGAATAATCCTTCTGCTGTAGGATTAAATTACCCTTTCATTTACTATGGATGGATGCTATAACCCTTGCTTTATCTGTTTAAATATAATATTAGATTTGTTTGAGGCACGTAATTTTCAAGTTAGGACAAGAGCAACGCGCTCCTTCTACAGTAACACAGCCTACTAGAACTGCTGAACGATCTCTTCAGTACCTTTATCTAGGTTTCTTGTTGAAAAAAAATCTTAGGTTTTATAAGTGACAAAACAGGTTCCCTTTGTTTACTTATTTTTATATAATTTCACAAAAACTAGATTCTCTTTACACGCAATTTCAGTAAAATCAAAATGTTTTGAGTTGGATTAGAAAGGAAGAAAAAACAGCAGCGTATTAAGGGAGCTTCCAAGTTTTGCAGGTGTAATTCTTAAGTGGAAAAATTACAGTTACACTTATTTCTAGAGATAGCAACAAGAGTACGCACAGAATCATAGAATGGATTGGGTTGGAAGGGACCTCAAATATCACATAGTTCTAACCTCTGGAACCATGAAGCTAACATAAGTTAGATTCAGATCAATGAGGACAGCACTGCAGTTGTATTTCCTTGTTTTTAAGGACTGAACTCAGCCAGACCATAACAGATCTAAATCCTGCCTTTCAGGATGACACGCAGAAATGAGCCCAGAGGAAGACAAGGCAGGAAATGACTCACTCACACCCTCGGACTTCTACTGTGCAACAGAAAAAATGTACCAGTTTATAGCTTAGTACACTTTAAAGTGCGAATATAATCTAACAGCATCCTCTGCACCTCTAACATCTTCAGCCATCAGTCACTGTGATGTATCCAGCGATCAATCTGCAGGCAAGCTCAGCATGAGTAGTAACTCAAAGCAGCAGATCAAGCTCCTGCAGAAATTGGTTCATACCATCCACTTCCTGTTCAGAAGACTCCGAACAGACTATCTGAGCATAGAGAAAATGGGTGAGATAAGCATTTAGAAAAGCTACGTATTTTTAGACAACTGTCACACATCAGCAGTGGGCAAGAGGAAGCGGGACATGCGGTGGCAGCCGTGCACGTGGCACACAGCACGCATCTGGAATGCTCCTGCACCTGGAGCTGCACAGAACCTCCACACAGCAGAAGTCAGTGCTCTCAGCGCACTGGTTTTTTTTGGTTGTTGTTTGTTCTTTTTTTTCTGGTGCCCAGATAAAACGCACTGCTCTCAGCACCAGCTCTTGCCACTGTCTGGCTAAGGCATGAGTTGGGAGTAATTTCTTTCAGTTATTCCTGCAAGGTGTCATTGCTCTTTTCCACTTAATAGATGAAAGCCAGAAAACTGATTCTGAGACAAGTGACTTTGTAAATCAGTTAGGATTACAGCTTTAAAAAAGTCAAATTGAGATTAACTTGAATGATACATCTCACTCAAATCAGCTTATACAAGTTTTTCTTCCAGTACTGTTACGAGCTTAACAATTCACTCCACAAAAAAACAAAGCATCACCTACATCCCAAACACTGCACACAGCCTCTTTGAAGAGCTCGCTTTCACTTTATCATATCCTGCACAGTGATCTGCTTAAGCGCAACTGATTTTGAATAACAGGAAGATTGGTTCCACCTGTAGTCACAATGTGATTATCATAGGAAACCACAGCTGGTAAATCCTGCTGATTTCTTTTCTTTTAGTACATCGCTCCAAAAAGAAAGTCCGTTGTGTCTCCAGCTGAATATATCCCAGTTGGAAAATTTTACTCTTGGTACCAAAAAATAATAGGGTTATAATTATTTTTTTCCCCTCTCAGAAACAAAATAATAAACACATGAACGACTGAAAAAATCTGAACAGTCTGGGTATGGAAGTACTGCCAACTTGTGCAATAGAAACAGTGTCGTATTAATGTGATCATCATGGCCAAGAAAGCTGCCTCAAGTGCCTTAGATGGAGCAGCAAGGGCAAAACAAATGAGGTGTATGGAGAAGGCTGGCTGCAAAGCCCCACTGCTGCCACTCTGCCTACTACATGGCTGCAGCCTGCTCCCGGAGCCCTGCGCTGACAAACTTGTTATCCACACTTACACATAAACCACTGTAGTTTTCCACTGCCTTGGAGGCAGGCGCACTGTTTTCATCATCGATGGCCTCACTCACTCCCCAGTGGTTTTGAATCCTTACCCATACAGGGAAAGAAATGAAGTCACCTCTTCCCGTGAAAGAAAGTACCACGGCTTCCAAAACAGAAACCCTTCTGAGTTGGGAAAGATGACAATACTGAAGTTAAAAAGCATAGCTACTTTTTATACTTAAGAAACTTCCATTAAAACCTCGAATATGGAATGCCTCCAGGCAGCAAATGAGTTCATAAAATATTCAAACCTGAATGTATGAGTAAAGACTGTTACTTGAAAGGCCTCACGTGATACATGTGCTGGATTTTACTGGTACTGATACTCAAAATAACAGAATTCCATTGAGCTCTTAGTGGAGTTTCCATGGTTAAAATTAAATTGAACTGTTTTCACAGGGGCACAGAACGTTTGGAGACAAATATTACGCACCAATTACAAAATGGATTTTCATATTACACGATGAGATAATACACTATTGAGATAAATAATTTCATTTAAACTGCGCCTTTGAGTAAGACAGCTGCAACATATCTGAGGACACAGCTAAAAGGTGACTTTCCTGAAGACTGATCACATGAGGAGACAATGTTACACAGAGATTAAACAATCTCATTTTTGAGTTTGTTAGTGAATTCTCTTAACAAAGAAAACCACTTCAAAAAACCTGCAAACATACAACATTTAACATCTGCTATTTCCACCACTGCTGAAAAGCGTTCCTGAAAGAAGTAATGGCCACAAAGTTCAGCCCTGTAGTCTATTTAGAAGGGAGGATAATTTTATTATTATTCACAGTGAAGTACTGTCATCTGACTTCCAGTGCATTCTGACACAACAACTGCAAAAGCATCTGGCTTAACCAGTTCTGCTCAAGCAGGATTCCGGAGGATAATAGATACAAGAAATTAATTATGCAAACCTCCATTGTAAATGCACTTACAATTTCCCAGATGAGATTACTTGTTCTGGCAGCTTTTAAGCTTTAAAATACTTACTTGGATAAAATCTACACAAAACTTCGCAGTGACGATGCAAAGCAACCCAATCTTTGTCTAAGACAATGCTGATTCCTTATCAAAACAGTAATATTCGTGTATATTGTCAGCATTCACAAGTAGGCCAAACACCAACTTAAATGGAACGATTTTAATTCCCACATCATCAAAATCGAGTATGATCCTATGTCTTCCACTCACTAGCCAAATAAGTGAGTGTTCTTAGAGGAGTATTTGTTAAGACTTGAGAAGAGGCCTACGTGCACAAAATCTGTCTGACCATTCTTTCGGTCAGAAGTCAGAGGAAAACAAAAGGCTACTTCTTACAGACAGCTCCTAGATCAGCCACCTGGAGCTGCAGTATAACGATGTTCAGCTTGTGAACTGCCACTATAGTTTGAGAGTCTGGAGTTTTCATCATTTATTTACTTCAGAAGTAGAAGGCAATAAGAGCTAGAAGTTCTACAAATGGCATTTCAGCACTTCACAGTTCAGTTAGGTTTTTTTCCTGTACTTCACACACACACACACACACACACACACACAAATCTTACAACTTCTTTCTTACACATTTCTTTCAAACCCACATGAAATTATTATGGCTAAAGTATGAGAACAATGTACAGTAAGAATGCTTTCAAAGACTGTTCCCTTTAAACAAGCCTAAAAACTGTACACACAAACACAATCCTTATCTTTCAAAAGACTACCTAAGTTTGCAGTTAGCTTAGTTCATCTCATTCTGGGAAAAGAAAAAAAAAATCACCCTTCATCCATATAATGAAGTTATCAAAAGATGAAACCATGAACATACCAATGAAGTCACAAGCTCTAATTAGCTGACCTGGCACAAAGGATTCCTTTGATGTCTGTCCAGAAGCAAAAGAAGCTGACTTGAGAAACGGCTGCTCCATGACTCAGTTACCACAGCTCCTGCGCACAAAGAGCTTCGTACCAAGCAAGTATGATCAGATTGATCTCCCCAGATATGTTAAACCTGAGGACTGATAACCACAGTTACTACTACAGTTAGTGATTTTGTGGCATCTTAGATAATCCAAAGGACTTTAAATAGTCTCAATAAGTTACATACCACTTGAGTTGTTCTTTTTTTGGTGTTTCTTTTTTTTATTTTGTTGGCTTTACTTTTTGTTGGCTTTTTTTTGGTCAAATGGGAAATTACAGTTAAAAAAATATGATGAAGAATTTAAGATCTTTACTCAGTCCAAGATTTTGCAACAGGAACACTACACTCCGTAGCCATACAGACTGAGTCCTAAATCTGTGGGTTTCTGAGTACTTCACAACATAGACAACAACACTGAATTTCAAGGACAAGGACTCCATGGTATACGTATTTTTTTCCTTGAAAAGAATCAGTAAGTCAAGTCTGAGCAGCCAAACACTGGAACGGTTTTTACTCAAGAAACAAGTATTTCAGGTACCCAGTTAATGTCCAGCACCAATACAGGTGAGAACTGGAACAGCAAGAACAGGCTGGAGAGAAAGGCACATTCTTCCCTTCCACCCTTTCCCAAGCTTGAGGAATCTCAAGTAACAGAACCTCTGAACCCTGTCAATTTTCTGCCACTAGTAAATTGGTATGAGACCCTTTAACAGAGCACTAAGTATCTCTCCAGTACAAAACCAGACAAATACCCAAGAGACAGAGCAATGAGAAGCTGGTTACAAGTGCATGCCAACACACACTTCTTTTGTACATCATCTCAGCTGTGCATTAAGAAGCAAGTCTGCCAGAGAGCTATGAATGAAATGGGGTAATCCTGCACACACAGAAGTCAGAAGGAATAAAGTTTAACATGAGCAGGAAGCTACACCAATGTTAACTTGTGGCCACCAGCACATCAGCAATGTCTGACTATTTCTCATCAAGTTTGTATACATCTAATCGTGTCATAGAATCAGAAACTCTATGACACAGAGTGACAGAAAACTGTAGCTACAAATCACTACATTGGCTCAAGACATCAACATACTACAGAGTTCAACCCTTCTGATTTTCCATAATGTCAGAAAAACTGGCTCTCCCTTTTCTCCCCCCAGTTTGTTTTTTTCCAAAATTTGTGTATAGGATCTTACAACTTCATGTTAAAAGAATACTTAAATTTCAAGTTAGTCCCTGCTGCCTAGGTGGTACTTTCCACACGGGCTGCATACTCTGTATACATCCCTCAATACGCAGAACTGACAGCATTCAATGAAAAATTATTATGTTACCTTCATTACTCTGGGCACTACAGCTCCCAGCACAGCACTCAAGGCTCAGCTCTCCTAAGGACAGGTTTGTATAAGAGCGTTCCACAATGTTTCCCATAATACCACTCCACATAAGACAACATGGTTGTCACGAAACAAAGGTGATCAAGATACATAGCGTCAAGCTCCAACACATAAACAACTGTGTATCTGCAAAGGATTGGATTCTAGGCACCTAGCATTTACAGTGAATTTCATACATTGTAACTTCCATTCCACTGAGCTTCAAGAAAGACACCAGCACTTCTGGAGAAAAAAAATAAGCTCAATTTCAAGTAAAGCATACATGAAGTGCAGACAATTAACAGCCACCTGTAAAAATATAGTCTTGGTATCTTGTTTCATGTCCCATGGGAAAAAGTGCAGACACCAAAATCTTTTAGTAGGACATTAACCATTTACCTTGACCAGAGACACCTTCTTCTGCCCCAAATCTCCATTTCAGCACATCCACCCAAATACTTCAATATAGATCTTTCAAGCACCTACTCTTCCAGCCTTTGAAATAAAATACAGGCCTCAAGGCAGAAACAGAGACAAAAGCATCTGTTCTTCTGGCCTAGTACTCTTTTATTCACAAAGGAGAAAGAATGGCTGCTGGCCAACAGGCATTGTTCCAGCGGCCTTTCTGTCACCTCCTACCATTACACAGTCTCAGATTCTTTGGGCACAATTCACATTGCTAAAAGCATGCCTCTGAGTGGGCTAAAACCTCTGCAAGGAAGATGTTACTTCGTCATTGGCAAAGAAATCTACCAGGGGTAACCTACACTGCACGGTGCTTTTGGGTGCTGGTGAGGCTGGATCAGTTATTTACAGCACTACCCAAGTCTCAGAAGTTGTACATTTCAAAAATAGCTTCAGGAAAGCTGTAAGTAAATCAGGAAGGGTTGGTTATCGTCATCCAAGGGACAATTGTTTCAGCCTTGCAATCTTGCCAGAAACTCACCAATGGTTGTTTGCCATATCAGACAGGTCTTTAACAGCTTTTTTTCTTTTTAAACACATTTAATATAACTGAAGTTGTGAGTATTCAGTATTCCTAGAATACTGCAATGTAAGATAGTTTGGATCTCAAAGAAAAAACACAGAATGCTAACAAATTATTTATCCAGGATTCAAAGAAAAGGTGATGACCACAATTAATACAGTTAGGTGCCAGAGTGCTGCATCAGAATACTGATTTTGGACACATTTGGAGAAATGTGTCATCAGAAGATGAACACTTGAAAACTTAACTTTAGACAAGCTGTAGATAAGGTTGCAACAGTTGATCATAGTGATGACTTCAAAAAGGTGCTATAGCTGCACTTAAACTGACAGCCTAACTACAGGTAACAACAGTCACATGAGATGCACGGATTTCCAGAACATTCTACCCTGATTTAAGCAGCACAGTCCTTCAAATAAACATTCTCACTTCACACACAGTAGCTGGTTTTGAAGTTCTAGCTACGTGCTCTCTTTCTATGTACACCTTTTTATCCCCCAGGTGGTCTGAACAAGGAAGTGAGAACATGAAGCTTCCGATACCAAAAGAAATACGATAAAAAAAAACTCAAGCATCAGCCTATAAACAATCCGAAAATCCCAGATCAAGTGAGAAAGACAGGAGTAAGATATTTACTTCTTAAAGAAAGAGTAGCTCAGGAATTATTGGCCACACAGATAGATTTCTGCTGATTTTTCCTAACTGGGAAGGCAGGTTATTTGAATCCTTAGCTATGCAAACAGATTTATCTGTAGTCAGGACAACTCTCTTATACGTTGTTACATTTTAACATAGCTAGAACACTATAGCTTAGATGTGACATACAAAGACAAAGAAAAAAGGATTTCAGTTTTTTTCATTCCCTTATGACAAGCTAGGGATGACCTGAAAAGATGACTATTTTTTTTTGTATAACCTCTTTGCTCCCCACCACAATCCCACTTTCAAAAACAGCTACCTAAAATTTGACAAATCACGGACCTAAAAAGCTTACTACTTGAAAACACAAGCATCAAGAACGTATTACCAAAAAAAAAAAAAAAAAAAAAGCTAAAACTAGTTAGCTGGAAATGAAAATGGGGAAAAAACCTAAATTCTTAGGGGGTTATGAAGTTTTTAAAAATTTTTCTATTCAGGGAACTACTTCAATAAATTTCAACACACACTCCCATCTGAACTATTCTGTACTAGGAATGAAAGAAAAATTCTATTTCACTTGCTTACCCTGACTGCATTATATTTTTCCAATACCTCAAGTCAGTAACTGAATTTTCAGCAAGGCCCACA
The DNA here is from genome assembly GCF_002078875.1 of Numida meleagris. Lineage (NCBI taxonomy): Eukaryota > Metazoa > Chordata > Aves > Galliformes > Numididae > Numida > Numida meleagris. The sequence goes on along the minus strand of NC_034412.1, from coordinate 86,534,805 downwards.
CACAGAAAATTTCAACTCCAAATAGCAAGCACTTTAGAAAACAAGGAATGGATGAAACCAGCATTGCAACAGAACTTTCAGGTACTCTACCACATCAATGGTACTCTGAGTTCATGCATTTCTAATGGCTTTTTAAGCACAAATAAGCAAGGCCCCAAAAGAATGCAGTTTCCCCTCAAACACCAATGAAAGCTGGAATATGCCAATGAAAACTGAAAGTTGCTCAAAATACCTACCAAGCTTGATAAAAAAAAAAAAAAAAACAACAAAGATGCATTCTTATACTTCAAATTCTCACATTAAATGCTTTATACCAAAATGGTATTATTTTCATAGAAAACTCAATTTTATAACAATGTAAAACACACACATCTGAACTACATTCTGTTACAACAGAAGTAAAACAAAAAAACCATCTTCAATATTGCACAAGAAATTGGGCGCAACTCCTCATACAAACAGGCTTCACAGTTATATACTTATCTGTATACGATACAGATCATAAACTTAACTGGATTCTGCACTCCTTACTACTCCTAATATAGAGTTAAAGGAAATACCTTTTGTATTTTTTTTGGATCTTTCTGTGAGTTTTCTCTGAGGGGTACTTTTCCAAACAACTTCCAGCCCACATCATTCTGTTTTTCAAATCTTGCATTCTGCTTTCTGGTAAACAAATTCCTACAAAAAAAAAAAAAGAAAACAGTTTGATCAATAAAAAAGGGATAATTAATTACAACAGACAGAAAGACAGATAATTGGTCAACCTTATTCACCCTCAACCACATATTCTAGCTGCTGTTGTGGTGGCAGGGACTGATTCTCACCCTCAGGGGATACGTTACACAGCATTGCCAGCATGCTAGGCAATGGACTTGGCTAAGTAAGAATTTTAACAGCTAAAGAAGTTGGTTTTTTTTTGCTTTTTTTTTTTTTTTTAATAACTTTCTGAGAGTAGTCTACTTTTTTAGCCTCCCTCTACAACACTCATCCTGAGTCTTTTAAAGTGAGACTAAGAAACAAATCTCTCGCTATGGAAATGTTCTCTATCCACCTGTTACAACAGACTACTAGCAAAAAATCACAAAAAGGTTGCAGACACAGAAGCCTTCTACTGTATTTGATCTGTTTTTATAAAAAGATTGTTTTCCTGAATAACCTTAAAAGCAGCTATCAAAACACATTAACCCTATTCCACCTAGCCAAAAGCATTCTCACTTCTTCAATCAGCACACAGCTACAGCACCTTCACACTACAGCTGCTTCCAGTCTAGCACTATTGTTTTTCCTCACTTACAATCACTACTCTAACGACCCTAGCAAGCATGGACTGTTTCTTATTCATTAAGTCTGGCAGGTTGGGAAATAAAAACTATACTGAACATCACATGTTCCAAATATGCTGAATGCAAGTCCACAACAGGAAAGGCACGCACAAAAAAAGAGTTATTTTTTCAGGCCACCTTGGCTCAGCTAACACAAACAGCATCATGGGGACACCAACAGAGATCAAACTGCTGGGAACAGAGGAGAAATGTTTAAGAGGAGGAAAACAACTGAGACACAAGCGTAGGGTGCATAGAAATGTATTTTGAAGTTAATAAGGTGCGCTGCCATCCTTATATAGGTCTATATTTACACTAATGATCACATGCTTCAGTATCACAAGGGTACAGTTACCTTGAAACCCAAAGCAGGAACAGATTATCATATTAAAAGGTAAGACCAAGGTGGCTAGGTACAGAAATGACACAACTCAGTAACAGCTGATGTCAAAGCTAAGTATTAAGAGTAACTACACTTCTACAACGTATGTAGCTTTCCCTCTAACTCCTGTGACAAAATAAGAAATAGGATAAAGATGCAGGGGAGACAGCAAGGAAAAGAGAAACCGGCTGCCATCCAGCCCTGCTCCCTCTCCTCCCTTTTTTGCCCCAAAGTGTGAAATCATAATTCCACAGGTAAATTACTGGATCAACAGCATGGATTTGCTGCATCTCTACAACTAACATGCTCCATTTCAGCTATGGAGCTCTCCAGTAGTTCATCATTAAAGTTATAATGCTACTTAAAAATGTATAAGCTAATTAGAGCATTAATCAGCAAGTTCAGCTATACTGCTGCCACTACAACTGCTAGTGCTGGGAAAAGAGACCATCATAACAGCAACTTCAAAGGAAGGTATCTCAGTTGGATTTGCTTTCTTTTCTTCAGCAATTCCTTGACCTTAACAATATAAGAATCCATTTTCTTCGAGTTAGTACCTCGAAGAGATTAGGTGCATATCTTTTTGAACCCAGCCCAAGTTCAACTACGAAAGACAGAGATTATGAATTTAAAGGACTGTTTGAGACAACTACCAGGGAAATAAAACTTAAAAGGGACAGATGTGAGGTTTTTGGGGATATCTGTGTTTTTATTTGTTAATTTTTGAAGAAAAAAATTCAATGAAGTTCTAAAATATACCTAAAAAAGGGAAGGAGGAAAACATGACAGCAGTAACATCACCAAAATCACTCCAGAAAAATATGATTCACAGCACAAGACAGGTTGGTTGTTCTTGCTAAAAGGCTACTACTCAGGAAGTGAGAAACTCCACTGATGACTACAAGCCAGCTGCAGAGCAAACCAGAACACCCGGCACAGCTGTGAGCCACCCAGGGAGGCACACCTGCATGGTGCTTCCCTGCACATTCAAATCCTCTTTTGCAAATAAAAGCTTCCAGCACAGTTTGTCAGAATGGCACTAACATGAAAGTTAGAAGAGCTGGCAATTTTCTTCCGTATCTACCCACACTAGAGGCTGCTAGCAAGTGTCTATGCAAGCAACAACATCCCCAATCTCTCTAAAGAATTCTAAGAAGGGCAGCAGGCTGCAATACATCTTTATCTTCACAGCAGAATAAAGACAAATTGGGATGATGAAGCGTAATAGCTCTCAGCTGGAAGTGTTGCTGTAAGACTACGAGTGAAAAGTCCATCTCAAGTAGTTGCTTTGAATTCAATTCAGCAGTCCTAACCGTTTCCATTTAGAGGCTGCACCATAGTACAGCTTATCTAGCAGATGGCATGATGCTGTTCAGCTCATTGTTTTCCCTGTCTGTGGGACTTCTGGTGCAAGTTCCAGGGCACCAGGCAACTCTTTCTCTCTTTGAACTGCAAAGCACTGGTAGTGCAATCTTTTTATTTAATAAAAAATGAAATGAAAGGACCTGGTGTGGTCAACATACAACTCCCACTCTGTACAGAGCAACTCACTCTGCCTTTTCATCTTTTTCCCCGCCCTCTGCCTACATCCTGCATTTTTCTGGCATCCACACTCTTGTTACGCTCCAAGAAGCATCCCGACTTCCAAAAGACACAGCGCTATCAGAAGCCATAAACTGGCACAATCAGATGCAGAACTATCAACTACAACCAGTTCTTCTAATAAATTGTAACATCACTGACGTGTCTTGAGTTTTATTCATATTTTATATGTATATAATTTTTATTTTTATTTTTTACACATATGCACGTACATACGTACATATATAAGAGCAAACAGTTCTTAGCAAAAGCTTTCATTTGTCTGCTACCATAACACAAAAAGGTTTTCTTCCTCCCACACTTAGCTCCATCAGATTAAAACAAAAAAACCCAATAGACTACTGAATAGCTTCACTCCTGAGTAAATACAATTCACCAAATAACTTAGCTCTAAAGGTGACATGGTTAAGGAGACTACAATTAATGGAAAATGCAGAGTAATGAGGAGCAAAAATTCTTCATTTGCAAAAATAGAACTTTTCACTCCAAAGAGAAACTCAGAAATCCTAGGGTTAAAGATTCTAAAATTTAATTACAAGTGCTTTAAGACAGAAGCTCATTTGAGATCTTAAATGTAAAAAGGGTTGGCATGCCTGGAAAGAAAAGATCACGTGCTGATGATTATCTCAGTCTCACTGCCTTCTTCACAATCATTAGAGCACATCATGCTGATTTACAGCGGGGATATTAACAGGAATCTCTGACACAATACATTATGTCTGCTGTATCATTACTGCGGAACCATTAAAGTGTCGTGGGTTTCATCTGCATTCCCATCAAACACATGAACTATTTTACACGAAATGTCTGCAGCTCCTTATTTTAGCACAGAAGTTAACTATTTCAAATACATTTCAAATATAAAATGACTTTTTGCACCGTCCCTTAAAAACACCATTTGGCACCAAAGAAAAGTTTAATCTCTTGTTTTAATTGAGCTGCAGAAATAAGAAAGTTACCTGACTGGAGAGAACTGAATTACAGCTCCAGAGTGTTTACATACATGCAAATAACACCCTGAGACAAAAGAGAGGCTCAAAATTCTTTCCCATGAACATGTACATACTGCACCACTATCATACACTGATCTGCCCAACTGCTTCTTTTGTGGGGACTAGTGGAATGTAATACTGATAGCCACGTTCAGCAGTGTCAGGGAAAACTTATTCCTGAGTGCAACACGAGAAGCACTTCACTTTGGTTCTATAAGCACTGTTGAGGTAAAGTTACTGAATAACTGCCATACAGACACATTACACATCCATATATTGCCATTATTTTTGTCACCTTCCACATTGTCATGGTCACGCTGAAGCCTTAAACAAAGAAAAAATTAAAGAAATATTCGAACCACATCAACTAGTAGCCAAGCCAAACCTATCCATATAGCATATGTTACAGCTTTTTGAAGTTTGTATTTCTAATCAAACTTCAGCATCATGGCCAAAGCAGAAAGTCCACTCTTTAACTAAAAAAAAACCCAGTCATGGTTTAAAAAGCTGGTTACTTTTAAAAAGACAGATGCTGTAAAGAAACATGCATGACGGATCTAACCAGAGGCAGACAATGACCCAACCCACACACAGACTGAGGCAATAAAGTTCACCCAAAATTCACGTGTAATAGCGTGTACATTTTTTGTTAAGTGTTAAAAACCTCATACAGCATTTCCTGCTCATGCACGCTCCATTCAAATTTTAATTAGTCTTCCAGTTAAAATGATTATTTTCAAGACAAAATAACTGGAACAGTCGTGTGAATTAACAACTGGAAGAACTTACCAGCCTTAGGAAGAGAACAGATGAAAGACAAGGCCAGTGAAGCAAGTTCAGAAGGTTCAGATTTTGTAGGACAGAATTATCTTCCGAAGTAATTTCAAATGAGCATCAAACTTGTGTGTACTCTCTTAAGAGGCAAGGAAAAAAAAGAGGCAAATCGCATTTCCTTCGGCTGCTTCTGGAGGAAGATCCCGAAATTTCCTGCATCTCCAAATTAAGTGTGAAGAGATCACTCAGGTCTTGAGCTCCTCAGTCTATGCAAAGACAGTCAAACTGGAATGCAAAATCAACTTTCTAAAGTGTAAGGAGATACTGCTCGTAAGAGCTGGGTAAACCCCTATGTTCAGCACACAAGCAATGTATAAAAGAGACGCCTACGCAGATGTTACTCCACAAGGCACCTAGAAACCTACACTGAAACAAGGAATTTTAAGCAATGTACAGCACCTATGAAGCAAAAAGTATATGAAGAGAAACCGTACTAAATATTTGTTGCAGAGTGAGCAAAAGCATCCAGCCATCTTTCCTGGTATAGTACATATTCAACTGACACTTTGGGAAAAACACCCACCCCAGATCACCTCTCAGTCAATGTACGCTTTACAAATACACACACACACACACACACATCAGAACAGAGCATAATCAAGAAACATCCAAGTATTCTGGCCATGGAAAAGAACCTTCAACAACTAGTTAAAAGCTAGGCTTTGAGTAAGAGTCCAAATTCAGACCTAAAAGCAACATTTGCAGAATTTTATCTCAGATCGCCAAAGGCCAAGGTAAAGGATCAACAATGCTTGATTTATAGATTAAAAAATCCAAAAGAATTAGACAGTCTAGAAGTAGACTTCTCTGATAACAAATCATCTTTTGTATATCAAATTTTACAATTAAATTTCCAACCACTGACACTCTGGCACACTGGGTGTGTTCAGTATGCTCCAGAAAAAAAAATCCAAGAAAACCAAAGTTTAATAAACTAAAAATCAAGAGGACTACTGTGTTCTGCATGTACCTCTTTTTCTTAGAGGCCATCCCTCATTTCAGAAGAACACAAAGCAGAGCTGCTTGTACAGAAGTGCAAAGACTTGAAACAATAAGGGAGCCTAATCTCAAATGTTTGGCAGTACTGGCTGGCTGCAGCAAAGTAAGAAATATTTTGCGTGGGGATGATGTGCAGTGCTGATCTAGCATGCAAATTCTGCTAACTTCTCAGAAACAGGAGTTTCTGCCAGTTAGGACTCCCATACAGAAGCAACTTTTGGATCTAAGTTCATACTATTAGATTCAATTAACTATAAATAACAGTTCTTTACCAGTTGGCAAAATTCCCAGTTATTCTAATGTTATCAGAATAACCCAAACTTTTATTCCCAGAGACTGAAAGAGAAATTCATTGTAGGTCTAAAGTACCACTGCTACACAAATCACAGGCCAGATGAATATATGAAATGCCACTCCAAGCAAAAAAATAAGCCTGAGTCAGCAGTAAAACCTTCCAGCAATAAAAAGACTGACTGTAGACTGGCTTCTGTTACCAGATCAAGAGAGAAATGATTAAAAGCCCTACTTAACTGCAAGACTACCTGTGTCTGGTTTGGGGCCCCTGGAGTAAAATAAAGATCAAAATCTGGAGGCAGTCCATCTGATGATCACTACAATAGCTGGGTGCTGAAGCCTATACAAGTGGAGATGCTGAGAGAGGTGCTTCTATTAAGGCTGGATGACCATCCTCAAAGATGCACACAGCCAACGTAGCAAGCTGTGACAAGATACATTTCAACTGGATAAAAGGAAAAACTGGAGTGTCAGTGGCTCAATCATGGACCACAACATCTTGCGAAGGCTCTGGTACCTCTACACTTGGATATGCTCACAGCTGACCACACAAGGCCCTGAGCAATGTGGGCTGCCACTGAAGTCAGCCCTGCACTGAACTGGAGGTTACACCAGATGGCTCCAGAAGTCCCTCCCAACCTGGACTGCTCTGCAATTCTGTGTTTCAGGAACACTACAGGTCAGGATGGAAAGTTCAAGCACTAACTACATAGATGCAGCCTTACTCATGGTTGTTACCAAGCTCTTGCATTTGTTCTGTCCAGTGTCAGAGTGAGACATGAGCAACTCTTCACCTACTGTGCCATTTTAAAATTATTTTTCTTACAGTATGGCTTGAAAACCTTTGAAGTAGTTTTCTTAATGCCTTCAAAGCAATGCTCATAATGGATACCTGCTTAAAACAACAGTGTAGCTAATGCCTATACTGAGATCAACAGCACAGGAATAAGAATTCTTTAATTTCTTTTTTTTTTTTTTTTTGGTTTGCCATGCAGCAAACTCAACATCTATTCAACAAAACACAGATTATCCAGATCAAGGCCTAAAAACACCTATCCCTGCTCTAGGAAGTCCACAGTCTCCACACACTATTTCTACCAAACAAGTCTTCGTCCACACACAGAATTTTGGTGAAAGACCATTTCTTGTGGGAGCCTTTTAGCATCTGTTTTTAAATATCTTATGTGGAATCCGATTTCCCCACAGATTATGTTGCACTGGTAACGGTATTCAAAAAATCAAGGAGAGAGAATACAGTAACTATTTATTTTGAGGGAATTTCCTAGGTCAAAGTAACAGTGGGTTTTTGTGGTTTTTTTTGTGGTTTGTTTGGTTTTATGATTTCTGAACATAGGATTAACTTCAAACAGTTGACATTACTGATAAGGAAGCAAGGAAACAAAGTCAGCTGAACATTCAATGTTCCTTTGATTAGATAGTGTCACATGGCAGTGACTGTGCTGATGCCTTCCTCTTTCCCAAAGCTCCTCAACCCCACTATTCACAGCTCCTTTTAACACAGAGAATCATGAGAAAACTTCATGCAAATTAACTGAAGATACAAAGGCCAGCTCAACCACTAACTTTCTAAGCAATCCCAAAGACAATCAAAATGAAGGCAGAATTCAGCTCCAGTCACCTGACATGAAGTTTTACATACAACTATGAAAATGTACATAATTCTCACTTTTTCCATTCAAAAGCAAACGTATAGAATTGAACAAGTGCAAGCTATCGGAAAGGCAGCCTCACACGGGGGAAAAGAGAAGGACAAGGAATGGACTAAAAAAAAAAAAACCAAACATTATAGCTGAATGTTACAAGCAATACACGGTGCTTACCGTGCTAACAAAGCACGCTTGCTAGCCGGTGCTAGACTCTCATAATTCTTCCCACCAGCCACTAAAAAAAAAAACTACTTCTTTCATAAATAGTAATTGGATTGCATTAAATCCTTGCTTATTGCACCACTGCTGGGAAAACAGAAAACAAAACACCAAAGAACTGCCATGCAGATCTTCACCTAACTCCCATAATTAAGAAGCAGTTTCAACAAGCCTCTTCAATTTTGCTGTTGAACAGCTGAAAAGTTTCTCACAAACAGGAGTGTAAATAAAGAAGATTTTATCTCTAAAAAAAACTTCCATTTCTGAAGAGCAGCATCTCAAAGCAGATTTAACGCAAAATTTAAGGAAGAAATAATACAACACAAATTCTCAAGTGTTACTATTCCATGCGTAAGGGAAAAAAATGGATTAAAATTTACAAGGACAGTTTAAGTTCAGCACCTAGTGGAGAACAGGCCACATGACAAAGTTCCCAGCTTCATACAGGGAAACAGAAGACAGAAATTCTGGAACCTATATCACATCATTTTCAACAATTTTCGGCTTTCTTTATCAAAAGATAAGGTTATTATCATTGCAGAACTCCAACTTTGCATCTAGGAAAGATTTGCTTTTGGAAGTGTTTATTTCAGGAAAATTCTGTAACTTATGTTTTGTTCTCCAGAGATACTACAGTAAAAACAAATTAGGGGAGGCCAACTAATTGTTTGTTTCAAACAGACGAAGTGGCTTTCAAGTAAGGGGCATCAAAACCACACTGATAACCTGGAAGCACATGTTTTTTGCCTTCCTCCTTCCCAACAATCTCTTTCCAGCCCTTTCTGATCAACATTACTGACAACAGTCAGTTCAAAAGGTGCCCAGCTAAAGCTGTGGGGCAGGATGAAGCTGCAACCAAATTCCCCTGATCCTTCTAGCAGGTGAGTGAGTCTCAGGAGATCTAGTTTACAGCCTCTAGTCTATTTAATAGTCTTTTGTCATGGTTTTATGATTTTTGTTATCAGTATTCCACATCATAACATCATGTAAAGCACTGGGAGTTAAGGAGTTAACGCTCCAGTTCCATGGACTGCTGATTTTCCGGGTACCTGGTTCTCAGAAGAGAAAAACTACATACCCCAGAGGACTTTGTGTTCAGAGGGAAAGATAAAACTGCTCACGAGTCACGAGGCTGTCTCCTTTTCTGCTGCTCATCCTGGCAGTGTGTGTTCCCCAGCGGTCCCGTCTTCACTTTTAGAGCAAGGCCTTCGGTTCCGGATACCCTCTCTCATTTTATTTGGTTCATTAGCCTCCATTCCAATTATATTGTATAATATTGTGTTATCTTGCATTCCGATATCATATTTAGTAAATTAACTTTTCTCCTCAGATTGTTGCCACTGTTTTGTTTTTAGGCCCATCTCCCATCTCCCTACCCTTTCCCTTTTTTCCCCCCTTTCCCGGGGCGTGGGTCCATGGGACCCCCTGCCCCATTAGTCACAGAACTGGGCCAAACTGACCCATGAAGTGCTGACACCCCCATCCCCCTCCCCCTTTCTTTTTTCAGGCCGGTGGACCTGCTGTCCCCGTCACAGACACAGATCTAGAGATAACTCTGTGACATCTTTATTTAACAGAAAACATGTCAAGGAGTTTCTGAAGTTTAAAATTCCAGATTATTCAATTAGAAGAGAAAATATGAAAATAATTATCTTCTATGGTCAGGGAATTCCCTTTTTGGAAAGATGAAAGCGGTCGATCAACACTTTAACAGTCCTTGTTATTTTACCTTCCCTTTAACATCAAAATTAGCTAAGTACAGCATGCCGTGCTCTCATTAAAAACAAGAAATGGCATTCTGAAGAGACCCTGTTTAACAATGCAGTGGACTTATCTATGGCATCAGTGGACCCAGCTCCTTGGGTTCAGATCTCCCAGTTATGTGACTAGTCACCTCACAACACACGCATATATGTGCATGAGATACAAAAAATTCACGTGGTTTTAGGCTTAATAGTGAAACCACTGGTTACTGGTTTGAAACATAAGCTCTTTTTCTTCTCAAACTACAAATTAGGCCACAGGTTTGTGCTTCAATGTATGGGATGTGATGCCAATCCATCTTCAGATTTTCCCTCTCAGAAACAGAGGTTCTTTGGAAACACTGAAACCTAAATATTCTTCTTTAAGCCCTTTCTGTTATGCGTAGTCTCTGTTCTCTGCAAAAGCTTCCTGAGATCTTGCTACTCAGAAAATTTGAACCAAAAACTTCTGTGAGCAGCCTGAAAAAAACATGATCCAGATTCCAGGAACAAAAGAGAATATTCACAGTAGAAGATTAAGTAAAGAATGAGGATTCCTACATTGCCTTGAAAAGGATAGGAATCTCATGGCTCATTATTTAACCAAATGCAGCCCTAGAAAAACCTCTGCATGTAACCATGAAGAGCCTCATCCTCACTCTCTAAAGCAAAAAATGAAAAGCATAACTTGTACAGTAAAATCACAGTGGCTCTGACCAAAGCTGGTTTAAAAATGAGCCTTTTAAAAGCCTGTTTCAGCAGTACAGTACAGAAGCAAAGTACAAAGGTGGAATTCATGAACCAACACTACTGCGGGTCAGCAGGGCAAAGGCACAGCCAAGGCACCAAACCTGTAGTCTCCCAGCCAATTATTTCTTAACATTACTCCTCAAACCAAATTCCTACATACATTCAAATTTAGGAAAGGAATTCAAACTTATGCTTTATGTAAAGGATCTCCGGCCTTATAGAATTGATCCATATACATACAACTCCTGAAAGCAATCTGATGCCAGGTTTCTTCTGCAGTAGTCAGCATTACAGCTGCTTTCCAAAGCACTAATCTCTTCTCGTGCACTAACCTGGAGTGAAATGACAACTATTAGTACACACAGCTGGTCCATGTGATGCCTTAAGCTCTTTCAAGAAGAAAGCTGTGTAACAAAGCAGAAAGCTACCTCTTTTTCTCACTTTGGATCTTCCTGCCACACCCAAGGAGGCATGTAACAACCTGAGGAAACCACTGGACCTTTCAAAATCTGGTACTGCAGAACAGACAGCAACTGGGTCTCAGGAGAAGACTAGGAAATTTCTTCACCGTAGTGCTTATGAAGGTAGAGCAGGGGCACTCCATTCCCAAGTACCTTGAAGGTCGGACAGGCAACCAGCCAGCCGGGTTCTCCTGTCTTCCATCTCCACTATGATTTAACTTTGAACTGCAGCCTCCAGCGAACACTGACACTTCCTAACAGCATAAATATTGCCACAACTAATAGGGAACACCATCTCATACGCATTGCACGTGCATATACATAATCTCTTCACTGGGGAGAATAAATCTTCAGAATGGTAAGAAATCGTTTTGCATTCCAAAGCAGATGCTTCTCTAAGCATTTTCTACATAGATTTAACTTTCACTGATATCTAAGCTCTTTCAATGCATATGACCAAGCACTGGAGGCATCTAATCTTTGCCATTGTAATGTCTGTAGGCAGCAATAAATCTTAACTGAAATACCCAGCACAAATTTAGTCTTGACAAGCTCAGAAACTAACACATTTTCCGATGACAGACACGGTTCAATACAAGCGCTGCTGCTGCTTCAAGAAGTGAGATCCCCGCTTTCACCAAATGTCAACAACTTGAGCAAAAACTAAGCTTCATCTCAGCTCACTGCAGTTCAGACCTGCACCCCATCACCCAGAAGACCCTCACTGACCTAAGCCAGCAGAGGAAGGCTGGAACTCCTCCATCACGCCTTACCATCCAGCTGCTGACAGTAGAAGGGCTGTACCCGAACCTCCCGTGCCAGTTCTTTCACATTATGTATATGTGTACACTGACCAAGCAGTCTGGCTCTCTCCTGCCATTCTTTTGAAAGGGAAGCTTTACACATTTGACCTGCATGAATCACAAGGTAAACTCCTTTCAGCACAAAGTGCTAAGAACATGGGACTTTATACCTGTGACCGCAGCACTTTTTACCAAGCGCTAAGCAGCCCCTTTCTCAGGGAACTGAGCTCTAAAGGTATTACTCCAAATGCCTCCTCCTCTTCCAGCACTGCACGAAGCCTGGCACACAGCTCAGGGTCAGCTGTGGGAAGCCTGCTGGTGGCCAGCTACTTTCAGACAAAACACTGCAGGGCTGAGTTCATTTACCGAAGTGTTTGTTTAGCCCAGGAATGCGAGGAGCATAATCAAGGCCACAGGAACTCCAGGGAAACAGCAAGTGCATGGGATCATTAGAGGATGCAGGGACAGTAGCACGTACCAGCAACTGCATGTTCTAATCCTCAACAAGGTTAACAGTAAGTTGCATTTAGTATTCTCTGTGGAACAGATGGATGCTCAGAAGCTCCATACCAGTTTGACAGAAGTGAAACACTGCCAGTCTGCAAGGCATAAGAAAGTGGATGCACAGAATACAGGTATGTGGAGTGCAAGCACAGCCGGACAGCAACTCTTTTTGTTTTCAAAACAGAGCAGAAAGCAGGTGTTAGGAGGAAGCATATTAAAGGTCAGGTTACAAACAGAGCAGCAGGAACTTCTGAGCTGATAATCTAGTTTTAACTAGATCCTCATATTCTCCTGGTGACATCACCTGGTGGCCAAGCTGACCTGCTCCCCATTTGAAAGGCTATAAAGCTGCCCTCTGTGCTCTGAAATTCCACGTACCTGAAAACATTAGGGTTAAAAGGCTCAGTCTAGCACCACCACCGCTTCAGTAACACCGGCAAAATCATGAGAGACTACACCAGAACAGAACTGGGCAGATGGTTTTCTTTTGTTGGATGGGAGAAGCTGAGATGTGGTAAAACATCCTCCTTCCAGCGGGGCTTGAATGGGGCCGTTCCCTGTGCTCCCTCCGGGCTGAGGCAGCCATTTGTTTGAGCCAACAGCTGTGCTGCCAGAAGGGCAACACAAGTTCAGGCTCTGAAGTGCTAAAAACCCTCTTGCTTCAGAACTGAGTCTGGCTCCATGGCAACAAATAGACAGAGATCCACAAAAGCTTTAGCACCTCAAATAGAACTGATAAGGAGAGTTCAACGCTTGGTACTCTACCGTCACTTTAACGTAAGAATAAAAACCCACGACAGCTTCAGCAAGTTGAGTAAATCTAAAAGAACTGCTTCACTTGAGCTCTGCAATTAACACAACCTTCCAAAGAATGACGTTTGCCAAGTCTTTAAGCACTTTATTGCCTATTCATCCCATGAAAAAAAGTTTATGTGAAGAAAAAGATTAACTGAAGTAACAGTGCTCAAAACAGGCTAGACTCAGCAAACACTGCGTGAAGTCTGAAGCTTACTTCTAGAACCATTCCTTCAAAGTACAACACACCTCAGATATTATGTTCTAAAAGTGAGAGGCATTAGCGAGGCCTTAAACAAAAAAGAAAGTTGAATAATTCTTTTCCTTATTCACCACTTTCATTTACCAAATGAGTACCTGCATTTAAAACATCATTCATATGAAAGCCATGGTTAGAAGAGGTGTAGAAGAGGGAACTGCACTGCGTGGCAAATGATTTTATTTCAACAACTGAATGCCAAATTTCCACGTCAGCTGCTCCCACTCCACAGCAAACTGAAGGAAACAAGGCATTAACACAATCATTGAGACTGGGGAAAATGACAGCAGTCAGGCAAGTGTCTGGCAAGCATTTGTATTTTAAACTCCATACGCTCATACGGATCAATAAAATGCTCCATGACTACTAGACCACGCAGCTGTCAAAACAATTCTATACAGGTACATATCCTACCAATATTTCTCTATTTATGAGCCATGAGATTAAGGATCTTGGCCAAAACACATGAAGTATCACTGGAGAAGCCTGGAAGAAAAGCCTTGCTCAGAGGAAGCTTTGTTCACAATTCCTTTTTCTGTAATGCAGAAGGAACCTTTTAGGGAGATGCTTTCATACCTCCTAAAGATAATAAAGGATTCAAAGCCTTAGTAAGCAACACTGGCATACTTATTCAGGAGAGACTGATTATGTTCGTAATACAAACTTAAAACAGCAAGCTATTATCACTTTTGAAGTAAAATCCTAAGCAGTGTACAAGAAAATTCTCCCATGGTCTCATTTACTATCCCCATTAAAAAATTATTTTACAGAAATGTTACCTGGCAAGGAAGCTGGTAAAAGGTCCCAATAGTTTTCGTTTACTGTCCGCATCTGTCTCTTGACAACAGTCCTGCTGGCTTTGATCACTGGTCTCCTTAGTGGAACTCAGGGTGACATCTGAGAAGTGTGCTTCATCAGTCTCCAGAGTCACAATTGCACTTGAATTGCTTGTGACCACAAAGTCCAAGATGTCCTCGTTGCTGACTGATAAAGTCGTTGACAGTTCTGTGCTAAGACTAGAAACACTACAGACAGAGATATCATCACTTCGATTCAGAGTCTTTGAAGTTGGACTGTAAAGCTTGACAGTGTCATACCCAGTTCTTGGAAAAGTAGAGGATTTTCGCACGGCATGATCGTGTTCAGAAGTCAGAGAACGTGGAGCCACATAAGACGGCAGCGTGCACGCACTCTGAAAAGTTCTGTCAGGCACAATTTCAGGTTCTGACTGCTTCCTCTTCACAGTTAGCACATTGCAGTGAACAGGCTCTGGATTTCCTACTTCTAGGGTTGGAATACCAGAATCCACTGATTTAAGGCTATGACAATCTTCTAAAGTGCCAGAGTGTTGAGCAGGCCCGTACTCAGGCAATGAGAGAGATCTCGGGGACTTCGAATTCAAGTTCTGAAGACCCTGGATACTGCCACTGGCTCTTGTGTTTAGAACACCCATCAAGCTCAAACCATTCAAGGAGTTGGATAAATTTCCATCAGCTGTCTTGGGCCATGTGGTAACTGCTTAAAAAGAAAGAAAAGATAATGAGTTTGCAGGGAGGAATATATATATTTAATTACACTCAGAGCTGTCATAAATTAGGTTTTGTAATTAAAAGTTATTCATCTTCCCTTGCAGATAATTAATGCCCCTTCCCCCTGCTTGAACAAGCAGGACAATGGCAACTTAATTTAGGCTTCCAGAAACGTCAAGCATGAAAAGTTTTTCCTAAGCAGTGTACCAGTGGTTGCCTCATGCCCACCTCCTGAGAGTTAAGAGCTACAAAAACTGCAGCAATTTAATGCTACACATCAATATTAATGCAAAGATTTGAGACTGATTTCTATATAGTCATAAATGCATATTTACTGATGTTAAGGAGCTATAAAGATCGTTTCCACATACTTTACAACTTACAAAGTTATAGCATTGATTTAAATAGAATTTCTTGGCTTTCTTCCGGCAGCCATACAACTTACACTAAATTTGTCACTCACATCCAATCCGTGATATACGAGCACTGCATTAAGCAAGAGATACAGAACCAGAATAGCTAGGAAGATATTCACATCACCAAAACGTTGATGATACACATGATGCACCTCATCAGTGCACGTACAGTAAAACTAACACTTGCACATAACGTGTTTACTGTGCACAGAGACCACCAGCCTTCCTATTTGCAACACACATCACCCGGGGCCTGCCAGCAGGGCAGTGAACCAGCCAGTGCTTCATTTGCAATGTAATTACAGCAGCTGGCAGAAGAAACATGCACATATTGCTTCAGTTTCTTCACTCTCAAACACTTTCTGTGCTAAGTGTGAAGCAGTGAAGAATACTCCTCCCATCTTGCAAATGCTTCTCTCTAAATAGATTTCTCTCCAGCTCCTGAAGCCTGGTCTCCTGCTTTCCCTGCAGCGCAGCACTTAACAAAAGGTGCCAGCTGTCTACCAGGAGGCTCTCCCCTATCCAACAATCAGCTCTTCAGGAGAAGTGGTTCCTCCAAGCAAATCGGTGGCTGGCAGCGCTCCCACCCTGTCGAACACCAGGGTTTGATGCGTGGCTGCTGTTAGACCTGAGCCGATCCACATACTTTGGAATTGTGATACAGGCAGGCAGTAAGTGACAGAAAACATTTCAAACGTATTCAATTTCTCCAAACTGTAAAATTTTTTTCCATAATCTTTTAGAACAGTTCATGAATCTAAATATAATTCACAGGTTATACCAACTCCTTAACTCAACTACAAAAATGCTGTTTGCTATTTGATCCATCACTCCAATCTAATTCCACATGCAAGAAAAAGTAAGAACTTCTCCAGTTATTCCATCCTTTAGACATTTCCAGAACTTTCTTTTGTATTACCCATTCAAATCCATCAGCGCACAATTGCCTAATCATTCGGAAAGGTGAAATTTCAAATTTACTCTTTGGATTAAAAAGCTTGTGAAGATGTACACTTTTCTTATGGAGTTGCTATAGCAACTTTTTTTTCCCCCCCTCATTACCTTGGTTTGAAAAGTTTACATCCTCTCCAGTTTTAAGAAGTGATGCCCCCAGATAGCTAGCATATAAATTGCATAATTATGAACCTCTCCATTCAGAGAATTAAAATTGCAAAGGGCAGCAAACAAAAATAAAAACCCTAACACTTCCTGAATACAGACAAACTATTCTACCTCTTGAAGTCAACTGTCAGTCAAAGTGCACAAATATGACAGGAATTGAGGTATTAGGTATAATTACAATTGCATATAGTTGAATCCCCTCTCTTAGGGCTTCTTGCTTGGACACACTTATTTTTCTAAATTAAGTTTGACTGTTTTCCCCATTCTCACCCACCCCTTCATACACATTATGTAGCTCTTGATATCAAGAGCTCATCCAGCCCCAACATTTCTCAAAGCCATATACACAAGCTATGGAATAGAGTTATGGATTCTGTGAGATAGAATTGTTTGAGTTGAAAGACAGCCTCAAAGGCCATCTAGTTCAACTCCCCTGCAATGAACAGGGACAACTACAGCTCCATCAGGTGCTCAGAGCCCCCATCCAGCCTGACCTTGAATGTATCCAAGGAAAGGACATCCACTACCTCCCTGAAAAACAAACGGCAGTACCTTGACACCCTGACATCTCCCCTCCTTTAGTCTGAAATGATTTCTCCCTGTCCTATCACCACAGACCCCGCTAAAGAGTCTGTCCCCTCCTCTCTTACAACCCCCCTTCAGATACTGAAAGGCCGCTCTCAGGTCTCCCCAGAGCCATCTCTTCTCCGAGCTGAGCAGCCCCAGCTCTCAGACTGTCCTTGTAGGGGAGATGTTCCATTCTTTGGATCATTAAAAGCAAATGTGCAGGTGTTTGCTTTATTGCAATTCATTAATTGGTCCAGAAAATAAGTTTCAGAAATGCAATCAACCAGGAACATTGATAATGTTTCCACAATCAATTCCCCCGCCCGCCTTACTTCTGCTCAGTGACTTTCCTAAGCAGAGATAGCTCCTGCCTTATCTGCATAGCTCTTCCCAACTGAGCTCACAAATGGCATTTCTGCAGCTTTGGGAAGAGCCAGTAAACACAGCGGCTCAAGAGGCAGAACAATTCTGTAAAGGAGAGTTCAGAGTGAAGGGAAAATAAATTTCCATGCTGCGTATATATTGGTTTGGGTAGATAAGATTTTAAGGAGGAAATTTTACAGGAAGAGATCCTTTAAAAGGGACAAACAGCAAATGCAGAAGTACGTAACAGCCGCAGCTCGCTGGAGCAAATTGCGCAATAACAAGCTACAAAGGTTTCACACAGTTCAGCGAAACAGTGGGGAGCTCTGAAGTATACCATCAAGGGCTCTGAGTGAGAACTTGAGATGCGATCAGCTGTCAAACACACACACGAGGACTCCTCAATTCATTCTGCACTAAGCCGATGGAGGATGCCCGTTAAGGATATATGGACATTTACATTCTTTATTTCAGCTGCTTTGCAGAAACTGACAACTGATGTCAAACATCCAAACCACCATTTCTGCAATACAAACTTCTATCCACAAATTACTTATTAATATAATATTATTACCATAATAAACATGGCAATAAAGTATTATTAGCTTAATAAACTTCTGAAAAAGAAAAAGCACTTTTGTCTGCACAACATCCATAATCCCCATGATTTATTTAGGTGGTAATACGTTTACATAAAATTGATATTTTTAAGTCTTTAAAAGTCTTTAAAATCTCATGCCTTACAGGAATGGTGATCTCATAAACATTAATATCTCAGAAGACAGATAACCGGGGGAAGGGATTCAGAAGAAAACAACAGAGGTCACATGGAGCAAGCAGGGGGAAGGCAGGGATCTCTTACACATTAACTTAGCCAGCAAAAGAGCAATGGGGCACCAAATAAAGACAAGAGTTGTAGCCAGGCTCAAAAGTAGTACGAGGACACAGCTATTCATGCAGTGGGTACATGAGCTGCAGAACTTCTTGCATAGCACACTGTTGGGTGCTAGAAATCTACATGCAAGTTCAAGGAGACAAAAAAATCACAAAGGAACTGAGGAAACTGCAAGTACCAGAGCTTCAGAGAAATACCAACAACCATTGGCCCTGCCTATGGGCCTTCCCGAAGTAAATTCTTCTGTCTGATGGGTGGGGTTTGAGTCCGGCCCAGCACGGCTGTCCATAGGGCCACGCATTCTGAAGTTCTGGTCATGGCATGTCAGAAGGCACGTTCTGACAGCACCTGAGCTTTAAAGTACATTCTGACTCCGCATATCATCCAACCATGCTGAGGGAAGAAGTCATACTTGAATGCGATTTCGAAAAAAACGCAGAATAAAATGGCTTTTTTCAGCCACTTTATTGGGAATTTAAAAGAAAAAAAAGTTAAAATCAAACTCTTAGAACAAAACAAAGATCAGAAAGAAGTCAACTCAAGCCACATTCTTCTAAATTTGCACTGACTGGCAGCGCAACTTAGGCAAGGAACTTGCTTAGAAGGCTTGACAGCACTCTAAGAAACAAGCTCTGTATCTCATGCATAGGGTTTGGATTTTGGGTGGCCTTGCACAGAGCCAAGGGCTGGATCCCTGCAGGTCCCTTCCAACTCGGGATGTGCCATGATTCTGTCTATGTTGCTCAGTTATCAAAGGGTTAACACGGACATTTTTATCACTTTGTTTCTTCTACACTCACGATTATTTTTAGAGTTAGAATCTTCCTCGATAACAGAAACTTGCAAATGCTTTTTTCTTCTTAAAGGAAAACTTAAAAAAAAAAAAAAGCGAGAAGTCTGAACTCTTCACGCAGCTGACAATATCGTTACTGCTACCGAGCACAGGTGTCCTCAGGATCATGAAAACCAGCTCTATTTATCAAACCGTTCCCAAGCGGACAGGCTCCACGCTGCCAATAGCGGAGCGTTCCTGAGGCTACACAGCTTTCAACAAAGCCAGGGGGTACAGCGATGACTGCACACGCAGCCGCGCAGCGCCCGGCCCTGCCCGCCCCTCCGCCCACGGGCAGCCCCGCGAGCCCGGCTCCCAGGCAGCACCGGCAGGGCGATCACAAGCGAAGCATTCACGGCTCTTTCGCTTTCTGGCCACATCAGGCGAGCAGCATCAAGGAGCCGCAGTGTTTTACGAAAGCTTCTGTTCCACAGGCTGTTTACAGAGTTGGTTTTGTTTTTTAAAATCCTCCCCAACATTACTTAAAAAGGTGAGCTCAACACTACGCCAGCAGCAGCGCCGTAGCAACTTCAACTGACGTTATAAGCCGCCCAGCGCTGCTTTATTCAGCCTTCAGCACCTCAGAGACTTCGGTTACAGAGCCCTGAGAACTCAAAGTTGCTTCCTCCCCACACCCGAACGCCAGACTCGGCACCGCGAAGGCTTCCGAGCCGCCGACCCCGATCAAAGAGGAAAAACAGAGCCGCCAGCCGCCGCCTTCCCCCACGAGGACGGCGCTCTCTCCGTGCCCTTTAACCCCCAGACGCCCCCGCCCCTACAACTTCTCCGGGTGCCCCCCTGCAGCCGCTCCCCGCCAGCTCCGGCCCCGCCGTCCGGGGAGGAGGAAGAGCCGCGCACAAACTTTGACGCCTCACCGGGGTAGCGCTGCGCTCCGTCGCTCCGATCACGCCGGGCCATGCCGAGCCCTCCCCGCCGCGGGGACTAGCAGGCGGCAGACGGCTGCGGCGGGGGGTCCATGTCGCTCTCCGGTCCCCGAGGAGGCGCGGAGGGTTCAGCGGAGGTGAGGCGGCGCGGCCCCCACCTGCCGGGCTCCTTCCCTTCGCAGCTCAGGGCCTCCCATAGCGCCCGCCCCCGCGGCGAGCACGGCACGGCTCGGCCCCGCCCGGCGCACACCTAGCTGCGGGCACAGCGATGGGACAGGTGCCGCGCTCCTCCCGGGACTCGCCGCGACTCAGCCCCACCCGCTGCTCCCGCCCCACCGCCGCACCTCCTGCCCGCCCCGCGGGGCCGAGCGCCGCCCGCCGGGGAGGGAACGCCTGCGCGCTGGGGGGAGGGGTGGCTCGCGGGGGAGGCGGCCGTTGGGCCATAGGGCTGCGCGCCGGCCGCCATTTTGAATCGCCTCAGCGCGTCTCGCGGGGCGGCAGGCTGAGCGCCGGGCAGTGTCGGGCTGGGCTGGGTTGAAGAGGAAAATGTGATGTTTTACGGAAGTTTGTCGGTCTGGGGCATCAAGTGAGGCTGTATCTTAGCCGTACCTGCTTGTACCCCATCTGGAAGTGTTCTCTGTGATGTTTACACCATCAGCACACCTTGCTCTACCCCTCTGCCCCCACACACTCTGAAGCCAAAGGACTTGGAAACACGCAGTACCGTACAGGGGCAGAGCTCTTGTTTCCTTTCTCCGAAACTCATTTTTTTCCCCCCCCTGCAAAACAGCACAGAAAAGTTCTGGGTAGCACCCAAACTCAGTGATGGTGTCTATAGAATATGTTACGGTAAGAAAATACAGTTGTCAGCCGCTTCAAGTGAGTCTAAACACCAACCTCTCTGGCTCCCAGCGGTCTGCCTGAAGCGGGAAGTGTGAGTGCAGCAAAGGAGGGATATCGGAACCTGTATTAATGCAGTGAGTTCAATATCGAGAAGAGCAAAACCCTGATGACTCCAGCCTTGGTGCGGGCAAGCTGCGCCTGGATAAATTGTCAGTCTGAGGTAAACACGCACTGAAGTATTTGCTACCATTGCTCCACTGACAGCAATTCAATGCTATTGAGATGACAATTAGTTCATTATCAAGATGGGAAGTAGGCACTTCTCATCATCAACCAAAAATTATACCTCTGCAGATATGTCTGATTCAGAGAGAGAGAAATTTCATCATTTGTTCTCCTGGATTTGTGAGGTTTCAAAAAGAATGCAAAGCAGTTAAAACATCACAGAGTTCTCCGTGTCTTTGCAAATCACTCCTACTTCTGTAAGACACTTTCCATATCACTGTTAAAATGGTAAATAAAAAAAATACAGATTTGAAACACTTGTTTATGTGCAAAAGAGAGAATTTTGAAACATATGCTGTCACTAATTCCTTTTTCAGTATTAACACTGTCCTTCTGTTTTTGAGAATGGAAATCAGTTCTCTGTTGGAGCAACTGAAAGGGTCTACTGTAACCATGGTGTCACTTATCTTAGGCCAAAGTTGTTAGGTTCTCAGGGTAAATAAACAAATGGAAATACACAGTCATGGATTCTACGTGTGCAGAATCATCTCCAAAGGAACTAATTACACTTCTATCTTTGTAATTTTATTTAGAATGAAGAAACAATTAGAAAAATCTGCCACAGTTCCCTTTCAGCAGTAGCTGAGCTTAGATTACAGCTAAAAGTTTCAAATCAACCAAGGGATTTAAGTCAGCACTTAAAGGCTTTCTGAGTAAATACTTAAGAACAGCATTGTGCCTAACCATCATAATGCCTTTTAAGATTCCATTCTAAAGTGATGTAGTGGATGTTTCCACTTCCAACCCACAGATGACCCTTCCTCTTCAACTAGTGTGCTTTTTGATACCTACTCACAACAAAATTTGCGTTGTTCTTTGCACTGCAGAAATACGTAATAACAACCAGGATCCCGCTGTGGTAGGCAGCATAAAAATACCAAGGTCAGCCTTAAAATGTTTACAGAATATCACATTCTAGTTAGTATAAAACATATATACTCTTTTCTACTTCTGAATCACCATATAATTTGTCAAAATGAGTAGTTGTTCATTTTCAGTCGTTGACTTTTCCAGCAACATTTAACAGAACTAATGCTAAAGCTGCCTCTATCAGAGTTAACACAATTTCTGCCTTCAAGTATTGTGTATTATTATTCCTCTGTATTGACGAAGGGCCAAAATTATGCAGCTAAATACAGCTTCATACCATTAGTCCGGTGGAAGCGTGGAATGCCCTAATTACTAAAAGGAAACTGAACAGGTACTACCAGGTTCAGGAAGAATGAA
Organism: Numida meleagris; assembly: GCF_002078875.1. NCBI lineage: Eukaryota > Metazoa > Chordata > Aves > Galliformes > Numididae > Numida > Numida meleagris. The sequence continues at coordinate 86,512,214 of NC_034412.1, read as the reverse complement.
TGCATAACTATGTGCAAAGGGGTCCTTTAGATCCTTTATTTTTCAGGTGTGCAACATTTAAATGACTTCATCCAGAAGGGCATGCTGAGAAATGTTCCTGTTTGAATAGCTGAGCCCTAAGTAAATCCTCAAAAGCCTAATAAAATGCCAAATTCAGGGCTATACTTTTTGTTAACGTGACATACTTGTTTGAGGTTTTTATTTTTAAACATGCTTTACTGTTTAACTAGTTTGAAAAAGAAAACTTAGCATGTAGTGTAATGCCCTCAGGGTATTTACAGGAAGAAAAAAGTTTGCTTTTTTTTTTTTTATTATTACACAGTATGTATCCTTTCTTATTTAGAACCTGCTAAATGCTCCTTGGAACAGCGAAACATTAAATGAAAAATAAACTCTAATAAACACGTTCAGCCTTCGCCATAATCTGGCAGCCTGGCAAAACATGATGGACATAAAAAAGCTTTTGAGAAACATTTACACTAACTACTCAAGCTGGTTAGCATTAGTGTTCTCCTATTGATTAGAGTCAAGTAAACTTGTACAATAAATAGTTAAGTTTGTAAAAATCCTGACGTTTTGTGCAAGGATATCTTGCCTGCAGCTGCTGTGTAGGAATGAAGCGCTGCATAGAGCAACCTCGAATTGGTAACTCATGTTCACCTATGAGGCAAAAAACACCTAAGCAGTCTAATAATAGATCAGGGCTAGATAATTTAATTACTAGAAAATATTTGTTTCAAAAGCCCTGTCATGCAAACTCATATTCATGCCACCAGAATTAGATACACCAGTTTTATGACTGTTTTTCAAGAAAGCACGAAGGGATTTCTGTGCTGTTCTGTCTCACTAATTTCTCCCAAATATACAAGCCTACGAAAGAAGTGTGCAAAGTAACAGTCCTTTCAAACAAGGTAGAATTCTAAGGAACAGAAATACAAACTCCTCTCATGTTTCTTACGCCTACAGATATGGGGAAAGCATTCTCTGTTTTGAAGCTTCAACAATTTTGCAGTTGAGACATTTATTTATTTAAGAACTAGATGGAAACATCTAGACTGAATTTTCAGTTATCGCTTGCCGAGTATGATGCAGCTGGTTTCAGACAGCCAAACTGAGCTTCGCTTCAGTCAGCCGCACAGTTCCCTATCCATCCTGAGTTTAGCAGTTCTCTGTCATAAACCAGTAAAATTTTAACGTAATATTTTTTCCCTCTATTTAATGAATGGTTTGCATGCTGCGAAGATCCCACAGTCAGACATCACCGTATACTAGCTGATTGGCTCCTGCCTGGATTTCCCATCACTGTCATTTAAGGTTGTGTTCGCCCACGTAAGCAAAACTGCATGTGTGCTGAATATAAACAAATGACAGATAATCTCTGTTAGAGTCCATTGTGCTAAGAGACAGAGAAGTTCAGTCTTGAAGTTAAGCGTCAGAACAGAGATAAGACATCAATCATTTCCTCCTTGCTTTACAAAATTACCCGTATATATGGATAATGCCTGCTTTTTGACACTGGAAAAGGGAACAGTGAATAAAGTGAGCTTTGTACTGCTGTATTGTCAGAATGAACACGATGATTTGATAAAAAAATATTACGATGTTACCTGACAAAGTGATGGTTTTGACAAAATAAGAGAATAATTATCCCTTCTACTTCAAAGTAATCATAAATTCATTTTGTTCTCACAGAACAATGTATTTGTCTGTCTTCACAAATCTGTGATTGATAGCAGTCCATTTCCAGCCCAACCACCTGCATGGTGTTTCCTATTGCATTCACCAAACAATTTTAATAAGTTTATGGTGAATCAGGAGCAGCTAGAGAAATTGCCATTTCATTGTCCCAAAAGGATGTTTCCTTCTATAGGATCTTAATGCTAGTAAATGTAAAAAAGATGAGTGAAGTGAAACCAGGTCTGTAGCTACCATTACTGTTAACCACTAGGTAAAAATAGACTTCTACGGTTGAAAGCTTTCTGCATGAAAGGAAAGGTAGGAGAAGATTCTTCGAGATTTTCCAGCACATTTGAATTGATACTATTGAAAATAAAGGCATGTGACTGGGCTATTTTTTATCATTGTCTATAAGCTGTTTACGAAATAAAAAGGTGTCAAGGAGTAAGACTACACATAAAAAAATATTGCTTCTATTCCTAATATCTCAGCACAATTTAAATTGCGTTTCTAAAGCAAACAGATTAGTTCTGCAATACAAAAGGGAACGAACCCAGCACACTGTAACTTTCTAATGGAAGTTGCTAGGAAAAAAGCAAGGAAGTACTGAATTCAAAATTAGTTGTCCAGAACTAGTGATGATGAATGTAAACAAGTAATATTCAATTTGGGCAGATAAAAGATCAAATTAGTATCTCTCTATGGATCTGTAGTGCTTCAAAGGATTATTATTTGTTTTGAATAATATCATAGGAAAAAATGGAGGAAAGTATTTAAAAAGCATGAAAGAGACTTGTGTCTTCTTGAACAGGACTGCTGTCAAACAAACGAGGGTTCCAGAATCAACAGAACATGGACGCAAATCCATCTCGAAGTGAACTGAATTAAAAGCCAAACATCAGCACAAAAATTAGACGTTATGTAATGTAAAAATATGTAAGAAAAAAGAGGAAAATCCTACTGATAAGCAGTAGGAGAAAAAAGAAACATGCAATACCAATAAAGGAAACATTCAGTAACATTTTCTGTCCTGTTCTTGGAAGGGATCAGGGTAGCCTACCGTAGCGCAATTGAATTACATGGCAAATCACTCCTTGGAAGATGGGCTTCAACCACTTCAAGCTGTACTTTTCTCTAACATAAGCTATTGACATTGAATAAAGGAAAAACTGCACAAGATTTTGCATTCTTTAGGCAATATAGTTATTCTCCCCCCCTGCCCCTTTAAACTGTAAATAGATTTAAAAGTTCTTCAGCATATAAGCTATTGCTGTATAGAAAATAGGATTCCCAGACCTATGGAGTTCATTTTGTGCTTCGTATTTCCCAGCACAGCAAGATGTACACATAGATACCTATATGCATTTTCTTGTCAGAAACAGCTTTTCTAAGAGCAGAAGTTAGGTACACACCACTTGATGTCTGGGCACAAGTTGAAAACATTTCACATCTCATACTATATAAAAACAGAGGTCTTATGATGTGTTCTCTAAACATGAAGTTGTCATTACACATTAATTTTTTTTTTAATGACACCATGACATTTTCTACATGAGTAATTGAAGTGAGGACTGAACATGTTGTCTTGTGTTTGCTTCTGTTTTGAAGAACACAGGTAGTATATTGTTAATTTTAATGCTTTTTTTCAGTACAAAACAGGAAGAAATACTGCAACGAGGACTCCCAAAATAGAAACATCATACTATGTCCTCGTAATGTTTAATTTCTAACTGCTATGTGTTACCTCAGTTACATACCATTAGCCAAAGAAAATGAGCACACATAGACACCATCCAATTGTCCTTTTATTTTTTTATTTGGTGTTAAGTAACTCCACAAGAAAACAAAATCAGTTACTCTGGTGTACGTGAAATCAGAACAATACAACCACTTGAAGCAAAAAGTAGAAACAAATTTCAGCCCAGGAATGGAAAACTGATACTTCAGTGCTATGGATATGCAATGCGCTTCATACCACAGTGCGGTTCAGCGTATGCCAACCTTTAATGCTTGTTGTTGTTTTGTTTGTGTTTCTATCCATACAGAAAAACTAAAAACCACACTTCACTTCTCACTGAAAGCTTTAGAGCTTTAGCCAGTAAACTATGAAAACAAGTAAAGACAATTTGTTATTGCCCAAGCTCAAAATACGGTTTCCTTTTCCCCAAAGGTGCTGGAATTATTACATACCGCGATGTAACTATAAGCAACACCTTTGTGATTTTTGAGCCCTTTCTTACCAAAGAAGCAGCTCTAGCCAAAATTAACTGAGCTGAAGTTTGTGTTTGAAATATGTCCATTTGGTCATTTCTTGTTCTTGAATGAAGTTCGATTCCGTTCTTCACTGTAGTGATTTTAAGAATTTACGTGTAAAGTTCTTTTTTACTTTCACGTTACAGTTAACTAGTTTCTCAGTGCAGGTGCTAAACAAGCTCTCAAGGAAGCTCCAGAAGAAAGTAAAATATATAAAAATCTCTCCAAAGTCTGCAAATAAATTAAGAAAAGAAACTGTAAAGTGTCAAAAGATTTGTTGTATGAATACAAACCCTAAAACATAGTTCAATAGGAGGACCAAAAGAAAGTCCCAGGGTAAGGACAAACCGAGCCAATTTTAGGTAAGGAACTCAACTAAAACGTAGCTCGAAGTACGGCATGGTTTTCTAACCACACGTTTCAATTCATATGCTATCAATTGAATAAAGGCAACAGAACCCTGTTATTCAGAAAACCTTTCTTTCTAGCACAGAACATATTTCAAAGCCAGTTCAGCTCACGTTTCAAACAGCTGTAGTTCTCATGAGGTTTATTGCCTGTCAAAATTAATGGTTAAGCTTTTCAAGTCAGTATTGGACTTTCTGCACTTTCTGATGTTATAGACATGCTGCTATTGTATAATTAGTTAGTTTGTTGTTGTTTTTTTAAACTACGAGTTGGTGAAAACTAAGAATGTTTAGTTTTGCAAATATTGCTCCTCCTGGCTTATACATTTTGCATAATGTGTTGAAAGCACAAGGAGTTGATAGTTTTGTACAGATGCAACTTGACAATGTATTGACTTTCTAAGTTAACAAAATAAAATTTAAAAGCAAGTCACATAAAGCAACAGTCACTACTGCAATCACACATGTATGTTGTAAATCATCACTTTCCCTACCCCCACCCACCACACACGTAACTTGCCCCACACATTCTCTCAGAAACACAAAATGAACTACGAGATTTACTAAATTACAGCCACAACAGCAGCTAACTGCAGCAGCCACAGGATTTCTCTCAAGTGAAGCACTGACCCTTTGCATTTAACACACTGAACACACTGAGCATTTTAGATAGTTTCAGTCATTCAGGCTCAAATTCAGTCTCGGATGCTTTTGCAGGTTACAAGAATGCCATCATACGCAACAAGACAGCATTCTCATTACTTGTTACAAAATTCAAAACAATCCACACATCACCCCAGTGGTTTATTATTTTTGGTGTTACTTCTTTTTAAACTTCTGCCCTACATCGGCAAGTTGCTAAAAAGGACAAAAAAAAAAAAAAGAAAAAAGAAAAACCACATTGCCTCCATACCTACAAAAAATCCTTGGCTACTCCAGTTAGCAAAAATACGAACCATGGTAACCTCAGTGTTGGTTTGCGGGAGGGGGGAGAAAGGGAATCATAGGATAGAAAACACAGTTTCTGTAAGTCTCTAAAGCACAACCCTGTTGTTCCTACTTCAAAGTTATGAGATTTACTGAATGAAGACTGGACAAGTCATTCATGCTTTTCTCCTGCATTCAGAAAGGCACTGATAGATTACAGTGTTAAGTATTTATCTCCCAGTTCTTAAAGAACAAAGCCTAATGTGCCAAAAGCTAAAGTCTCTGAATAGCAGAAGTACTTGTAGACACTGCGATGCTAAGAAGATAGTAGTAGTGGTAGGGCTACAGTTACGAATGAAAATAACTGCAATTAAGATGCAAAAAAGCAGTGGTACTACTAAGACAAGCACATGCACATCCATTCTTGATTTAACAACACAATCTAGTCTAGTTCAAATAGCCAAGAATTTAACAGTTTGGGGGTGAAAAAAATCTTCAACAGGACAGCTGCGTCCTCATCTATAAAATAAGCAAGAAGAGAAAGATAAATACACATCTGAATCCATTAACTGAAGAGGAAACTCAAGTTGTTGTTTTAGAGCTACAGACCCTCAAGAAGGATAGTTTTCCACCTCACGTTACTTTTAAATCATCCGTCCTACTCTGCAGTTTTTACAGTTGAGTTCGAGAAAAAAGCTCCTCCTCACACGGATCAGCCCATTCACTTCCACCTTCTGAAGCTGTGTCTTCAGAGCTGGAGCTATCACTGGAGTAGATCTTCTTCCTGAAGCCATTTGGTTTTGCCTCGGCATTTATATCATCTGCACATCTTGCTTCATAAACAGAAGAAACCTAAGGATTTAAACTGACAGTGTTGATGGGGAACAATAAAAACATGTTTGCTTTTTTTCTGGGCTGGTAAATTATGTAATAATTGTACGCGTTCAAGAGAAATGTCACAATTAAGGATAAATTCTCCTCTTTCCTGTCTTAGCCCATGATGTACCGAGAACTACAGAACAGCAGGAAAAAAAGTGGTCTTCTAATTGATTTTAGGGCTTTAATTAATTTTAGGGCCCTTTAGGACTTGCATAAAACAGCAAGAGAATCCAAAGTAAACTCAGGATGTGTCATTATCACTGTGTTTGTCATTTAAGAGAAAACTGCTGTAAAAGCTGTCTCTGAATGCTGATAGGAAGTGTTAATTATCACAAAAACAGCACAAAGCTGATGAATTTCAAGAAAAATCCATATGTTTTCAGCTGAATCAGTAAAGTTACAGCAAGCACGTCAGAGTGTTAAATGTAAGTGCTTCCAAAAGTATATCAATCAGCACATGTAAACACGAAGATTTTCCCTACAGCAAAAATCACCATGAAGTCCATCAGTTTTTTATTTGTAATGAGGACAGAATTGAGCATACGTCCTATTTACTCCTTTAATTATTAGTCCTTTCTGGCTTCACAGTGCACGTTAGCCCACCCCATGGTTAGTGGGATTAGAAGCTGAGGAAAAAAGGCTTGTATGTTTAATGCACACAACAGATGAAAGCCAAGTATTCCCAAAGGAAACCAGATTTCCTCAGCTACCTGAAGTACAATGCTCTGCGCTCTGTGGAGTTTTCAGAAGAATGCTTGAGACACAGAAGAGATTAAAAAAATATAGAAAGGGAAGGAAAGCTTTCAAAGATTTTTGTAGGAACTTCATTTGAGGTCAGACTGAAAACTCTGAAGAACAGAAAGACACAGTGGCACACCCTTGTAAAAATAAGGAACTCGTCCCCCAGTCCAATGGCAAACTTACCATATTAAAATCTAAAAGGTGTTCATCATCATTGGGTATTTCCTTTACATCTGCAAATTCTCCTACACCATTCTCTCCCTTGGCATTTGTATAACACTCTTAGAGTGGGTGGGGAGCGTTCCAGAAGGAAAAAAGGGAAAAAAAAAAGAAGAAAAATTGAGGAACGCCATTGTTTACATTGAGCCAAAATAAAAGCATCTTGAGCCGTAGTTTTAAAATTCACACTCTTTAGTCACTTAAACTCTGTGCTGGCAGAGGATTCTAGTTTGACATCCATCAATAGCTAAGCATAATACCTTACTGAGGCATCATCAAATCTTACCTGGATAACCAAATGAATGTTAATAACAATGCTGCTTAGTTAATGAAAACATCTAAAACAATACAGTACAAAGATCAAAAGTTACTTTATTATAAATAGTTTCATACATTTCTCAATTCTGATACTGCATGGTGTTTCAGGTCATTCATATTTCTACACCCACACGAAATATACTGCAGTCTGATACTGACAAGCTCAAAAACTGTGAAAGAGAATGGCTGTAGTTTCTTTTTTCCAGCATAATCTTCCCTATTTGCTAACAATATATATAAAGATATATGGATTACATGCATCAGAGTTCTTATATAAAACTATCCGTACAGAAAACTCCAGATTTATGAATTAATAACATCAGATTTGAGTAAAAAGCTCTGGTTTTCTTAAGCTTAGTCTAAAAGACAAAATCCTTGAATTATCCAACTTCTCAGAAATTCTGCCGCTGTATTAAGCAGTTTCTGGACTTTTTTTTTTTAAAAACTGTTTTCCTCTGATGAAATAAGGTAGTCAAACACCAAGACAGTTTGCACGTTCACCAGCAGATGTCAGCAATAAGATGACACAATTCACTCACAGGAATTAAAGGATTACTCTATATGAAATACATATTCACAGTTCTGAGTCACCGCATTTGCTATTACACAGATTGTATCTCTGCAATTACGACCATGGAAAAACCTTGACAAGAGGACACTAAATAACTTCACTTTCTAAATACCAAGTATTTTTCCAATATGAGGCCCAGGAGGCAAACCCTGTAGGCATGAACCCTTTCACAGCGCAAACATCTCTACAGCTGGGAGCTCATTAAGCAAAGATGTTTCTGAAAGTAACTTAAACATGGTTTAGTTGGCTGCACTTTATTACTGAATTATTTTTAGAGTGCGCCTTAATTACTGGCTATTGTAATTTCAGATTATTAAGGAACAAGGTCTCTGATCAAAAGTTTCTTGCACCGAGCCTCTGAAAGCATCAGATATCCATCAATTTAGTATACAGAATGTTCTTATTTATCCTTCTCCCCAGAAAAGATAAACTGGCACGCAGCAAAATCCAGAACAAAAAAAGCTCTGGATTCTGTCCACAGAAACCCTGGCCTTCGGCCAGCTGTCAGATGTTACAAATACTTGGGAGGCAATAGAGAGCTGGAAGCACACCTGCTTTTGCTAGTGAGCTGCCTGCCCACCAAGGGTTGACTTAATGCTCAGCGTGGGACCAAAAAATTCCCAGACTGTCACTGTGAAGGGTGGCCAAGAGGCAGATCCCTCTGCTTCCCAGCTGGAGAGAAATTCCTCACATTCTCTGAATAACTGGCATGTTGTTTATATGAACCTATAAAAGGCAGTTATCACGTTTTTACATTCCGGTGAAATTAGCTGCCTAAAATGTATTGTACAGGTTGAAACATTCAAAAATGTAACAAAGTATTTTCAGAGTCAGAAGTTAACACGTTCTCTGTAAAGCCAAATTCTGGAATTAAGCAACTCTGCAAAAGCAGTAAGACTATTCTGAAAGCTCTTTCACTTAAGAACTAGTCAGAAGCACGCCAGAGGTTTACTGCAGATCCAACTTAAGAATCTCAGCTCTTTCTCAGACAAGAAAATCTATTATAAAAATGTATTTTTTTTGTTTGTTTCTGTTAAAATATAAGTGGTAGTTCTAAGTCATCTGCAACAATTCAAATCCATAACGAAGACCACTTAATTCTAGTGCAGGTGCAACAGCGAGTTAGTTCAAGCATGCATTTTCTTACCTTCACACTGTGACGCAGGAAAAAGGGGAGAATAGAGCGCCTTTTCCCACCAGCACTGCTTTTCCTGGCTGCCACTCATTCTCTGCAGATCAGTATTCAATATAGGAAACAGTTTAGACAATAATCACACCTCATTATGCCATACATAACATACTTACATGAAAAGGAGGAAAGTGGTGTGACAGTCAATCTGCTAGGTCGCATAGGTCACACTGTTCAATTTCTAACACTAATGGGAAAGGACTGTCAAACTACAGCCATTACCTGAACTACCACAGCCAGTACAGACCCACGCAGGGGCTCGTACTTCACAGATTTAGAACTGTACAAACCCAGAACAAAACCAGGAATTCCAGCTTCACACATTATAATCTTAGTGAGAACACACAGGTACCCAAGAGATGAAAAATAGAACAATCTTAGTCAACATGATTAATAGTTCAGCGTTAAACTAAACAGAAGAAAAGTACAAAACCAGCAAAATTGAGGGTCTGTATTCTGGAAGGGTGAAAAAACAGTACCATTACCACAGAAGCAGTAAGAATTAATGGCGACATAAGGAAAAACTACTTACAGCAGTTATTAATAAGTTTGCTTATGCTAAAAATAAAGTATTTGCTAAAAATGCCTAAATACTCTCCCTCACAACATATTCCAATGTTAATTTAAGTTTACCAGAGCCTTTCCTTTGTGAAATTAATACTGAAGGCTTAGTGCACGGGTACTTCTCTAGACTGCACCTATGGTAACTCCACTCACCTTCATAAGGATGCCAGTTCATAGCATTCCGTATAGATATTAGGTGGAATTATTCATACAAACAACATTGCTACCAGCTGCTATGAAGCACTAACAAATGAGTTTCAGTGCTGCGTGTCTGTCCAGCTCCCTCCTCTGTAACCCTGAGAACGTTTAAGCATAGAAAATTACGGAGCCTCTTTTACACAGAATCATAGAATGGAATCATAGAATCACCGAGGTTGGAAAAGACCTCCAAGATCATCTAGCTCAGCCTTCTACCTACCACCAGTATTTCCCATGTTGTTCCTCTTTAAGCTACTACAGAATTATGAAGCTATAGAGCCTGAACTTACAAATTCTTATTTCTCAAAAAATGGAAGTCCTTCTCAAACCAAATGAGCAACTCAAAAGTGTCGTAATAGCAGCATCGTCCAGATGAAACTTGCTTCCCCATGAAATTTTCCTGCAACAAATACTGAAATTATCCATGCTTTTTTCTATCACAGCATTCCCCTTTCAGAATAAACCTCCAGAAGCTCAAACCCCAACTCTAGAAAAAGTATTTCTGAGGAAATTAAGGCATAGTCAAAAAAAGCCAAAAAGCCCAAGGGTTCCTGAAGCAGAACTTAACAAGAAATACAGAGAGAAACAAACTGAATCACAAAAATAAATTCATCACTCTGCTGCTGACTACAGCCAGAGGTATCTTAACTCCACCAGCACTACGCCTGATTAACTTCAGAGCTGCTCACGCTGCTGATGTCACACCTGCGCTCCTATCTGCATGTGATGTTCTGGGTGAAGCACAGCGGGTTACGAACAAAGGCAGCTTGAGCCTGGCTGGGTGTAATGAGCTACGGCTGCCTTGCTTCCTGGGCTGCGCCACCACCAGAGCCGACACGTCTGCGTCAGGATGACGGCTCACTGGCTGCTGCTGGCCACCTCCGCTCCTCATCCCACCAGCCCTACCCGCTATCACAAGTGTCAGAGGGAACAGGGAGAGAGAAGCAGCCCAGCAGGGCATCAGTTTAAGATCCAACCTGGCACTCCTGGCCTGCGATGATTCTCATGGAATGACTTACTTCTAAACCAGCTTTAGGGTCTGATGTCTAGAACTAAGGGACATTTGTAGAAAGATCTGCTACCAATACTAAATCCATCCAGGGTTTGTCTTCAGGAGGGGATGGGGGCAGGAGCTGCTATCTATTTCTACATTCATTGAAGAAAACCATTTCTTCCTATAATTGCTTAGGCGTTTAATACAACTGCAGTTTGTCAGTAAGCACGAAAAAACAATTTAGCATTCTTTCTTTTAAAATTGCATTTTCCGTTTATACCTCCCTTTTCTTGTACACACACCTCCAGTGTTTTGTTTTAAATTTTCCAGCCACTTGCCGCAACAGTCGTTATTCTCAAATTGTACTAGTATTAGAAATTGCAAGTGGCAGATTTCCTCTCTAAAATTGTTCACATTATTTTACTCCTCTCTTAAGCAGAGCTCAAAGCTAACAAGGCAAAACCACGTGCAATGACTGCTTCACTCCCAGCCTTGCTGCAGGTCTGGGAGAAGACTGATGGTTCCCTTTCTTGCATTTTACAGCTAGACATACGAAAACTGAGGTTTTCCTTAGAGCCTCTGGTTAAAGATATGTAAAATCACTTGAGGACTTACAATCCATAAAATGACTACAATGTTGCAGGTACGCAAGGTTCACCTGTCCCCAGCTCCTGGCCAATTCAGTCACAATTTTCCACTAACTTGCAGCAATTAGGGTCAGATTGCAGTTACACACAAAACCTAACAATTCTACTATTTTCTGTCATTGTCTGTATTTGTTTCTGTCCCTCACTCGCTTCTCCATACAACAGCAGAATAAAATCCTGTTAATGTTTGCTATTGTTTGTATAAGAGTTTGAAAGAATAAAATAGCTTCAAAATTTTAACTAGCGTTTATATGCCTTTCACTGTCAACTAGCTGGCACTTGCTCCTTCCAATATCATTCTATGTCTGTCTCAAATAAAATTTCCTGAGAAGTTCATGCAACAGCAGGGCTATCCACTTAAGTCTTTCATCTAAACTTTCAAATGACACCTCTGGTTTCTGGAACGTCAGTACTAACACTTTCTGTAGAAATAAAAGTATTCTTTTTTTTCCCTCTACTAAAAACTCTAGTGCTGTTTCAAAGATCAAATTACAGTGAAACAACTCTGCAGTTCAGTCAAAGTAGCAAACATGGAAGATTTTGGGAATTCAAGTAGATAATGACCACTTGACAGAGCTACTATCATGATGCAATTGCGATCTACTGTTTTGCTAAGGATATGAGTTAAAGAGAAAATGGTGAAGGATTGTTTCCCGCCTCATCAATGCCATTTCCTATAGCAGATGAGGTTTTCCTCACCTCTCCCACTCACATATGTACTTGAAATAAGGCAGCTAAGGAAGATACTGTTCTACACAGCTTCATTGTATGGCTGCTTTATTTGCAAGACTGCCATGGAGAGTAATTAATTCATCAGCTGATGCATGCAGCAACATACCACGTTCTATTGAGTTAGTGAAAAGGCCAAGAGCCTGGCATTTCTGACACTTCTTACTGCGGAGCTGGCCTACCAGAATGGATGCTCAGGAGGAGCATTTTATTCTTGTTTTCCTTGCATAAGTTGTTCCATATTGACTTAAAAAAGGAACATATCTAACTCCGTGTTTTTCAGCTGAAACCAATAGGCAGCCTGGTAAGCTGCACATCCACGTGGTCCTGCTGGTTTGCTGACATAGATGGAAGGTAACTGTAATTCCTGTATGATAGGATACTCAATCAACTTTTGGGAATACCTTCAAAAGAGACTTTTAGGAATATGAGGCAACAGTGACTCCCAAAGCCAGGAAAGACTACGTCTACAGCAGAATTCAAGGAAGGTCCAATCATATGATAATCGAGGAATAAACTTGACTCTGTCTCATCTGCAATACAAGGTTTCACTACACAAATGATAAATGATAAATGCAGATGGAAAAGCCAAGGAACAAAATATAGGAGAGACTTTGAGGGATGTGGGATAGGGTAATTCCTCGCTCTCCTTATACATATAGAAGTTATAAATTTTGAACATGAACTTCCCATTTAAAAGACAACCACAAAGCCAAAAATAGTTGTTTTGGTTCCCCCTCCTGCCCCCAGAAAAAAAAAAAAAAAGTCTCCTCTGGTAAGCACTTGATTGTTCATACAAGTAGTTCATCAGAAATTTACTACATTTTTTTTTCTGCCAGGAAGAAGGAACAGATAAGTTTATTTTGCAGCCTCTCTATTTTCTTAGAGAACATTTATGAAAATCAAACACATTTTCCTCTCCACCAGGAACTGGGTTAGGATTTGTTTAACCACTTAAATCTTACCCATAGCCCGCATACAAGGTCATATTAGTTTAATACTTTTTAAGGTTCTTCAGCTAACAATTTTGCATAAGGTGGCAATAATTTTTGTTGATTTCCTTGCTTCCATCGCAAACTCTTCCCTAGAGTTACAGCGTGGCATATGAGTCATTTCCTGGCTAGAAAAGCTGGAATGGACAGAACTTTATGGTCTTCAAGCAAAATTTATGCAAAGCATCAAACAACCCCTCTGCACACCCACATCTGCCTTTCTGTCAATCTTTTGGCTGTTTCATTCTTCTATAGTTTATTTGTTTCTTTCTTTTTTTGGGGGGGGGGAAGGGGGGAGAATGTGTATATAGAAAAACCAAAACCAACCAACCACCTTCTCAGAGCTGGGGTTTACAGTTTAAAGGACCATCTGGCTCAAGTCCTTGAAACAAAGGCAAGCTGCCTTGTCTTCCCCTTCAATAGTACTTCAAGCCTCAGGACTTTTTAAAAGAGAAAGCTTTGCTAAATCACTTTGTCCATCACATCGCCTCTCTCCTCCCCAACCCCTGTACATGCAAGAAACAATTTTCAGTCCCTTCTACCTCTGTTTTAAGCAACTATAACAACGGTCAAAATTCTCTCTCCTTTACCTCAACAGATATTTCTCTCCTACAGTGCCAACTCTGTACATGAAGTTGCTTTCTCCATCTCTTCTATTCACAGATGTGAGAAACAGCATATATAGCAGCTTTCCAAATTAAATAGTAAGACCGAGACCAAGATGAGACGGAACACACTTGATTTTTGTCTGTTAAAACTTTGACCTTTCCAAGCACTGTGTATATTTGATTTTGTTAATTATTTCCATACTTCTGGTTGAAGGTTGTAATTGAAGTTCGCAGAACAGTGATTCTAACCACAAATCTAACAGTGTCCAGCTCCATGTAAATAAAATGCTTTGCCCAAGTACAGAAGTATTACTGCCAATAAACTGAAATTCTTTTTGCTATGCCACTGTAAGACCACTGTAGAAGAAGAGGGAAAAATACAGGTAGCTAAGACTTCTTTAGCTAAATTTTCTTTTATGAATACAGATGGAAAATTTTTTTGTGAATACAGATTGAAAATTACACATAGATATAATTTAACCTGCCGTTACAAATATCAACACAAACACTGCATGCCTTTGAGCAGTATTTTTGCATTCTTCCCAGCAGTTTTATCCATCTACTCTCTCTGAACATTTTTTTGCATTTATCAGCGCAAAAACATGACTCTCTTAAGTTAAATTTATTCAATTCTCTGCCTTTCTTTTTAAGACTTCAAGGCAATAAAGGTTTGCAAACTGAAGTCCAAGCTCACAAAATACCCTGTATTGAGACATTTTCATATACATAAATATATACATTATATAGAAGTATAAATATATACAACATGAAACAAGTTAGCTGACAAACACAAATAATGTAGAAGTCACAGCAGCAATGAGCCCATGGAATCCCATTCCAAAGGATCAGACCCAAATGATTTTTCATCGGCTACTTTGGGAACATACATCTGGCTCTAGAAGTCACAAATGAAGTGAGCCAACTCTAAACTTTCTATTCTTAAAGCCTGTCAGTCATCTCATTTTGGAATTTCACTGAAAACACAGCTGTAAGGGAACTCGTGAGGTCACTGTCTCTAGTTTTGCACAAAGCCAGAATCAACTACGATGCACTACTTTTAACAGATATTTGCCTGCACTCCAAGCCTCTCCAAGACAGTATTTCTATTGTGCTGCGCTTTTCAGGTTACCTTCTTTCAAGAAAGATGATCAACACTGGGCACAGTGCTCCAGCAGAGGGCTTGCCAGTTCCAGCTGCAGAGGAGCAATGACTCCTGCAGAAGGACATTCCTACTTACAGATAAAATGTTGCTGCCTTCTGCAAAGTGTGGCATTGCTGATTTATGCTCAGTTTAGATCTACTTGAAGGTGCTTTTCTGTTCAGTATCATTTCCTTGTGAGTCAATCCTCACATGGTATTTGTGAAGAGGATTATTTTTTCTTCAGAAGTTTGTATTTGTTGGTGCTGGATTGCATTTTTTTTCTCTGATTCAACAATCTTCTGATTCTAATCCTGTCTTCCAGTGTAACTGCAGGCTTTTCTAGTTTGATATCATCAGAGATTTTCATAAATGCATTTTCTATGCCCCAGACCACAAAACTAACAGTCTCCTTGGAAATACCTTCAGTATAACAGTAAGCCTTTAAAAGATGGAAACATCCTTGCCTTTTATGTATTTTCTGTTTTCTGTGAGTTCTCAAACAAGTATTCTTCTAGATTATCTTCAAACTAGCTGCTGCTCCTCTTAGTATTCAGGCTAGGACAAGCTGAAACAATGTAATTTACCTGTATTTCTCCTTCCCTTAGTACATTCTTTTCATCAAGAGTTCAAACAACGAATAACGCAAAATGCATTAAACAGGACATTTTTGACATTACCTGCTCATAGTTTCCTGGACTTGTACATAGTGCCTCTCAGAAAAACCCCTCTTTGGTTATTTTTTGTTTCTGATTTACTTGTAGAACTTTCAGGTAGAACAAGTCTTTATCTTGTTTTTTTTTTCCTCATAGCTTCTATACTGACATTTTTAGCTCCACCTTTTCCCTCTCCTACAAGAGGCTTTCATCCTTCAAAATCTCAACTAATTATCTCTTATTAATTAGAAAGTTAGAGCTTAGAGTTCTCATCATCTGCCACAATCAGGACATATCAAGAACTATCTGGACCAACTCTTTCTAAGATAGCCTCACAATGACTAATTTTTTTAAAATGAAATACCTTGCTTTGTACATGGATGACAATGTGTTCTGGAATGGATTTTTTCCCCGCTTAATCCTCCTGGTTTTAAGGCATCAAACAGACCCTCTCTATTTTGTCTCCCTCTTACAACTACCTAGAGGCTTACTGCAGGTTATACGTACACCACTAACCTCATAACCAATGTAAGTCACCCCTCCTCCTTTCCTCTTTTGCTAGTCCTTCCTAAGGAATTTAAATACCAGTATCCCATTATTCCAATCAAACAGTACCTCAGCACATCTCATAGGCCAATTAACTCACAAGATCCATAAACACTGACGTGCTTTTGCCAGTCAAATTCCACCCCTTGCGCACTTGTTGGCATGTTCAGACCTCAGAAGTATAGTAAGAATCCCAACTGAACCCACAAGTTCATTATCAGTAGGATAAGCATGTTTAGGGTGCACCTACTAGATCAGAGTCCATATAACATTTACTGATAAGAGTTTCAGTGTTATTCAGTGTTATTAAAGTCAGGCACCATTAACAGGGCCACAGCACATACTTAGCCATAACTCCACAGCTAAATGGTATGAGCATTTACTTGGAAGAAAAAGGACCATACCTCATTGTCTTTTTTTTTTTTTTTAATTAATTAAATCTTAAAACTAAGTATATAATTCATTTTTAAAGAATTTCTGCGTAAGCTATTGGCAAATTCCTGCTGCAAAACATGCTATAATCCTGAAAGGAGTTCTCCACTAAATAAGGTAAGAGGGAGGAAACTCAGCCAGGTTCTCTTACATTCTTGTAAGTAGGAGGTATTGAAAGATGTGTGTATCTCATACAGGTTTACATTATGCAAAACCGACTCATCCACTATTACACCGTGGTCATTATATAATACATTAGTATTTTCAAGTTCATTACTTAGGCAAAACACTGGAGATGCTCGTATCTCAGAACACAACCCAAACATTGTGAGATAACAAGGAGTTAAGACAATACATTTACATTTTATCAGAAGTCAACAAAACAAAGCATAAAAGTCTCAATTAAAAAAATATTTTAAAAATACTGACTGCTACTAATGACACACTCCCTGCACATACGTGTGGGGTGTCAAGAAGGAATGCCTCTCCTAAATGATTTTAGTTATACATTTTTTATATTTAACACTCATGAAAATACTACTACTCTTAACAAGAAATAAGTTCACACAATCTAATTGTATGACACCTGCACCCTTTCTTTCACACAAAGAAGTCATCATTTTTACTAAAGCTTGCTTCATAACCAATTCATTAGAATCTATTGTTTTACTGCTCAAAAACTTTTACATATAGACTTAACTCCAATAAATTTAAATGTGTTCTCAAGCTAAAAAGCCAAGTATCTTCAGATGTGCATTAACTGCTGTTAGAAAAGCCCAGAGTGCGTGTGCATCCTCTTGAGACACACTAAGTATAGAAAAGCTAACTAACCCAGTCCTTCCGAGTTTAAGTGTAATCAGGCTCCTCAAGCCCCTAGGAAGAGCTTAATTTCAAACCAAATTGGAGTCTAGACTGCCAAAAGTACATGACCTGAGAATGTTACTCTTGTAGTAGAGAATAGAAGGAAAACAGAATACTAGAAATTTATGAGTAGTAATTGGTAACCAATGCTTTTTTCAAGGCTAGCAGCTACCGTAAACTTTGTAACCACTATAAATTTAAACCAAGCACATACTCTCTCCCATACACTTTCTTGTATGGGAACGTCACTGAAAAGAGAATAATCACCCTCTTGGAGCTCTAAACTTCAAGAAAGGAGATTGTAAAGAGGCTGGAAGGAAATTCTCTCTCTCACCATTTATTCATTTATTATGTTCTACTGTATGATAAAGTTAGACGGACTCCATTACTCCTGGTTAAAGGTAATTTCCAGAATCTCTTCTGGCTTACACCCTGTTTATTCATTTGATTGGTGACTTTAATCGCAAGGCCAGGCACAAACAGAAAATCCCCAGACTATGGAAAAGCAGCAAGCCACAATTATTTGATTCTGCTGCACAAGCAGCAGACCACAACTCACTGATGGGAAGAGAAGTAGTAATAGTAATTAATTCACAGGGGAACGAGAGGAGAAAAAATAAATAAGAAAAATAAGGAACTCTTTCATTCAACAAAAAGGTTCGCTTCAGTTTTAGCAAGAAAATGGCTAGCCTTCCCATATACGATTTAGCGTTTCGAACCTGTAACTAAACAGCACACAATCAGCATAACACAAGCTGATTACAATTGCTCAGTTAAAAGCAAAGAATTCCTTCCTAAAGGAGATGCTACAACTGCCAAGTATGCAGAAGATGAGATTGAAGAAGAAAAGAAGGCCTAAGATTCAACTTCTAAGTATCCACACAATTTCTCTGGGTCAAATATTGCAGGTCAAGGATTTTTTTCCTCAAGAGCAGAGGGAGCTAACAGCAAGAAAAGCTTGGGTATTTATGGCTGGAAAGCTATTTTGCTTTAAATCTTTACTATGGCTACAATTAACTGAAAGCAAACTCTGAGCTTAACTCATACTTAGGCCTGCTATAGTGCTGTTGTAGCAATGTACGTTTTGCATCCATGTTTTATTTCATCTTGTGTCTAACACTGACAAGAGAACGCTTTATTTTCCAGACAGTTACTCCTTTTCTAGAAACATTTCTTCGCTTAGGTTTACGTGCAATAATTCAACTCCACAGTCTTCCACTTGGAAATAGTAACAACTTATGCTGACACTCATATTGAGAAGACTGACTTCAGATTTTCCTCTTTGTGCTTTAAAATAGGCATGAATCAGAATCAGTAGTATTTCACTATTCAAAATTTACGCACGCATTAACATATTATATGTAAATCATAAACTAAAAGCTTAACGGAAACAGATTCTAAAGTCACATGAGCATACACATGCACATATTTCCAAAGCTATGCAAGATGACACTAATGCCTGAAAATGGTTAATATTTCACAGAACCATAGAATGATTAAGGTTCAGAAGGACCTCTGGAGGTCATCACGTCCAACCTCCTTGCTCAAGCAGGGTCACCAAGAGGAGATTGACCAGGACCGTGTCCAGACAGCTTCCAAGTATCTCTAAGGGATGAGACTGCACAACCTCTTAGGGCAACCTGTGCCAGTGCTTGGTCACCCTCACAGTGGAAAAAAAAAAAAAAAAAGTGTCCTAATGTTCAGGCAGAATCTCTCGTGTTTCTATAGAACTATATTTTTCTAGAGAGCTATACAATCACAATCATTTAAATGGAACTGTCATATGATGAATTGCTGGTCATCAGCTGTTAGCTGCAAATTCCATAATTTTACACATCCACATACCTCTTCAAGCTCTCCTGAAGAAACAGGATTATCTTCATAAGTGGGGAAATGGCATCCTGCTTTACAACTGCAAAACCTGCTAGTCTCCTCCCGTGGCTCCACTATTCTGCAGTTTACTTTAGAGCTCTCCATCACCCTCCCATCTAGGGATTCTTTCATACTGCATTCTAAACATGGATCTTGGTTTCCTGCTGGTAACATCCCAGCAGACTCTTCTTGGGAATCCAATGATGTTTGTGCACTCTTCTCCATTCCAGACTTTTTTAATCTGGGAAGAAATTTTCCAGATTCGAGCTCTGATTTTCCATAATAATGCCCTTCTTTTTCTGCATCTTCTTCCAGAGGTTTGAGATCTGCTTGTGGATCCTCAAACACATCTACTTGAGAAGGGACAGCAATACTTCCCTCATCTTTTTCTGACTCAAATTCTGACTCACTTCCACCACCTGGAGAAAGTTCAGATGCAGAAATCGGGCGAAAGTGAGTCCTTGGAGAAATCCTTATAGCCCTGTATTGCGTTCGATCAACACCGCATATCCTGGGGTGTAAAACCTCACTGTCTGAATCAGAGCACAGAATTGACTTAGGTTTAAAACTAGGGCTGAAAGATGCAATTCCTTCTGGCTCAAACGAACACTCTACATGAAGAACTTGAGAAAATGGATTGTTCAGGTCAAAGGAAGAGAATGAGTATTCAAGCCCTGGTTCTTCAACTTGAAAGTTACCACAAGCTCCCAGTAAGTCTTCATGGAAGATAAAAGAAAAACCCTTATTTAATCCATTATCTCCACTCTTCGATTGATCACTCTGTTCAAACGACACAAATGGCCTCCATAATTGCCTATGACCAGGGGCAAAGCTATTACCCGGAGTCATAAAAACATCTGTACCAGCAATTGTCACTACATCAGAAGCTGCACATTGCAATAAGCTCCCTTTTGAGTGACTAGGTGGCACCACTGCCCATTCTCCATCACTGTTAAATGTTTTCAGCTCCCCATACACACCACCAAGTATAAATGAGTTTTCTTTATCTTGATTAACATCCCAAGGTTTTGATGGTGTAGTATAGTCACCACCATCTACTTTTGATAAATCATTTGAGACAAAGGCTCTCTTCTCTAAATTCTCTTTTTGACCTTCCCAAAGGTGATACTCTGATCTCTGCACTGCTTTATTGGGCTCCTGGAGGGTTTCAACTTTTGCTTCTGTATCCAAACAGCAGCAATAGTTATTTACATCAGTTGAAAACAATTCATCTTCTATTCCTTCTATTTCTAACATTGCTGCAGAATTTCTGTCTGTCATATTTGTCCAAATATCTTTAATAACCCCTGAGCTGTAGCCATCTCCATGTGGACTGCTTGCACTACACCCCTGTGTAGTTTCATAGTCTTTACTTTCTGCTTTCTGTTCTAGCTGAATACCACAGACAGATTCTAGCTTAGATTTTTTTTTGAAAATCAAAGCGGGCATTTCTCCTAAAGTTCTAGCTTGTTGCTGGCAGGTTTCTTCTGGCAAAAAGTCTAGAATTTCTTCATCTACGTAACCTGAAGACACTCCAGGAACTACATAATTAATATCTTCTGCATTAAATTGCGTGGATTCTTCATATGGAATATTTAAAGTCTCATTGTCTGAACGTGTTTCTTCTGAGTGTGACCATGGACTACAAGTTCTTGTTGAAAGATTGGAACAGTGTTCATTTTCATCGAAGGCACTATTTTTGGTCCATATTAGCAATCTAGACTGTGTTTTCCCAAGAATATTAGCAGTGCTACTAGAATCTGCATTTTCATTTCCCAAGTTGAGTGTTTCAAAAGAAAACGGTAAAACAGAGTTACTGCATTGCACTTCAAACACTGAAAAACAAGAGTTTATACCAGACCCTTCATTAATATCTGAAAAGAGCTCTTGATTGCCAGCAAGCATATGTGAATTAAGCATTGTGCTGTCTAAGATGGGGGAGAATCTGATAGGAGAATCTCCTCCAAAACTTTCTCCATCTGCATCGCCAGAACTAGAAGATGAACAGCACTCCCAAAATTGAGCTAAATTACTAAGGTCTTGCAAGAACCACCCTTCAGCACCAACAGAGCTGGTTGAATCTGTCCATATTGCACTTTCCCCTTGCAACTCCATTCCATCTAACACTATGCAACATTCTGCCTCAAAATCAGTTTTTTCTTTACTCTTTTGTCGAATCATATTTAAAATCCGACTCTCCCCTTGCATCGTATCTGAGGCACCAGGATCCAACATGGATTGATCAATATCCACTTCATAGAAGTGTGTTAGTTCTGACAGATGAACATCATCTAAATATTTGTCGTCCTCTGGTTGAGAACAAACTGAGGTCCCAGCGAGGTCAATATCCTCATTTAGAACTGCAGGCATTTCTACAAAGTGACCATCGATGAAAGTACCTGCTGCGAGGTATGTTTTATGAATATTATTGTTGCTAATACAAAGACCATGCACTGATTCAGACAACTCTTCCACAGCCTCTGATGTTATGCCACATATATCTTCTCTGTTGCGGTATGTAGTCTCCAGCTTGCTTTTTCTGCTAAGAGGAACAAAGTACTCAGTAATCGGCTCAGTATACCACAAGGGTTCTTCTTTATATTCCTTTTCATTTCTGCTGTCTACGTACAAATCTTTTCCATCATTACCGCCAGCTTCTTTTCTTCCAATTTCTTTTAATGGCCTTTTACCTCTTTTGCACAGCTGTTTGATGGACCCGCTGCTGCTGCTGCTACTGCTTCCGCTGTGGACTTTTCTATCGGCCTTTTCACCAGATTTCACTGCAAGCCTGCTTTGCCCATTACGCCCTTTTTTATTTCGAACCTCTCTTGTTTTGTGTCTTACTTTAATACACTTCATTGATGCCTTGTATTCACCTTGATTACCACTAGAACTTGAGCCAGCCTCACTGGATCCAGATGACCAGGAGCGAGGACGCATCTTTCCCTCAGACTTATGTCGGACTTGTTTTTTATACAAAACAGGCTTATCTTCAACAGCGTTGTTACTGAACTTGTTTTCTTTCTCATTTTTACTTTTCTTCTGCTGGGTTCTTTCGTGTACAGCGGCAGGTACTTTATTACTTCTGTCTTTAGTTACTTCACTTTCACTATTGCAGTCCTTTGGAGAAGATGTATCTGTGCTAGTTGGTGGAGCAGTGGATGAAGATGAGGAGCTAGAGTAAGAGCATACTTTGGATTTATTCCATACAGTCATAATTTCCTGCAGGCAAACTGGCTTTTCAGAAAGAGGAGGAAATGCTTCATAGTACCTGAAAGTAATATAAAAAGGTGGCATTTGTATCTTAGAACTTCAGATAGGCTTTAAAATTAGAAAGTATTATTAAAAATGCATCCAGTTACTCAAAACACTACCAATCTACTTGTTAAAAAAAAAAAAAAAGGTCCAGTTTGTTCTATTTATACACATGACATTCACTGCACTGTTTATCTGAATGATAACAAAGGGGAGATTAAGATAAGCTTATATTTATATACTCATGCATGTTTAAAAAGATACTGCAAAGTAAAACTCCCATTTTTAGGAAGTACTAAACTTCATTGTAGACAGAAGCTGTGAGTGCTTAGAATAGTGAAGGCCCAACCCCAAGTTTACTAGCTACTGTAGCTATTTAATAGCCATCTTAAATGTGTGCAACTTAAACGTATAAATGAGGAAGGGCTCATTTTTAGTCAGTTCAGTTCTGAATTTCAGTTGACCATCGTTAATTCTACTTTGTAAACTAAGGAATGTTAGCTTCTACATAGTTAGTTCTTCCACTAATAAAAAGTGTTGCAACAAAAATCAAATATCACCGAAATGGGTTTGCAAAGGGAGCCAACAAGTCCCAACTTCTAAAAAACAAAACAAAACAAAACAAAACAACCCCAAAAAAACAGGTATAGTTATAGAGTAGTATAACATGTATATCAGCTCTGTCCAACAAGGACAAGACTGAAGCAGCATATGTTTGACAATAAAGAGATTTATGCTGATTCTTATGTACAGTCCAATGAAAGCCTTTTCAAAAACATTCAGAAGTCAGTTAAGTTAAATGTAAGTTAACACAACCAGCTCCCTGAAGAAGTATTGTTCATTTAGCAACACTTCTACTAGACTGCTGCAAGCAATGGTTATGAATAAAAGATAGAGAAAGTTGTATCTCCAAGAAAAGTCAACCACAAAGCTCCTGGATACTTCAGTAACATCAGACCCAGGTACTTGGTATCCAGGAGGCCTCTTTGGTTATAAAGAGTTTCAGTTTCCCATTTCTGCAACAGAAGTTCAGAAGGTAGAAAACCCATTTTCTCCCTGCAATGTATCAGTCAGTGATGTTTTAAGGGCTTTTAATTTTTCTAGCTGACTTGGTCTCAAGGAAACTAAGATACAGGAGTTGGAGTTCTGCTTCTAGCCCAAAGAAGAAGGAAAGGTAGCCAGGACTTGCTTATACTTAAATATGCACATTGAACAAAAGAAGATGGCAGGAAAAAAAAGGTCTGCATAATATCCACAAAGCTTCAGGTGTACCACTAAGTTAACTTCACTGTTTTAAAACATGGATATAAAAGCAGAAGAGAGAGAAGGTTATAGAAAATATTAATAAAATATAAGTTAATAATAATAATAATAAATGCATACATTTCTACTTGATCCTTTGCTGTGGGAGATAAATCAGTCTCAGGAGACAATGAGCCTTCTAACTTTTTGTGAATCTTCTCCTCTGTTTTGGAAGAAAATTCCAAATGCTTAACAGAAAAGTTCAAAAAGCTGATACATTATATATCAGTACTATACAAAAAGCACCAGGACATACATCTGTAACAGCAGTAAATTTTCATAAAATATTGTGAAGTAATAGAGCCATTTATAGTCTGAGTATTAGGCATACAGAAGACACAAGTTATCACCAAAGATCCAAGATTTCCACCTTTGTCTTGCTGGCCTGACAGATTTCACCAAACTGCTAGCAGCTGCAGGCCATTTTGTGGTTTTCCTATTGAGTTTTTATTTACTTCGTATTCAAATCCTCATCCTCATCTTACATTACTACATATAAAAAAAACAAACAAACCAAAAGCCAACAATTTGTTTAACTGAACATTTTTATGAATGATTGCATATCACCAAAAGGAAGAATTATTGCAGTAGCTGCTGTTTTGGGAGCATATAAAGGTATATTTCCTATGCAAAAGGCAACTCTGACTTTTAACTCCTTTAATTTATATTTTACACATTTTAACATTAAAAAAAAAGAAGAAAAGCAGTGAGATGCATACAAACGTTACTGTTCTTTCTAAATAAATGGTCAGCAGCACTTTGGCTCAGCAAGAAAGTGTCACAACACAGTTCTATTCAATACCCAGAGACAAGTGATTAGTGTTTAGAAGCAGAAAAAATGAACTGAAACAGCTAAAATCATTCTTTAAGCAGACAAACACTTACTCTTCATTGCTAATACTAATTTTATTGTAAGCTGTCAAAGGGTGCTGCTCTGTGCCTGAACAAACATTTACGTGCAAGGAACTCACACTGGAGCAGCCGCAACTTTACATTACGCTCCCTGCCATAGGCTTTAGAACATAGAGCCCCCATTACGACTCCCCCCTAAAGCCCAGAAACTTTTAGCACACCTCCGTGATGCCTATTTGAATGACTTTCACAGAACAGCTAGAACAGGGTAATTTAAGGCCTAGCTATTCTTTGCAAATATCAACATACAAAAGGAACAGAATTAAGCCTGATTTAATTTCATTTCTTTTGACAAGGAGAGACAATGCTGAATATGGAATACTTACTAAAGAAACGTGTTCTTTTCACAAGGAAAATTCTATTCATGAATGGCTAATTCTTAGGTAAACAAAGCATACTAGCATACAATTGTTGGAATTGTATGCAATTCTTTGAATGAAATTAAGGTGTATTTTAAAATTGCATGGCCTAAATGAGAAGCTACATGTACAGTTGATGAATACAATACATATAAGCTCAGAAGTTTGAAGATTTATTTCTTACCTTGCTTACTCTGAAGGTCTTTCAGTTTGGAGCAAAGCTCCTCCACTAAAGTTTCAATCCCAGAGCTCTGCACAGTAACACCGCCACAGAATAAAACAGAGGAGGAAAAACAGAAAACAGAATATTCATTTTACACAGACATCAAAATACAGTAAGCATACCTTGGCAGCCATGCTTTTTCTTTTCGCATGGTAACCAAATTATTCCCCAGGTTTGAATCCATTCCTCTGAGTAAATTCATTAGAGGTAAAAGTGACCCCACAAAATAAGAAATACATTCACGCTAGGGTTTCAAGACACAAACATTACTGTATATCCAAGGCTTTGTCACACTTAACTGCACTGTATCACTTGGATTTTATCCTGAGACTCTCAGCCAAACCAAGAACCAGCCCATCTCTAAGATGCATTTCAAAAAGCCAAGTCTGACCCCTTTTGCTGCTCAGTTTATACCTGTGAGAAAGGGGCTATTGAAAAGGACAAAGAAAATCGGGTGAAGGTGAAAAGTGAATCAGTACAAAAGGAGAGGTGGCATGGAGGGAAAGCAGAGGATAAATGCAAAACGTATCCCATTGTTCTGTCAGTTTGCAATGCCCAATTTTTTCTTTTTTCTTTTTTTTTTTTTTAAACATTGTGTTGTTTGCTCAGGAGAGCAGAGGGAAAAATAAACAGCTTATTCACCTTCCCTTATAAGCCTCTATTTGCTCCTTTATTCCCCCACATAAGCCTTCCTTACACTCAAATTTCCTTTTAAATCCATTTCAATGTTATTTGCACATGCATTTGTTCTGCTTTTCCTATCTGCCTAGACTTGTGAGCAGCTCTACATTAAACAACAGTACCAGAACAGCAAAATGCTGGAAGATAAACATGCATAAAGCAGAACAGTATGCTGCCAAAGCATCCCATAGGAGAAAACACCCTGCTACTCTAACAGAATAAAACTTGGATGCCAAGCAGTGAAATACTAAGCACTAACCTACAGCCTGAAACCACAATTCCTTACGGAAGGAAAGCCAGGCAAAGCAAGTATTTTGGTACTCAGGGGTCACCTTTGGAGATTGCACTTTCCGTAACTGCAAACAGAAGGTTGGAACCACAGCAAAAAGGAGCACTGTGCAACACGTGAGGAGGATGGGGGAAGCCACCTTCACATCACCTTACAGCTGGAAGAGGTAAATAGGGAGAACTGGGCAGCTTCTTCTACCCTGTGCACAGATTCCCCAGTAACAGCTCCAACATCTCGTCCCCAGTCCACTCGGGGATTCTGAGACTTGTACAAAGCTCCTGTGGAATTATCTCACCTTCTGAGTTTGACATGGCCTTGTGCACACGCAGTCAGGGAAAATGCACGCTCTCCAAAGGTAACATGAATCCCATGTCAAGGTAAAGAAATGCATTCAAAGTTTAAGATTTGCTGTGTCACTATGGTGGCAGACTTCGTCTTCCCACGATCTAAGAGCTCCTTTCTCCTGCCTACTGGTTAGAAATTGCTGAGAGACGTGAATATATGACATTAAAGCAAAGTAAACTTTATGAAAAAGGAAATACTAAATTATACAGTGAACCAGCTTGTTTAAACCAGGGTCAGAAACATACACTTGAAAAATCACACACTGAAGCAATGACTTACACACTAACCTCTAATTTTTAATTATTTGCAGTGAAGTGAGAAAACAATTTTCTGTTCCTATCAGCACTGCTGCACTGAAGTGCTAAATATGAAACTTTATGCCACGTACTTGGCTGAGGATGACTTAGCAATATTAAACATCAGAAAGTATCTCCTACGTCAATAGATTTACTAACATAAATTAGATTATCTAGAAACAACCAAGCAGCACAGTAAAAGGGACAAACCTACGTAGCTGTAAGAATTGCCAATTTATACCTTTACCTCTTCTGACCCCCCCCTTCCCCCCCACAAAAGGGCAACAGAGGAGGAGCTGGCCTGGTTTTCGCTTCGCTCCCCGAACTGTCTAACCGAACCGGCACCTGTAGCAAATACTCAAAATCTAAGCAACATAAGTTAAGGAATTGAATCTGTACAGGCATGGCAAAACAAACAAACAAAAAACCAACCCAAAACAGCAACAAAACGCTCACCATTGCACCGAAGAAGGGAAAACTTTTAGAATCAAACACTTCATTTCCTCCTGTACCATGAAACTAATACTCAAGTCAGCTGACACGCTGCATGCTGTCCTGCATAGCACTCCCATGTAGCTAGCGCTAGGTTTAAAGGAAAAAAAAAAAAACGAACGACTGTGCAGAATGCCAAGTCTCTAGAGACCACTTACTCAACCTCTTACTGCAGTATGTAAAAACAGGCTGCAGGCAATGTAATGAATGCCTCAGCAACTGTCTTCTATCTGATCGTCTTCTTGTCTGTATATATGATTTATTTGCTGAAATTTTTCACTGTTTATGTAAATGCACAGCAGATGCAGCAATTCTACAGCCAGAAAGCAGGATATTCCAGGATAGTGGGACATCTGCCTAAAGCACGTTGATTAGGTTCACATGTAAAGGCAGTCCCCAAATGGTACAAATATCAGACTGCTTTGGAAGTACTTTCCAATATGGAAGCCTTAACACTTAATTAAGATTGCTTTTGTAATTCCAACATGGAAGACTTAAACCTTATGATCACCTCTAAGATTATTTAAACTACTGACCCAGATTTCTACTAACCCATTTCTTTCATTCGAACGACAGAAGAGAGGGTATCATTTTTTTAAATTCACAATTCTACCTTGCATATCAAATTTTCCCCCACACCAAACACATTTTATTCTGTCCTATTGTTTCCAGTATCCCCCAATTTCATTCCTCTTCTTTAACTTACAGCCAGCTCCATTGAAAGTTGTGCTTTTTGGCTTTTCATCAGCTGGCTGAAGCAAGGGAAGGATTACATAAAGGAGAGGTGTTATATTACTGGCACAGGAATGACTGTGCTAATAGATAAATTAAGCTTCTGAACTCACCCAGCATGAAAAAGAACAGTCAATCTGACTGCTCAGGTTAAGAGGACTCTCACTACTAGCCGGCCTTGCTTACTGACCAAAGTGACTCCATTCAAAGCCAAATAAGTGCAGCTCTGCATAACACGGAATGAGAGCAAATAAAGAAAAAAAAAAGCAAAGCTCACATACATTTTTTATGTAAATATAAAGGTATTTATACATATTGCATGTATTATATACATGCATGTATACACACACATCCACACAAATACGTTTAAATAATGACAAAACTTCAAGATCTTTTTACATGCTCTTCTTTTCAAATGGAGCAGCCCAAGAGATGGCAAGTTACGAGATCAGCTTACAGCAACTCCATTGCCTCTGAAGGTAAGTTCACAGTCCTGTACAGCTACAGAACATGTTCCCAAAGGAGACTAAATCTATACACTTAGTTACTTCAGAAATACTTTTATGCAATGAAGATATTCTTTTAAATTGCAACTATGGAAAGAAAATAATATTATGCATATGAAACTCAAGTCTGCTAAAAACTGCTGTCTGTGTAACAGTGGACACAAGCTCCTACATTCTGAGAGCTTTCAGGAAGAAGCAGCCAAACGTCAGACCCTGTCACTTTAATTCTGGCTGACCTTTATCTCTGCTAGTGGACTTCTGAGCTCTGCAAACAAGCACAACTGGGTCACAATCCAGAAGATTTAGTGGTTAATTTTTCCCTGAATTTGAGCACAAGTGGTCACAATGATTTCGTGTCATTTCTTCTATGGAACCGAGGACAGCACAAGCTAGCAAAATTTTGCTTTTTCACTGGTTCTGCAGCCCTTTCCATCTTCCAGTAATGATGTCAAGGTATGGCTTGCATACTCCAATCCAAAGAATGCCATGCAAACATGTACACTGCTCTGTAAATCTGTACATAATCAATATCCAAAAATATTCAACACAGAAAAGGAAAACATATCAAGGAAAATAACCAGTTGTATCCAATATTTAGAATGAGCTTTCCAAATCTGATGTACCATAATACATTTGCAGAATTAGAATATTAATGTATTAGAAAATTAATATATTAGTATATAATAATTCTATAATAATAATAGAATAGAAAGTAGAAAAATTCTGATTATAAAGCTCAAGAGGCAAAGACTGTAGTGTTACCTTTTTTTTTTTTCCCCCACTCCTATCTGGCCTAATAAGTTAATACCTTCCTCTAGAAGCTTTGAATTGCGTGCTCCAAATGTACTAAATATGGTTTGTTACTTGAGGCCTGTAAGGTACGAGGAAAGTTCCTTGTTCATCTTGAAGCTTTTTCAAAAGACAAAGCTTTATCCTTCAGTTTACTTTAGCAACCAAACCAATCACTAATTTCTCTTAGGTATTTGGAGAGCTTTCTAGCTTACGCTTTTGAAACAAGTCCTCATTTTACTTCCACATTTCCACATTTCAGTCCCACAGAACTGCATAGGGTAGGAAAGGGCCTCTGGAGATCACCTGCTCCGAACCCCTGAGCAGAATACTGACATTTCTCTCACAGAATACAAGATCAAACCATCTTGAAATTAAGGTTAATCGGGAGATTCATAGTTTCAAGTCATTCTTTTGACAGGCCATCGGCCCCTCCAGACGGACACCGTCCTTTGATCCTAGTGCACCAGGACTGTTTTCTTGGCACGCAGCCCGTCACCAAGTGTAGGATTAGGCAGCTATTCCATATGAACCTGCTGTTAAGCCACACGAACTGAATAAAGCACAAAATGTGATTCACTGCAATCACACATCTATTTCTCTATTTTGTAGAACGAAAAGAACGAGGTGATGTCTACGTTTTCGTTATCTAAAAACCTGATACAACACATCGGGTACAGCTAAACATGTCTGACTTCTGTACAAGTCTGAACGAAAAGTTACCAGCATGCCTTTCTTAAATCGATATTGAACACAAAGGAACTGTAAGAAGCACCTCAGACCGCTTGCAGGAGGAGAGCAGGCTAACTTGCCAATCCATGGTCAAGGGTGCTCCACACACAAAGTGAGAACTAAATCCAAATATCCCCACTGCCTTCACAATCCCTGAGATTTCCACCAGAATTTCCTCCATTTACTGCCATAGTTCATCTTTTTCTGAGGTTAAAAATTTTATTAAATATACACGAGGAATAACATACTGCTTCCCTTGCTGACTGCATGGAGGAATTTCTACTTAAGCTCAAAATTCTCGGATCCGCTATTCATCTGTACTAGGAATGTTCCATTTATCTCCTCTGTGTCTGTAAGTCTATTACTTAGGAAAAAATTCACGGGTGAATTCAGATACGCATTCCTTTTGTTTGTGCTTAATGCCCTATATCTGCTTTAATCACTCTTCACAACAGCACACCTGTGTGGGAAAGCAGGATGGTCCTGTAAATACGGGTACCCAAAAACAACTGAGCACTATGCAGTATGGAGAGCAGTTCTGCCAAGGCTAAAACCAAAACAAGTGAAAAACAAGCAAAAAGCATTATCTGTAAGGACAAGAACAGAAAGACAAAATGAATTTGGCCAATTTAGCGCTGCCTTGCACAAGCACGAGTAACATTTGAATAACAAACATCTTTACAACAAGGAGGTTGGACCAGTCAAAAAAAACAAAACACCAAACAAGCCTCTTTTTTGGAGCTCATGAATACTTGATCTGAATCATCTTCAACAGATATGTTGTTACCTTGCAATATCTGACTTCATTTAGCAGGCAAAAAGAAAATAAGAATCAAATTTCAAGCAATACAAGAGCAATAGTTCTCCAGCAAGGAAATAAAGTACTTTCTTGCAACTCTCTTTATCTTGTCTTCTGCACTATGACAGCAGTAAGAAAGGTAAATCACTCATCTAGAATCAGGCTTAAGATTCAGAACTATTATTCATCACTTCACATACCATATTCTGAGAGAGAAACAGAAATCACAGCACATATTATTTAGTCCTTCCAGATAAGAAGTCAACTACCAACTCAAACTAAGTTAAAATGAACACAGCACCCCTAAATGTATGTCATCAGCTAAACTGACCTCTGTTATTTTACTTAATTATAATAGTGGCTGCATTCTAGCTACTATAGATTCTTAACTCTAAAATGGGCTATACTGAGATAAATTTTATCTCCCCGAGAAGGAATAATTTGCCTCCCAAAAAATCTTCTTCTTGATCATTATTAATTGCTAATAAACAAACATGCTGACTTCAAAGCCACAGTAGATTTGGTGTTCTTGTAAGCAGAGCTGCTGTGGGAATTTACTTAATTACAGTATTTCAGCCTTCAGATGCTGAAATATGCTTATCTGTATCATCAGTGAAATAGGAGAACATTTTAAAAGCATGTTTCTTCCAGTCATGCAAAAGCCATCTTCTGCAGAGCGTGAAAAGCAGAAGGGACACTTGCAATAGACAGATACTCTGCAATATCCGCTGAAGTCTGCTTGTGCTTAAGATAAGAATTCATAACAGACTCCAAGTGCGTGTGTGCGGGTCTGTGTGTGTCTGTGGTTCTTCTACATTACGGAAAATTACAACCTAGTAACTTTATGTTGTGATGTGAGAGAAGTCATTATCCAGCAGAGCACCTGGAAGAGCATACCCTCTTTTTTCCTCCAGACCTGCGCTAACTTCTTCCTGTCACGTACTTACAGAGAAGCTGCTGGTGAAAGAACTTTGATGCCCCATTCTACTGCCATAGTCGCTGGCAGTACATGCAAGATGAAAAAACTTTCAAATACACTGAACAAGCCTACTGTCAGCCTTCACAACAAACACTATGGGAGAGATTCCAATAGCAGAAACACAAGGTAAGCACTCATTTACTTTCACCGGCTTGATGTAAACTGAGAAAGTTCTCATGCCCAAACAAATGTTACGAAGCAACATCTGTACAGACTAAGCTTCCATGAAGACCTTCTTGTTCAACATACACTTCTGAATCAAGAAAACTGGCATAAGAATTTTAATAATTGAAACTTTTATCAACTTCCATGCAAGTAACTATTATTCTTGGTGTAGCAGCCTTAATACCTGTCAAAGCTGATGGCATGCTACCAATAATATCTCCTGGACTGCAAAAATCGTAAGGAAAAAGCAAGTGATTTATTGTAATTAATTTACTCAGAGAGTTACTTCAGCAAGACAAATTTACTTCAAGTATTTATATGGTAGCTGAAGTTATAAAATATGGATTAATACAGTTTGCCAAATCCAACATAATGCAGCTTCATGTATGAAAAGAGGGAGAAAAAAAAAAAGGAACATTTTGAAGCCAATGGATTTGGTAATACAGAGCCAATACAAATTCCCTTAAACCAATACAAATTAAATTATCCTAGAAAAACAATGACTGGTTGGAAATCAAGTCCTATGGTGCTTTCTCACAGAAGACGCTGAGTGACACCAGTTCTAGCTCAGTTTTATGTTTTAAAACACATATTTAATCTAAAATTCTTCTTAACATCTTGACTGATTTTAAAATCCTTTTGTACATAATACCATGCATTCTAAAAATAGATATTATATGCCTTTGCAGAAGGCCAACGACATTACCCAAAAGGAAAATTCTTTTCTCTGATGTTGAAAAGTGTTTCTGGGTTTCCTGGAAAAAAAATCCCAACAGCCATCTTCCTCAAACACAGAAATGCTTACTACTGAGCTAGCGACGACGTACCAGGAAGAACAATGAGCATTTTGCACATGTCAGCACTTACAACCAAAGAAAATTCAGAGTTAAACAAGGGGGAAAATAAAAAAAAAAAACAACAACAACAACCGGGTCTAATTTCATCTAACAGATGACTTCGTCTTCTAAGTGCTGATAATACAGGTATCAGAAAGGTCATATTTCTCTCTCATAATTCAAAGCAAGCAAATCCAACGCTCTAAGCAGCACCATGCCCACACCTTAGAACGTCCTCAAATAGTTCAGAAGAACTGAGCCGCCGATGATGTGAATTAAAACTCTAGCACCATCTTGGGGCAGAATTTCACATGCAACACTACAAGCGTTCAGTGAAAGAATCGTATGAGATAGGAACTTCAATAACACAGCTGAAACCTGCTCACTCTACTGAGCAAAACAGCCTTTGGCAGAAAACCAGTCAGTTAAAAAGTAATTGGGCTTGGATTTGTGACAAACAGACATGAAACAGAAGTGATATTACTAGTATGAAACGTACCTACTGGAAAGTCGTACACATCAATTTCCAAAAAGTAACCTAGGTTTCCAGCCTTACTAAGACAGATCCCACCTTGCAAAAATTCAACACAGATCAATTTCTGCACTCTTACATTTGCGTAAACTTTGGGGAATCAAAGATAGTGCGTTCATGTCCTGTTACTGCTAAGTTTCATTAGTCAAATCTGAATACTTTACCAACTTTCAGAATCAGGAGGTCCAAAAGCATTGAACTATCTTATAAACTATACCTGAGCCAACTGACCTTTTTGGTTTTAAGTGTACCAGACAGAACAAAAAGACATTTAATAATGACAGAAACTGCTGTTTTTACTTAAAACTTGAGGCAGTATTTTTGAGATGTCTTTGATAAAAATAAGGTATTTTACATAAATATTCTCTAGCCCTAACAGTTTCTTTTTTTCTTTTTTTCTAACCCAATGTTTAATTAGAACGGGTACCCTTGTTTTGCCAGCTAACTGCAAACCAACACTTTAAAATTACTCCTACATTCCAGCAGAATAAGAAGAAAAAAGCTCTATGCAAGGTCAGTAACGAATTAGCTTTTTAGACTTTGAACAATCCTTCAGCACATCTCTTTGATCTGCTTTTTATACTCTATTCAAACATTTTGGAAAAAAAATAAACTTCAGAACTGCAGTTAGAATAACAACTGATTACTTCATTGAAATATTTGTCTTATTCCTTCTCACCATCCTTCTGTCTCCGTTCTACGGTGAGCTGCGATGTACTCAACTGCTTCTAATTGCATCAAGAGCATCTGCAGCCAAAGACTCAAAGAAATACTGACAACTTGCACATCAAAATGTTTGTCACACAGAAAATGCCATCCTCAGAATAAACACATGTAAACTTCTTCTGTCAAATCAGGTCTTCTCCCACAAAAGAAAGTACTTAATCTACAACACGACTGGCCACTGTGAGACACGGTGACGCCACGGTCAGCCTCCCTGACCTGCCACACACTGCACGACTTGGAAAGCGCTTCAGAAACAAACACCGCACTGCGGGCTTTTACAAGTCAAATGCTTGTTTTCTGCACCATAAAATTATAACCAGACTCCTGGATTTCTGTCTCAGACTAATGTTTCTCAACATCAGATTTTTATTGGTTTTGTTTTTAACGAGACACAATACTGAGTCCTAACAGTAACAAAACTAAGCTAGTAAACTAAACACTCCCTAGGAATGAGTACCATGAAAATGGAAGCCCATGAAAGACAAGTTTTCAAAAAAAATTATTTCAACCATGAAACAAAAGACAATAAAGTATTTGCTTTTATCAAGCCTATTTTCATCTCATTTATTTTATGACTTCCTCTCCCCATTAAGCACCAGACAGCATCTTCTTTAAGCGGTCACTCAAATTTCAGGCCTTTGATTATTGGTGAGGGGGGACAGATATATCAGCAGCAATTTCTCGACACATCACTAGTTTAAATAAATAAATGTGAAGATCAAGGCTAAGGTATGTGAATTTTTGCTCCCGAAGCTGGTCACACAAAGTGTTGTGAGTGAACCTGAAATCTAAGAGACAAAACCTCTCAGATTTCAATGCACATAAAATGCTAAAGTCCACCTCAGGGTGACAGATGGAATAAAATTATAACATGCTGGTTACTTCCTTAAATAGCCTGAGACTTCTCACACACACTACTAAGTATTTTCATCTTCTTGTAGAGAAGAAATCACAAATGTTGCACAGAGCAGCCACAAATGACTCAAGAGAATTTCTTGTACACTGAAACATAAAGTTGTAATACTGAGTACTTCTGTCAAATTAGCACATAGAGATACATACAGGCACCAACCAACATAGAAAATGTTTCTGCTTTTCAAGCAAGTTTTTTTTTTTTAAATTGCACTCTCCCCCAACTCTAGTGTTCGAAAAAAAAAAAAGTTTCTCTCCTGTACAATACAAATCTATCTACACTATCTACAAAACAGCATTAAGCAACAGAGTTCAAACCTTGAGAAAGGTTTAAAAG
Organism: Numida meleagris; assembly: GCF_002078875.1. Classification (NCBI taxonomy): domain Eukaryota; kingdom Metazoa; phylum Chordata; class Aves; order Galliformes; family Numididae; genus Numida; species Numida meleagris. Next base: position 86,476,597 of record NC_034412.1, on the reverse strand, counting down.
GTTCTATTCTGTATGAAAATATGAGAAAAAAATAACATATCCTACAGTTTTGTTAAGGACAACAAATGAGCAAGTTTAACTGCCTAGGCAAGCAACAGAAGCCAAAATAGCCCTGACAGTGCACAGAGTACAAGGTATAGATTGTAGCTTCTTGCTGAACAGTGAAATCTTACAAGGTGGCAGAATTCAAAGGAAGAAGTTACTCATTTAGATTTTCAGATCACACACCTTTTCATTCCTTTAAAACTCTGGTTGGAGGGTTTCTTCCCTTCTTAATCTGTTTTAGATGATACAAGCTTTCAAGTGGAGGCAGACCAGGGATTAGTAATAAATTTATCTCACTCCTTTCTCTTTTCAACTCATTTTCTCAATATAGATTTCGCTAAGTGATGCTCCTTCATTTTCACTTGTGATGATGCATAAAGAGAATCATTCTTAATGCCAGAAGTCAATCACTGGCATTCCTGTAGTACACACAGATTATTAGCTTTTGTTGTTCATGAGTATGTGAAGATAGCCATATCACCAGAAAGGCAATATTTCTTGAAATTACTTCTTCTTACTTCCTATTTACATTAATGTTTACAGTAGTCAGAGTGCTGACTTCAGTGTTCTGCAACTATGAGAGCAAAGCAAATTACCATCAAAATTATACTTTGCACCACTTTGTTCAGATTGTAAGTAACAAGAAAATGGGAGTTCATAAAACTTCCCAGTTAGTCAATTAACACTTTAGTAACTGAATAAATACAACAGCTTCATAAACAATAAGACAGTAAATGATAGGAATGCTGCTGCAGACAGTGCAGCAGAAAGGTAATAATCACACAAACCGATACAATTCTCTTCATTATTTTTAGCCACACACCTTCCCCACTCTTGCTGGGGCAAGTCTCCATACAAATCAGACCAGAAAACTTTAGGTTTACATTTCTTCCACCCCAGCTAAGTTAATCTCAGGATACCGATTCACTTTCCCGACCATGCTCTCCACACAACCACACAAACACATGGGTAATTACAAACTGCGACCAGGAAGTTGTATAGAGCAATAACACAACCAGGCTGCAAACGTGTGGGGAGAATTTCACTTAATGTTGAGAGAAATTTAAGTATTTGTAGTTCTGTAATTAGCCTTTCTGATCTCTGTTGTGTGAAAAATCTCTCTTAAGAGCTTTCTTGGACCTACGCTACAGAATTTTTGTTTATTTTAATATTTCATTCTATACTCTCTCCTTTTGTCCGCTTCCCCATTGAGCAATATGGTGTCTACTGCCTTAGGTATCCTTACTTCAACTGTGTTCCCTTCACCTCTCCTCACCTTCTCCAGTCATCAGGCTTCAACTCCACTTCCACTTAATGATGTGATGTAGAAAATGAATGTTTGCTACTTATTCAGCAATTCTGGATTGCAGAAATTGCACCATGAACAAAGCAAGATGACCTTCTGCCCAAACACTGCTCCTTTCAGCTCACACAGACTCCAACACAACGTAAGCTTAGAATTTTAACAAATAACCTTATGCAAAGCTTTGTGGCAATTTCAACACAAACTAGTGCATTGCAACTGTCCTTGACAATAATAGGTAAGGGCTTGCAGAAAGGAAAGAAAACGTAACACTGCGTAGTATAGAATGTTTTGTGAAACCCTGCTGCCAAACAAAGGTTTCATAATTTCCCAAAGAAAAAGAAGAACACTCAGAACTCTTGGGGATACTTCACTTCAAGAGTTTCTTGAATCTTCTACAGAGTAGAAGATTAGATATATTTAGCTTGTGATGGCTAACTCAAAGAGGAGTCTTAAAGTCTTAAGAATCTATTAAACAATCTGAACTTACTTCATCAGAAGCAGAGCGAAGACACTGGACAGCAGCCTGTTTTTTCATTTCCTCTAGTGTTAGATCAGAACACTTTTTCTTACTCTTTCCCCATTTTTTGTAAGCTCCCTTTTCCCAGCCCAGGAAGATGTCATTCTCCTAAAATAAAAAATAAACAAAACTGTATTAAGACACATGAATAATTCAGTACTATAGCAACATAAGACTACAAACAACATACCGTTTAGAATAATAACAAATTCATCCTATCTATTTATAACTGCTGTTTGCCGAATTAAAATTTAGTTTGATTAAAATCAATGGCTACAGAAGACGGTTGCACTTACTATTCTGGACATGGAGGCCACTCACACTTGAACGCAATATTTTCCAATTGCAAGGCATATCCATAAAGATTATTTTAGTGCCAACTTACAGTTGAATGCATCTCTACAATTTATACAAAATCTACTAGTTTCACTGAGCTCTGAAATAATAAGGATAAAGAGCAAGAAGTTCAGAGTTTGGATCAAGCTTATGTAAAATAGGCCAAAAGAAGAAAATTCAAATGTTAGATCCCCAAATCTTCCACTAGCTCTTACAATGAGCACCATTATGACTACAGATAGCAGTGGCTGTCTTCCAATGAACTCAAACTGATTTTTATGAAAGTGATATACTTGTGAGTAGGAAGAGTTCCCATTAGGAAAAATGAAAATCAAAGAAGGCAGCTGTTGTACCATACGCAATCATCTGAAGATACGTAGCATCTGTTTTCTGTCTCTTTTGAAAAAGCCAAATCATACCAGCAGCAACCACAGAGCACTTCCAACCCTTCTGCAGAGTTGCCTGTTTCCCCTACGCATTCTTCCACACTCAGATAAATACTCATCTCTACCCTGAATTATATTATCACGTTTGCTTATTATTCCTTACTGTCCATTCACATCTATACGTATGATTTCTTGTGCTTATCTGTTCCATGAAATATTTTGACTACCAGGAAAATTATACTATTTAATGTATGCTGGTCTAAAACGGCATCTTCAGAGAGATTCACAAAACTCTGCTATTTTTCAACATACCTCTCATCTGCTCCTAATGAAATTCATGCTAAGGCCTAACTTCATTTAAAACAACTCCAAACTCCCCATGGCTTCAAAGTGAAGTAAAAACAAGCTGTCATTTGAGACTGATCATCTCTGTGCACCCAAGAAGCCAGATAGAAAAAGGGTGGGAAGGGGGAAAATGACCACATGCCTTCAGAAGGAAGAATTTAAACAGCTGCCTTTAAGCAGCTGCCATGGGGGAATCTTATTAATGCTCATAAAAACCTAAAAGGCAGGAGTCAAGTAGATGGAGCGAGGCTCTTTTCAGTGGTGCCCAGCGACAGGACAAGGGGCAACAGACTCAAACTAGAGTACAGGAAGTTCCATACAAACATGAAAACCTCTTTACTATGAGGGTTACAAAGCACTGGAACAGGCTGCCCAGAGAGGTCGTGGAGTCTCCTTCCCTGGAGATGTTCAAAACCCATCTGGACGTATCCTGTGTCTCCTGTAGGGAACCTGCTTTAGTGCGGGGGTGGACTAGATGATTTCAAAGGGTCCCTTCCAACTCCACTGATTCTATGAAATGTGCAATGAATTCTGCTTTTAGCTGGAAAATTGATTAAGGCAATACCTACACTACAAAAATGTTACCAAAATGCTATAAACTAGCGTTCTTTGCTTTACCTACACTGCAGCTCAGTTTTGCACAAGCATATCACAGCTGTCCTCAGCAAGGACAGTTCTATACGCTGCATAAGCTAGTGGTGTGTGTCAGCAGAGCACTAAGAACATAAAACATTTTATTCAGTTCTCTACACACGTAATTCAAAAGATATCCGGCAACTATTTTTTTTTTTAATATATTTTTCAATTTTAAATATTTACTCCTTGCAATAAAAATACCCATTATTAAAGGAGGAAATGAGTCTAAATGGAATTTTCACTTAAATATCCAGCACCATCTTGTCCTTCCTTTCAGAGCAAACACTTTGTTCGTGCACTCTGGGAACAAAGTGACTCATCCCGGAGGTTGCAGCTACAGAGGACAGAGCTCTGGTAGCATCTCTTTTTTCTCTCTCTCTCCAGACAGTACATGGAAAACTTGTTCCTGATCACTGGGTTTTCAGTCACGCTTGGCTGCCAGTGCATCACACCCATCGCCATTTTCATTTTTATAGGAAAAACTACTGAAACTGAGTTGTCAACTTTTTTTTCCTGTTGACATTTCAGCCTTGCATTTTACAACATTAACTAACATTATGAATTACAGCTATTCCACATAAAATTCTGAAGTTTGTAATCCTCACATAAATTACAATACTTATCCACACATTTATCAGGTGCCTTGTACTTTCTGCAAGTAATTCAAATACCATACTCATAAGACACTAGAAAACAGCGAATAAAATAAATTCCTTACATAAAATTCTTTTTTTTACACTACATCAGAACCTGTCCAAATGGATTTACAGAAACAAAGAGAAAAAGGAGAAGGAATTCAAGTAAAACGGACAAGAACAAGAAAATGTTACATATGCCTTAAGTTCTAGAACGTTAATATAGGGGATGACACAAACGGAGAAGCTTTCTGCTTTTATGATGACTAAATCGGTAAGAAACAATCCAGGAGTTTTGTGTGTTTTAAATTAATCTCTTGCACTTTTTTTTTCCCAGTGGTCCACTAATAAGTTTATTCCTTAGGCTGGAAAATATTGAGCTCATGACAAACAGGAAAGAAAGCAGTTCAACAAAACATTCTGTGGGCATGAAACAGAGTAAACTACTTACTTCACATGGAAAGAATCACTAAGGACTTCTAGTCTCTTCAGCTATTAGATGTGTTCATTTACCTTTACTGCCTAACAGAGCTAGAGCCCGTATCATAAGTTTTGTTTTAATGCTACTTTACTGCTCTACTGTATCTTTGAATTTTCACAATTCTGTTCAGCGGTCACTAAACGTAAAAGCAACATCACTCCAATCTTGCAGGTTTAGGAGGTCTATATAAACATCCACATGAAAAAAAAAATGAAACTTGGCTTATAAAATTCTAATGCTGAAAAGAGACCGTTACTACTTGAATTTTGAAGGGCAACCACTCCACAGAAATAAACACCAACAGGAAGCAGAAGCCATCTGGATATTGGAAAAATATCAAACCAGATATTTAAACATCCATTCTTTAGAGTCCTGCTTTACTACCTACTAATTAACTAGGTAAATTCTTAGTAGATATTTTGACTCCTAAAGCCACAGAGTACAAAATCTCTGTATGTTGCCAGTGTTTGGAGTGCTTCATTGAATACTAGCTTAATATAGCGATGCAAATTTTAGAAGTAGATTTCTAACTTGCTTCTGCTGCTCAACTACACAAAAACAGCAGATCCCTCACTTCTCTTCACACTTCCCAAGAACTTGAGCAACCAAAGGAAAAGCAACTGCAGTAGAGATTTTTCTTAATTTCATTTGTTATAAAGACACTGAAGAAATACCTACTATCAAAAAGAGAACAAATGCAATACCTTGTAACAAGACTAAATGAAAACTGTTTTGAAACTCACGGTCTATAGAACAGGAGAAATCAGTGCTAAATCTCATCTCAAGATGAAACTACTTAAGTTTCATTAAAGCTGGTATCAAGTTCAGCGATGCAGAAACAAGACTCGAGGTCCCAGTTTATACTCAGGTAAGCAAATAAGCTTAAGTTTTGCATTATCAGTAGAACATAGAGAAAAGTAAGCTGATAAACACACTTCCAAAATGGCAGAAATCAAAAGAGCAGAAAAGCACGTTTAAGAAATCATGTTTTTTTCTACAAGTGAATTCAGAGAAACCGATTCACTAAGATTATTTCTGCAAACTGTACAGATTAAATTAGATACAGTAAGGTAATGATCAAACCGGTGACGAGAGGCATTCCTCAGGGAATTTAACATCTCTGTAGGTGACATGGACAGTGAGATCAAGTGCACCCTCAGCAAGTTTGCAGATGACACCTGAGTGGCACAGCTGACACGTTAGAGGGAAGGGATGCTATCCAGAAGGACCTAGACAGGCTTGAGAGGTGGGCCCACACCAACCTCATGAAGTTCAGTAAGGCCAACTGCAAGGTCCTGCATCGGGGCTGGGGCAAACTCAAGCACAGATACAGGTTGGGTGGAGAATGGCTTGAGAGCAGCCCTGAGGAGAAGGATTTGGGAGTGTTGATCGATGCAAGATTCAACATGAGCCGGCAATGTGTGCCTGCAGCCCAGAAGGCCAATTGTATCCTGGGCTGCATCAAGAGAAGTGTGACCAGCAGCTTGAGGGAGGTGACTCTGCTCCTCTACCCTGCTCTTGTGGGACCTCACGTGGAGTACTGCATCCAGTTCTGGTGCCCCTAACACAAGAACAGCACTGAGTTGTTGGAGCAGGTCTGGAGGAGCGCCACAGAGATGATCAGAGGGCTGAAGCACCTCCCCTACAAGGACAGGCTGAGAGAGCCGGGGCTCATCAGCCTGGAGATCAGCCATAAGGTCTCCTTGGAGCCTTCTTGGCTTTCCAGTACCTGAAGGGGCCTATAGGAAAGCTGGGGAGGAACATTTTATAAGGACATGTAGCAACAGAACAAGGCTAAATGGTTTTACTCTGGAAGAGGGTAGATTTAGACTAGATATTAGGAGAAAATTCTTTACAGTGAGGGTGGTGAGACACTGGAACTGGTTGCCCAGCGAGACTGTGGATGCCCCCTCCCTCGAAGCGTTCATGGCCAGGCTGGATGGGGCTGTGAGCAGCCTGGTCTAGAGGGAGGTGTCCCTGCCTATAGCTGGGGGGGTTGGAACTAGATGAACTTAAAGGTGCCTTCCAACCCAAACCATTCTATGATTCTATATACAAATTTTACCAAGTTTTCAAATAATGAATTGAGTAACCACAATTACCTACTTGGTCAATATTCCTATCTTGAAAGATAAGCGATTTCAGGGCAAGAAATCCAATTTTCTTAGAGGGCAGAAGAAAACAGAGTTAAAAAATTCTGAACCAGGGAATTTTGAAACACACCTTTTTTTTGAGCATTTTAATTTCAGTACAAACCACTCGTGATTTAAGCAAATTACTGGCTTAGGATTTTTTGCTCTCCTGAATGATATTGCTGGCCAACAAAATAGCGCTGTTTCAGCACGCAAGCTCGAGTAACAAGTTTATACAAAAAGTAGGAAGGATTCAATGTCATAATTTCTGAAATACAACATAAATAGACAGAGTCACTCCCTTTCAGATTCTAATTCAGAAAACCATCATAACAAGACATCTAATTTCTAACGTGAAAAAGAATTCTCATAATATTTAAGATATGTAGAGTCTTGTAAGACTAAGCAGCATATATGAACAATTTTCCTCCTTGTGACTCTCAATTAAGAGATTACGAGAGATTGTTGAAGAAAGATGGGGGGAACAAATAAAAAAAAACAAGCATCAAGTTTTTTTTTAACAAGAAACAAACATCTATCAAAGATTCAGCAGGAGACCTGATAGGTGTTTTTACTACAAATAGTTTGGAATTGCATGTTTGCTGAAAGGATGGCCAGCTCCTGTCAGGTGCCATATATGAAGATTAAGTGTTACCTGCTTGTACCAACCTGGGGAATTAGCCTCTACCAAACTGTAGGAGAAACCTTTCCTAGAAAACTTTTAAAGTCCAAATGCAAACAAAGTAGATCATCAAATTACTGGGTAGGCCAATGGGAGAAAAGGAATGGAAGTCCACACGGACAAAGAACAATAAATGCATAAGCTTTACTTCCTTAGAAAGAAGCTGAAAAGTAGAAGACAGATCACCTAAAACAACTGCGATGCTGAAGTCATGAAAACACTCCAAACCGCAAAACCTTTCATTAAAAGAAACTATAGAATTTGCCAGTCTTTACCTATGAGGTAGTCTAAACCCATGCCAGCAGTGATCTCCAAAGGCACTCATGCTCCCTCTCCACAAACATACCTAGAATAGTTTCAGAATATCAACAGTCCATAAAATTTCTCTGCTAAGTCCATCATCAGTTTATTTTAAGGATACATCAGAGGTGAAGGCCTAGAGTGAATTAAAAAAGAAAAAAAACCTGGGCCATGTAGGCTGACATAATGAAAAACTAAGTGGTACAGCAGTTCTGGCTTCTCTTGGCAACAAAGTTCAATTAATTTAACAATTAATAATTAAATATAATGTTCAGGTAGACAGGTATGAACCGCTGCGCACTCCAAGAAAGCTCTTCCAGAAACTTATTCAAATAATTCTCAAAATTAACTCTGAGATATTTGGATGGTGAGGAAATGGAAAAAAAACAGCAGCAGATGAGACAAAAAATGGAGCAGGAGCTTACTACTTCTAAGGAGGTTCTCATACTGGAAAATAAGAAATAAGGGGCAAGCTGCAGCAGATTACACGTTTATTTCATCTTTAAAATTGCTCAAGAAGCAGATTGTATGCAAAGTGTTAATTCCTGGAAAAAATATTTCCCTGTAAACTGAGTCCAAAAACAAACAAACAAACAAAAACTTTCAGAGGTAGCTTAGAGCCTTGCAGATGTACTTCTATTCACAATGGCTTTTGTGTAAAGTTTAAGAGGCACTGCATCTCACTCGTAATAAAGGTAACGGTCTAATGAACCAGGACTGGCTCAGGCATTCCTGACTTACTGCCTGTGATGAATTAATACACATTCAAGAATTCAGAAGACACACATGAAAATTCAACTTACATTCCCCAGAAGACATGCAACAAGAGACTGAGCAGACAAGAGCAGATAAATACCCTTTCACAGAGCAGCACAAACCTTCTCCAGGTCAGAAGCCGTGCTGGCCACAGAATGGAGACTTAAAAACATTCTTTATTATTACCTAAATTCCGAATGCAGTTCTTACCGGGAAAGAATTCATCTTGGGACTTTTTTTGTGAAAGAGTAGAGAACCACATTATAAGCTCCTGGTACAGTAAAGTAGCTAGCTGCTACCGTCAGCTTTCCCTGCTGCTCTAAGCAGAACATGATAATCCTATGCATTGGACTGCAGCAGAACAGCTGACTGTGTATAAGACCGCAGCATGCGCTGCTGTAACTTCAAGGTCCTCAAGACACTGAGCTGATGATCCCACAATGCACAGGCAGGGAAGGACTGTACGTATCAAAACCAATCAATCTGGGTATAAAATACTGTAAACTGAGCTTCTGTCAATGACAAACTCTTGCTTATAATCCTTATAATATAAACCTGAAAGGGCATTCTACGTGTTGTTCACTAATTAGAAGTTACTCTAGGTTGAAATCAAGCAAAAGAAATTTAATCACACCCACTCCCAAGAGCTAGAGAACATGCAAATGCTGCATCTGTTGAAATCCTAGATTTGTTGAATAGGCTCTGAGTTAAGAGTATTCCCATTAAAGTAAATGCAGAAAAGAGTATGTAGCAAGGCCTCTGCTACAGAGAAATCATCTTACTTGCATGCCTTACTTACATGGCAGAAAAGAAAGACAAAATTCAACAGAAACTGTCACTACATGTATGTCATGGACATATTATGACTGGGGAAATTATTTCACAGCACATTATGGTTGCTCTCTTGAACTTTGGAATTAAGCTGCGTGGCAAAGATCACAGACCACCATAATCAGCTGATTTCACAGAACACAGGTAGCACACACCTACACTTGGAGACACGCAGTGAACATGCAATGGTCTGCAGTACAAAGAACATGAGGAGGTGTCTCAGTAGCCCCAGAATCAGGAACAGGGCAATTACATCAGTACAGAGATGGCTGCTAACTAATCCTGACTCTCAGGGAGAAGAACCAGACTAGTGCTTTATTTTCTGCCTCGCCTTTGTGAGGATACATTAACAGTGATAACAAAGAAAAACTGATTCCATTATACTTCTTGGGTGGCTGCAAGAGACACGTTGTAACTGTTAGATGCTACTTAGAAAGTCACAAAAAGGCAATATCGTACATATTTCACAGATTGCTTTGAATCCTCACATCCTAATGAAAACGTGTTAACTCTACTGCCAACTTCAACAGGATAGCACAAGACAAGCACCAAAGAGCCTAGCTAAGTCAGATGTCTTGAAATAGATACTTCACATCATGAAACAGACACGTTTAAATATGCAAACATGACCACAGGCACCAGTATGAAGGCAGAACACCATCTGAAAGAAAACGTTCCGATAACCTCGCTTGTTGAGAAGAAATGCCTTCCAACAGGATTGGTGCTAACATATCCGCTGAAAGAGACTGCCCTGGGACCTGCACAGTTTGTGCAGAGAGAGTGACCACGAGGAGCCTACTGCTGTGCTCCGGTTCCTATCCTTACAACAGAATCAAGAATACAAATGCACAGTCCAGGGTACACCAACTGTACTCCTTATCAAGAAGCCACCAAGACAGAAATACAGAACAGAGCAATTGCCTTGTAATGAAAAAGACAAACATCAAGTAATTGGGAAGAAAAGAAAAAAAGGTATGTCCTTTAGAAGCACTGCATCAGTAGAACCTGCCTTACACTGGCCAGATCTATTGCAGGAGCTTCTGCTGGATGCTCTTGTATTGACAGTGACTGCAAAAGGAACACAACTGGAATGATTTCAGCATCAGCAAACAAACTAGGGGCAGCAGTCCTTCACCGACTGATCTCCGTGGGCTTCCACAGAAAGAAGCCCATGGAGCTAAGGAACCATAGGGCTGCTTTAAGACCGCTCAGAGGCAGCATGTGGGAGTTTGCAGAAGCACACACCCTTACATTAAATCCCCTTCAGTCATCCTTCCACTGCTTAGTATGTGCTCGGGAAGAAACCACAATTTTTCTCACCAAGTTAAGTGCATATAAAAGACTTCTTTTCAAAAGATTAATACAACTGTGATTTAAACAGTCCTCATCTAGTCACTTCTGAATGAGGGGAAAAGCTGCTTTCCCCATGAACTTTTAAATTTACTTATCTGAACTTTATTAATAGGAAGTAATTTCACTTTTATAAAATAAGCTGTAGGGGCAAGTTAACTTGAAGATACAGTACTGTATGCTAAACATGATCAGTCTGCTCTTTCTTCAGTCTACATATTTATGTACGAAAAAAAGTTTATTTATTCCTAATCTTGCAAACATATATCTTATATTATTCCAAGGACTTCCAGTTAAGCATATGAAAAAGTACAAGTAGAAGTCTTGGGCTCACAGTCCCCTTTCCTATCTATTCTTTTCTTCACAGACAAATTTCTACAGCTTCAATTTTACATACTTTAGTACAAGTAGTGATTAAAAAATTATGGTCAGAAAATTTAAAAAAAATGGATCCTACAGAAATATTACACAGCATAATAAGCAGAAACAGAAACACAAACCAAAGTGAAAGCGTTTTGCATTTGAATTGCTGGTAGACTTTGAAACTTAACACTTGGCTGCAACAGTCACACAGCATTGCCCTGCTGTAACAGAACCACAGTTACTTCTTGGAGATGATACAAGAGCCATTGTACTAGAACACGCACTGTCATGTTCTGCTGAACAGGCATACTAACCAGACTGACACTTCACACGGGTTTAGGGTCCTACAGAGGACCAAATCTTCCTTTCTCTTCACAACTTTTCACCGTGGGTGAAATTTTCAGTTTAAAACAAACCAAACGCATCAAGACACAACTTCTTCCTCCATAAAAGAGGCCTCTGAACAGCTAACCACCCACTCTAAGACACACACACAGGCATCAGGTCCCAAAGCTGGGTTACTGTAGGAAGGCAGGGAGAGCAGCGCGGCACACACTGCAGGCCAGCACTGCCCTAGCAGCGCCTCACGTACCTGCACTCACACCCACACGCGGGCAGCGACAGCCCCAGCCCATTTCAGAACGCTAGGCCAAGAACACGTATGAATATACAGCCACAGGGCAGGCAGCTAACATTTATCACATGTGGGCTGAGGTGCTTTTTCTACCACCCTGTTCTTCCCTTTATATAAAGGAGAAAACCACATTTTGCGACTTTAGGTATACGATGGTGAAAAAGCAAGAATAAAAACTCTGATCAGTCCTGAGAAGCGTAGCTATTATTCTGAAGACCATTTCAAATCAGTCTATAAATAATAAGTCTTCCAGAATGACACCCTCCGCCACAGATTTCAAAACAGATCATCTCACGCTAGTCAAAGAAGAGCACAGTCTGTAATATAACAGCTACTTAATACTTCCCTAAATCTTGGAATTGTCTTTTTAAAAAACTTCTCTAGGAGTTCTACTTTTGAAGGTCAGAAAAAAAGTCAACTTCCCCCAAAAACGAGTGAAAAAGAAGTAAATCACAAACAACAGCCGGCACTGGGTATGGAAAGTACACATAACAAATGTGTTTAGACCTTCCTGCTGCATGACCAAAGGCTTACAAACAAAGCCTTTATCCCACACAACGCCGAGCTGGTGGGGGTGCTTTTGCTTGCCTGTTAGGGTTTTGGTTGGTTGGTTTGCTTTGCTTTCTTCAAAAGGAAGAATAATCTGCAGGCAAAAACAGATGAACCTGTTATATTCAGAACCAGCTATGCTTACAAGTAGTATGTACATCACAGAACTGATTCTAATACTGCACAAATAAAGATCAGCGAAACAGTGTTTCACACAATGTATTCCAAGGCAACGCGGTGAGAAGCAGTAAGCTTCCCACAGAGTACACTATCGTAATGCAGTATTTGCTGTATCAAGAGTTTTATAGTTTATTTGTTCCTTACTCCTAAACAAGAAAAAAATCATTAATAAAATGTAAATGATGAAAGCTTATACACTTAACTGTACAACATTTAAGTTACCATCACATTCTATTCTTTAAATCCATACCAATTTCTATGAGATTTTCCTCATAGGAAAAGACCAAAACCACTGAGAATTAAGGACTGCTTAAGAATGTTCAAATCTTAAGCTCTTTGGCTCATTTCCAGAAGTAGCAGGTATCCACAGATGCAAATAGCTTCAATGAGAAATGTGCTACAAATGCCAACGATAATGAACTACAGTAGAGATTTTTTTGTTTTTACAACAGTTAGAGTGGGCATATTTATAAGGTGTTACAGTAGTGCTTATATGTATAACACGTGTGTAACAGTAGCTGGCTGTATGTATAACCATAGCAGCTCTGGAGGCTCAAGGAATGCCTGTGTAATTCTGCATAAACAAGATTCCAAAACAGTCAAGCAAAACACACCTGCTTATGCATTTTCTGAATGTTTTTTATATTCAAGCCAATGAGTCAGAAGAAAAAATGCAAACATTCCAGTAAAAATGGGTTGCAGTGTATTACAGTTTTACTTTCATCTGTAATTTCTGCGTAGAAAGCCTAAGTCTTGAAAATGCTAGTATCGAGAATCTAAACAATCTGCCATTCAGCAATATTAAATCTGTGTACACATAATGATACCCAAGAGAAATCACTCTAATTGGGCAAGCCACGGAATTAATAGTGATCATGAAAACAAAAGTAAAATAAACAAAAATGAATTTAAAAAAGCAAAACCCAAAAGCAAGCAAGCAACCAACCAATACCAACAAACCACCACACATCTCAAACCCTCAACCACGCCTGGGGTCCCATCCAGATATCGAACGACCTCACCATGCAGAACTGGACAACAGTGGAGGAAAAGCGACCAAGTGACAGAAGGCATAGAAATCAGCAGTGTAATCAAGAAGAGAACCACATACCTTGTATTACTAAGAGAACAAAAGGGAACATCCTGCTTAAACTCAAAACTAAACCCTGAAGACCAAGTCAATGAAGACCGTTGTATTATTCTGAAATATTTTTCAGTGTAAACAGAAGCAACCGCTAACATAGTAACACCGGCACGCTAAAGAGCTGGGGTCCCTTAGTAAGGTTGGGCATGATTTTTGCTTCATCTTTTTACTTTAAATCTTTCTGTACTTACCCAATATATAGCCTCAGTTCAGGAGCTCATACATCCATTTCCCTGCTACAGTTGACAACAAAAACACTATAAAGGAAGCAAGGAAGGAAGCTTCCAAATGCAATTAAAACAGTGCCAATTATGTCATCAACATTAGTTTTCCTGAGATAAAAAGATCCTACCTAAACTTCAGTTTACAACATTTCTAATAAAGATGATTATAAAGTATCTTTAAGATGAATATTTCCAAGCTATTGCTTGTCCCCTCCAGCACGCACAGATCCCCAGCACTAGAATGGATTCCAGTCACATAGCATCATAGAATGGTTTGGGTTGGAAGGGACCTCAAGGATCATCAAGTTCCTGCCACATCTGGTACTGCATTCTGTTTTTGAGGCCGTACATTCCCTTTGAACAGTTCAAAACAGATCTCACTGCTGTGTTGTTGGAAATAAGCAATGGCTAATTGCGCCCCACAGAAAGAGTTCTAAAAGTAGAGAAAAATCATCAAAATAAATCCGTTACTGAAAGCATTTCTTCCCCTGGAAATTCTGTCATATTTCTCAAGAATCAAAGGAATCACATGAGGGAAAAAATTCCTTAGATGTCGAGAACCAATTTTTCCCCAGAAATTGATCAGAATAAGAACTCAGCATCTCTCAATACTTTACTCTTAAATATCTAAAAGATACTTCTGTATTTTAATTGCAGCACTCTTCCTTGATGTTTACCCGTAAGCTGTGTTTGTTACTTGTATTTCTTTTGTTTGTCTTCATGTTGGACCCATCATCAAAATTGGACTAAAAATGCTTAAATGTAGTTTTACTGTTCAGAATACAATCTCTTGTTTCTACTTAACTTAAACAAGTTTTTTAAAATGCAGTCACACACACACACAAAAATAAAATACAGAAAAGCAAGCACACATGATATAAATTTCCTCAACCCACCATGTAAAAAAAAAATTCATTTGCAGGTTTTAAAGACTAAGCCATTCAAGAAAGGAATTAGGTAGCAATGCATTTCATAATGTATTCATCCAGTCATTATTACAAAGAATCATCACAAAACCAAATGGACACTAGACCTCAACAATTAGAGAACAGTTATTTGAAAATGAAGTGAACAAATACAATAACACTGTGTTAAAAGCAGTGAGGCAGGAAAGAAACTCTCAAGTTTCTCAATATCTAGATGTTGTTCAGAAGACATCCTGTACGGTTGGCACACATCCTGGCTACCCTGTCAGCATGTGCTGTTCTCCTCTCGTTGGCTCATTAGGTTCATATAATCAACTTGGAAAAGAACAGGGACTTCCCTTGAAGCTCTATCAACTCACAAAGTACACAGTTAAGGTATCAAAATGAAATTAAATGATTCAGGTTTTCATAATACAGTTATTATGCCTCTTGCAGCGCTTGATGAAAAGTAATTTTGGCACTTCAGTCATTTTAAATCATCACAATAGAGACTTTACAGTTATGACTACGCTCCAAATCATACTAGAAAGAAACAAGTCTTCATCTTTCTCCACAGTCACAGGACCACCTCTAAAGCTTCTCAGATTCTGGTGGGATATTACTGGTTTCTTTTCTCTGTCCTTCCCCTCCTTTTTAATGGGCTGCGGGACTCCTTTCTGTCTGTCTTCTAAAATACAGCCATTTGTGTCTGACCAAGACCTAAGCAAGCTCACTGTTAAGGTATGTTCTTAAGACATCTTACAGTGGTTTTCTTTTTGTTGTTGTTTTTAATTATTGTTATAAATCGTGAGGTTGATTCTGGCGATTTCCACTGTTGCCAGATGAACTTTTGCACAGAAGTTGCTTTTGCGCATGAGGTTTTCCATTTCACATGATGGAAGCGTGCACAGTGATGGCTGCTAAGAGTTCTGAAACTGGCAGTATCTGCCTTCTGCCCTGTTCTTGATGGATTTTTTTAAAAAGTAAAGTAGAAAAAACAATTCTGAAGCACTTCAGTTGCAATACGTGAAGGATTATCAAAGCAACGGCAACAAAAAAAAGAACTAATAACTAAGCACCAAAAAAGGCAATGCTTTCTTCCTTCTGCTTTTTCACATTACTCACACCTTATAAAAGTCCATGATAACAGTACCCTCACTCCCTCTTGAAAATGCTAGAACTTCTCTGAATTTTATATAAAAAAATCCTCTACTAGAAGTATTCTGATATAAGCTATAAGATGCAGAGAGATTTATAAAAAGGAGGTGAAATAAGGAGCAAAGAATACGTTCACACAATATCCTGAGTTGGAAGGGATCCATAAGGATCATCGCTCTGGGAACACAGAAAATCTTTAGCAAGAATGGCACGGGGGAATGGCAGCAGAGTTGCCTATGCTACATGGCTTCACTTCTCTTCCTCTGCCCTTTTTGAATTACAGCCAGGTATCACAACTCACTGTTCCACAGCTCTTTTGCACTCATTTCATCAGGATTCAGCATTAATGCTGCTTTAAGAGGTGAACAATTTATGCGCAATAAAGTATTTTAGATACTTGGATACTACTAAAAGTATTTTTATTCTTTACTGAAAATAGCATGAGATGAAATGAGCATGAGAAATAGCAAGGAGCTACTGTGAAGCAGCCCAGTTTCACACACAGCTTACAAAACTCACTTACATTTACTAATGTTCCAATATTAAATAAGCCCTACAACCAGGAGCACCGGAAGGTTTAACATACAATTGTATACAACTGAATAATTGTAAGGGAGATTGCAGTAATGCTAAAACTTTAATGAAAACTGCTGATAAAGAAAAACAATGACATCAACCTGAATTTGATCCCAGTGCAGTATATACCCCCCTTCCACCCGCACACTGAAAGACAATCACCACCCACCACCTGAGCCATCCCCAAGTATAATACACAAAACATAACTGATACAAAACTCACTTTCACTGGACAACATCTAAAATATGTAAATACCTGTTCCTGCAGGTCGTAGTCATAGCTATCATGCAGCAGAAGACTGAGGACATACCGAGTATAAATCATGGCATCAATGCCACACTTCTCTAGCTCTTGTCCCAGCCAGGTCTGCACTGGACCCAAAGCATGTAGCAGAGACATTTCAGAAACAGATACAGGGCCTGGATAAGAGCTTGAGGAGCTTTCTGATGGCAAACCATCCACAACAACTGTACAGATAGGGCGCATGAATCTAGGTGGTTGGCATCCTTATAACGTGAAGCATTTTCTGTAGTTGATATTCCGTCGATATCTGGAGGTGATTTTCACTCCAGTAAATAGGAGAGAGGCTTGACTTCTAGGACAATCATTTATATTTCCTGGCAGTTAGCCGTCTAGAGACGAACATCACTCTTCAGGCATGACCAGTGAATAAACTAAATCCTAATAGCAAACACATATGTAGATGTGTTTTTCTACCTTAATTTCACATTGAGGCCAGATGCAAGTCCCCAGCAGGACCTATAAAGAGGAAAAAACGATAAGTTGTGATATTTTGTATCCACACACAAACAACATTAAACAGTGAAAAATCAACAATGTAGAAAGCAGTCATTTACATACTGCTTACTTCACCTATGCAGTACACCTGGTGGGTGTCATTTTGAAGAGTAACAGGCATTATTCCAAGTTTAAAGGTGACTTTTAGAAAAAGTGCTTTTTCATGCAGGAAGAGAGACTCTTTCCAACAGTTCACCTTCGCTTGAAATGTACATTTGACCTAACTTCAATAGAAGGTTGAGATTTTACTTACTATCTGAAAAGAGACCTTTTGATCAAAAAATTTACATTCATTCACATCAAGACTGATTGCATATTTTACATCACTAGAAGACAATATAATCCACTTGTTTTGCTGTGACTTCTATCTACGAAACAGAAAAAACTGCCCTGCCTATAAAACACTGAATTTATAAAATTAATCTGGCCAGCAGCTTCACCAGACCCATAAACTACTTCCTACATCCTATCACTAAATAGTTGCTATTGTCAGGTTTGGTTGTTTTTGCTGTAGATTTTTTGTTCTAGTTTCACTATTTGCCTTGCCTCAGACCAACACAGCATTTCATTATCTAAAATCCATCCACATAAAAATTTGAGCAGAACATAATCTACTCATGTAAGAATCAACATTTGTCCTTCTTCACATAAATGACTACACCAGTCTCACCTTAGCGAGCTTACACTTTAAACACTATCTTAAAATAGACAAGCCAGCCTAAGACTTACAACACCTGCAATGCCAAACCAATCATGCATAAGTAAGGTGGAGAACAAGCCAGCCCCATGCATGCAGGCCTTTGGTCCGCTAATCCAGAGCAAGTCAGGTCCAAAAGGATTTGGACCAGCCTGCCAATCAGCCGAACAGCAATCTGGTATCTGTGCAAGTTTTCTCCTCTCCAGCTCAACAGTAGAAAGCAAAGCTCAAATCCAAGCAAGAGATATACCTTCACTGAAAGAAAGCACCAATGAAAGCATCTAACAATATCTACCAGTTCGTTTCAACCCCACTGCAAGGTGCCTGGGACTGACTCACTCAAAACAGCCATCACTTCCTGCAACTCGGAGCAATACTGTGTGGGCAGCACATGTTTTGCGGCCAAACAAAACAAATAGGTGCCTTTGCTACTGACAACTATGTCTACACGACATAAGACGACAGCTTTTAGGAGCTTTCTTTGCATTACTATTCAGATACAGCTGTATACTCACAAATTTTAATGAATCAATTGCAACATCATCAGGAAAAGAACCCAAAGCATTATGATCTGAGCTGACAAAACGCTGCTCAATAGGTAAGGCTGCCTTAGTGCTCCGATGGCAACCTTCACTTCAGCAGGCAAGTAACACACCGGAATTCAAGCTCTGTCAGTAGCACGTTTGTATTACTTGGCTTCTCATACGATAACAGAAGGAGAAGTACATAGAAACGTTCTGCAAGGGCTTACTGTTTCATCACAAAATGATGTACAAGCTGCATATTGTGACTAATATTTTCTGAATGAAAAGTCACAAGTCCCAACTCTTAAGCACTTCATATCCTCCTCACTGCTGAAAAGCTCAATTTCACTCAGAAGCTTTTTTTTTTTTTTTGGAAGTCAGGAGTTAAGAAACAAGACAAAGTTTCAATGATGTTCCAAGTCTTTCATTCAAGCTTTTGTTATCATATTTAAATTCCCCTTTTAAACGTTATTTCATTACATCTTTAAAAATATATATAATACAAAAATTGGAAATCCAAACAAAATTCTCAAAGTTCTCATTTTCCAACAGTCTCCAGTACTTTGCCTCACAAGAAGCGTTAAGCATCTATTTCCATTGTGCTTCAGAACAAAATTCCACGCAAGCTGAGAGAGATTTTCCTATCGCAGCCCTACGCAGAGGCTTTACATACCAAATTAACACAAGTCACTCAACTTTTACAATAACATTATTTGACAAATCAGTTATCAACTCTTTTTAATATCTTTTTCACACTGTCCTGTTAAAAATAACACCCTCTGTTCTTGCAATAGTCACAGCCAATCTTAACAGAGAGACTACTATACAGCTTAAGTAATTAGAGCTAGGCTAGTTACTTCAACTACCAAGCTGGAAAGAATTCTCCATTTCCAGCTAAAGATATGATGGACGGACACGCCTTATGAGAATTTCCAAATAAGAAATGGCACATATCTCTCAACTGTTTGTGAAAACTGTATTCATTTCAAATCTCCAAGTCAAAAACACAAGCTGAAATTCCTATAGGACAATTTCTGCTCACTCCACAGCCAAGTACACTTTTTCCTTTCTAGTAACCTCCAGATTTTGTAGTACTATTCAACAACTTTTAGGAAGCACTACAGCCAAAATACAAAGTGTCCTATGAAGGAAAGGGAATACAAGAGCACATAAATAAACACTGACTTTACCCCTTAGGCTGTTTGAGAACAGACACTTTTCCTCAAAGTTCTACTGGGCGCCATAATCACTGGTCATCCTTTTCACCCCAAACAGTCAGTGAAAGACAACAACCGAGCATCAGTATGCTCAAATGTAGTTACAGGAAAGCAACTTTAAGCGTTCTATCGTGAAAAATAGGAAGGAGGACCAATAATATGGAAACCGAAGCTGGAACACTTCATGTCCGTTCCCTATGACACTGTTCTTGCATGGCAAATCTCTTCTGAAGACTAAACAACCTTAGTCTTCCCTGTAAGTGTAATGGCATACGGCTATTGTCACGACTAATTCACAGAAATAATTCAGGCTGTCTTGGACCACACAAATGCCTTCTTGTGACAGTTGTGGCCGCAGGCTTACAGTGCAAAGTTACACCGAGATCACCAAAGAGTACAGTAAAAGGAAGGTGTAATTAAATCACTCTTCATTTAGACTTCTATAAACCCACCCAGAAGGCACCAGTATATGTAAGTGTTCTTATCAGACTACCAGCAGAGAGAACAAACTGACAATTCCCATGTCTTCATCAGCTTTTTCTCTGTAATTCCCTCTGATACAAAAAAAAGTTATTTTAAGGAACTTAAGGTTTTTTTTTTTTTCCCCCCAGTTGTTTCTAATCTTGGAAAACAGTGAACAAAGCTAAACCATAAAACCCTCTGAATTAATCTAAGGTTGCCTCATCTATATTTTATCAGCACCAAGAAGCCCATGAAAACTACGTATTCATATGACGCTGTTCTGAACAAATATTTTTAAATTGAAAAAGCAAACAGACTTCATGCTTCCTTAAAGATATACCTAGTATCACGACTTAAAGCAGCAGAAAGCATTGGAATAGGGGAGTAAAAAAAAAAAGCCACATCCTTTATTACTATCCTTGTAGGTAAACTAAAGCACAACGGACTGCTTCCTGTAGATTATCAAAAGGTAACTTAAAAAGCAAGCAAACCGTCTGCAGGCCTAAATCCACAACACAGGAGTCTAAACTCCAAAGGAAAGAAAAATTAGAGGATCTATCCACTGAAGGAAATTGGAAACTAATAACCATTCCCAGAAGGGATAACCACCACATCTGTGCTTCCAGTGTGCCATTCTGCCGAACACCGCATGTTAACAACTGGAACAAACACACCGTCACGCAACACTTGTCTTTAGTGCTGTTTCATACGCAACTGCCACTAATATCCTGTAAAATATGCCAGTATACTGCATCGTTTGCAATTAAAAGCCCTCATTTTCTAAAGGTGTGGGCCTTTTTGCTACAATCTTTGACGACTTATGACAATTTCTCAATGCATGAAAAAGCAATCACAGCATTCTTACTTTTTTTTTTTAAGAAATGTGGGCATAGAAATCCTCACATTTTTAACTGGACACCTTTTCGAAGTAGCACTTTTCTGTTTTATTAAGAACAAACAAGCAATCTTTCCTCTCCATGACAACTACACATACCAAAAATCAGTGAACCCTATTTACTATAAAACAGAAGGGAAAATGTTATTGTGTGCGGTTAATAACATAAAAATAAGTATTCACATTAGTATCTTTCAGTCCCATCCAGAAAACTGAGGATGAAACGCACAGTCACAGATGGTAATAAAAGTCCAAAATTTCTCTTATGCATTATGGAGGAATCGGCAATTTTACCACTATTTGTTTTGCTTCTTTCAGTGAAAAGTCTCAACAAAACCTTAATATGCAAACCAAAGGGCCACACTCTGGGGAGGGCACTGTCACAGCCCCAAAACAAAGCCTATTTAAACTGCAGTGAACAATGGCATCTGTGTCCTTAGGAAATTTCACATGGCACTTAAAAGACATGTGAATTCAGAAGAAGTTGTTATTTTTTCATCACATTCCTCGACGATGTAACAAATCTGGCCCTGCAGTTCTCAGGGCAGGAACAATCTTTTCATGTGTTGGTGATGTTTGGTGTTATTGTACAACAAACAGCAGAGCAGAGATTTGATTCATGACTAAGGCACTGAATACAGTAAAACAAAAAATACTGATGATGTCTGCATTATGAACAAGCCTCTGCCTCCATCCCATTTCAGTCCATTTCTGTCACAGAGCTCCAGAAGCGTTGCTGTATTACAGCAAACACAGATCAAAACTCTGTCTGGAATCAAAGCAAGGAGCACTTTAAGGAAGAAGCAAACAAGCAGCTCTGTGAATTAACTTCTCAAAAAGAGAAATTCTGTGTATATCAAGTAGCATTAGCAGATGTGCAAGAGCAATACAATCTTGTTTCCAGTGGATAGATATTTTAGTTGTCTGCTGTCTACCCAGGCTGCGGTTACACTCTGGTTCTAGAGTAACTCAGCCAAGTGGGAACCCACCTGGGACAGCAAACAATGTGGGGATGTCACCGCGGGATGTTTCTCTTGAAAAAGCTGCTTGCTTATTTTCATAATGTTCATCCAAATGAAAACTCAACGCTGCTAATCATGCATCAAAGCTTAATGGAATTACTCAAAGAACTCAAGAGCTACCTTAGAAGCCTCATGTTCTTACCTTCTTAGCAAATAAGAAGAACACAGATACAACCAAAACAACACAGGGAAAGTCATCAGCACAGTTCTGTAGGATTCTGCACCAGGACCTGCATTGCTTAACAAACGTGTAAGTGACCTGGAAGGCGGGATACGTGACACAGTGCTGAAGCTACCAAATTACAGCAAGCTAGCAGGGACAGCGAACAGAATAAGTGAAAAATGCAGGAGTCACTTGTGAAATACAGTGACTGGGCAATGAAAAGGCAAACTAAATTCAGTGTAGAGAAACTGGAAATGAAACAGGGCAGGAATAACAATTTTATCCTATTAATACTAAGTTCCTCATATAAAACAATGAGTTCTGAGCTCACTGTTAATCCCAGGGTCTGGTCCCTAAGCAGGACGTTAGAAATTTCATGAAATTGCAAGCTTAGACCCTGCAGCAGTCAAAGGACTGAACCACAGTACAAAACCGAAGTCATCTGTTTCACTGCACACACATACAGTGCTGTAATGGATATACCTTTAATTGTTGTAACCTGCAATTTGAGTTGTGCCTCACAGGGATTCCACGGCACGAACCACCTGAACTGATGGAGGATGAACACCCAACACAGCAGTGCAGGGGCAGCAGTGCCCTGACGTGAGCTGCCTTCAGTGCCCCAAAACCCCACACAGCATGCTGCCTTCCTGCCCTGAGCAACTGCCACACGCAGACAGAAGCCAAGCCAGGAGCTACATGAACTCCACCAGCACTTCATGGACATTGTACAGACGCAGTCCACAGACGAAAGGAACATCTGTGTATAAATGAAGAGACTGGAAGAGGGGTGGTGATTAATGAGAGCATATCGGGTAGCGTGAGTAGAGCAAGGGGTGGAGCTTGCGTTGGTTTGGGCTGGGATATAATTAATTTTCTTCACAGTAGAATGTATCCAGCTGTGCTTTGGCTCTGCAATCAAACCAGCTTTGATAACACAGGGATGCCCAGGCTATCGCCAAGCAGTGCTCACACCATGTCAAGGCCTCCTCTTTCTCAGGCTGCCCTGCCAGCAAGGAGAACAGGACTGCAAAAAGGCTGGGAGGGGACACTGCCAGGGCAGCTGGTCACAGCTGGCCACAGGGATGTCTCATACCGTATGTTGTTCCCTGCAGTAAAAGCTGGGAGAAAGATGGCAGAGAGACGCACGTTTTCAGTAGGAAGTTGCAAACTGTTTATTTGGCTTTGCTTTCACACGCAGCTTTTGCTTTACCATTCTGATCCTCTTCCCCTCCCTGCTGGGGGAAAGCGAGCGAGCGGCTGCATGCTGTTAGCTGCCCACTGGCGTTATCTGCAACAGCTGCACAGAACTTTGGTCCTGTAATATCAAAACAGACGTGCCTCTCCACGGACAGAGATTGCTCAATGGCTTGTTGTTTGTTTTCGTGCTTGTTTTTTTGTTTTTGTTGTTTTAATCGAAAGTACCTACAAGGTAGTATGAGCTGCATACAAAGCTTTATAAAACAAGGATCAGGAATTCCTTGTCAAAAGATACTGAAGACACAATATATTCCTATATACATATTTAGATGGGATTCAAAAGAAATTGAACAGGAGAGATCTTTTGAAAGTTTCCAACAAGGCAAAACACATCAGGCTAAGGAAATGCCCTAGGCAGAAAATATCGAAGGGCTGAGGGCAATTTGGGAGAAGTATCACATGCACTTTCCCTGCTCCTCTGTAACAGCTCACCTACAGATGCTGATGCAGACGAGTACTGGATTTGACAAAGCCTTTGTCTGAGGCAGTACAGTTGTTCTCATAAAACATTCATGCTCACCATAATACAAGAACAACACTCGAAAAAAAGCAGCTGGAGGAGTTCAATTAGCTGATCAGCTCATAGAGCCACGCGTTATTAACATACATGGACTTTGTTACAAAACGTCAGAACATCAATCCTGCCAAAGAGCAAAGCAAAAAGTGAGCTCTGGGGAGCAATTACTAATGGGCAGCAGAACCAGCAGGCGAGGCACCTGCACTAGGCTCAGCTGCATATCCAAGATCCCAGTGTTCTTAGCACCAGAATAGTCTCCACTTCCTCAAAATAAATGTGTAACCTAAGATGAAAAACCTACAATATGTAAGTAAAAAAAAAAAAAAAAAAGGGGGAGAGAAAAAAGTATGACCTAGCAGCAAAACCTGCAAGCACTGTGAAGAACAGTCACAGCACACTGTGTCCACCGCATATCAAAACTCCAACACTTCACAGAGGTACAAGAAGATCTGAAAGTGGCTTCACAAGAAGACTCCTTTGAAAGTGTTCCTATCATGAACAGCAGGTTTGCAAGAAGTGTCTCCAGACAGTGGACAGATAGGAAGTGGTTCTTTACTATACATGATAGGACTTACGGAAGCTCTATCAGTTGACAAGTTTTGCAAAATCTGTTTCAACAGCTGTCAATTATTTAGTGAGCAAATTTTATCTTCAAGACAGGAGTATTTCATAGCATTGCTCAGGAAATTGTTTCAGGAAAAATCAAGACTCAACATCAAAAGACGAGGAAAATCCAAAAGGAAGCACTTCATTTTGCAGCACGTAACCACTAGTTCCACTTCCAGAAACTTCTGGGAGTCCAGAGCAATTCTGACAAAACTTGCACCCAGGACAAATAAAGCAATTTCTGGGAGCACGCTTTAGTTGTGTGCTTGCACCAGACAAGCTTAGGTACTGTGTACTTGCAAGCTGCCGGAACGGTCCTATCTCCAGCATTTCAGTACTCCTCACAACTTCTGAAAACACCTTCACATGGAGATCAGATTAAACAAATCAAGAGCTATTTATAGATGGTCGGAACCTACAGGAGTGAAAATACCGCTTCACTGATTTCAAACGCCCAGCTGTCACTAGCTACAGAAACATTTGCATCGTTCCAGAAAGAATTTGTCCAAACAAGGTTACCCATCTATTAACACAATCCTAATGAGTCTATTCACAAAAATGATGGAGGTATGCTGTCGTGACAATGCCCCTTCCCCCCCCGTCTAGTTAGTGTTTGTCCAGCACTGAATTTGGCACTAAACTGAAAGCTCGACTTAAAGCTGGTGCTTGAACTCACTTGTACTTGTTTAAACAAGTCTACAATATTTTTAAAATCCTAACTGAAACAAAATGGACACACATCGCCTAACTTGGAAATCAGAATTTTTAATAAGCTTCAAAATACAACTCGGTGTCTAATGGCAAGGAATTTAAGTATTTTCCACAGTGAACTTGAAAACCAGTTTGTTTTAAATGGAAGAAAAGTCACCTTTGGTGGGTCAGTCTTCAACAAACACAAATAAGCCGTCAACTTTTGTTGCCACAAAGTTTCCACAACAGGTGTAGTAGAGGAAATGCTATTGTACGTCCTGGTGACACTGGGAAGCGCTGCTACTAGCCTGGAATACTGTGCATCAGCCAAGTGTGGTGAATCCAAGAGAAACAGCGGCTGCTAGTTCAGAAGAAGGCATATATGGACGCCTCCAAAAAGCAGACAGTGCCTCAAGTCATTCTTAACAGTAACTCCCCAGACATCAGTTTAATTTTGGTATCACACCACCATCAGGTTTCAGACTGTTCTGTTTCATTTCTTTCTGCCAGTGAAGATGTCAGTATGATTTAAGTGCTTCAAATCTGAAGTTGCAGGTCCTATCAGCATACCAGATCAAAGTCTGCGACGAACATCTCACCCTCTCACACCCATTACACACAGGGAATACTTGGACGGATCGCTAGGGGGCCTGAGAGGAGCTGGGGAGAACCCTCTCCAGCTCTAACTTCAAAGAGGAGAGACATCATCTATCGTTTTTATTCAGCCCCATGAGAATTGTTTACAGAGACACAATTTATCAGAACCTGTATCCTTTCCTACGTACACATACAGAAGCAACAGATGGCATACCGTTGATTACGATTAATGACCACTCTTCAGCAACTCTTTCTTAGGTTTAAGAAAACAGAAAATGTTAATAAAAACCAAAACCTTGGTTTTGGGGGCAGCTTGTTCCCCTCCCAAGAGCAGGGTAATGGCTTGCAGGCCTAAGCACCAAGCCCTGAAACAGCCTTGCCTCCAGTGTCCCAGCCTCAGCGCCAACACGGACAGGCACTCCCTGCCTCCTGCAGCACCAGCAGCCAAAGGGCATCACCAGGAGAAAACACTGCGCTGCCCTTCCCGTCAGCCAGAACACCACCACCGCATGAAGCAGCCCACAGCCACTCTTCGTGCAACTGTACAGCATTTCACTCAATTAATACAGAATTTATTCTTAGGCATACTTTGCATCTTTCAGCTCAGGAATGGAAAGGAGAACGAATTCTGTATTCCAGACATGCAATAATTACTGTCCATTTAAAGGCAAAGGCAGTTCCCCACCTATTTATACTTTCAAAGTCAATCATTTGGCTATATATAAATTTCTACACAGTAAGTGACCACACTATACATTCTATTTCATTAACATCTACGTGGCTCTTTTCTGAATGCTTCCTACTGAAGTTTTCTGTACTTGGTTGAGGTTTTCTATACTGGGTCTGTGACTCAAATGGTCAGTTACTATCTTTTTGAAAAGCTTAAAAATAGCCCCACGAGGGGTTTAAAAGACAAACAGACTCAAATGACCACGCAGTCTTTTCAATATCTCCTTATTAAAAGTATTAGTGAAAATAAAAGTGTACGAACTAAGCAGGTAGACAGGTTAATATCGCTTTTAAAAATCAAGTATTTGCTACTTCAAATGATAGCTGGAAATTTCATTTACTAAAATACCAACTGTTAGACTATCACCACAGGAGAACTCTTACAAAAAGAGCAGGTGAGCATTACGCTGCTCCTCTTCAAGGAAGTTACAGGACTGTTAAGCAAGGTGTTTCTTTCACAACTCAAGAATGAAGTTATTAAAAACTGGAACTCTGAGGTTTCTCTCCAGCTGGTAAGAGATCCTGTTCAAAGACGCGGGTAAAAAGAACTACATAAATATGAAAAAATAATAAACTAATAGCTAGACTTACAGAATCGCGTTCTAACTCCTGTGTGACCCCACACAATTCAACATGACTCCCAGTGAAGTGGTTATGAAAACTCTGACAAAACAAAAACCAAGAACTCCTACAGGGAGCTGTGCTTTGCTGCCGAACGCAACTACGCGGCAGTGAACTTCTAACCCAGAAGACAGAAGCAGGAGAATAGGAAGTCACTGAACAGCAACCTTTAGCTAATTAGTAACAGTTGCTAGCTCAAAATCTTCGGGCAGCTGAACTAAAACACCATGAAAAAGCACAAGTCATTCCTTCAGCTTCCTGAGCAAAGTTATCAGTCAGACAAGTCGCTGGAAGCCTGCCCTGTTTCTGCCAACATTCTCCAGCTCCCCCAGCTCGGCGCACGGTGCTAGCGTTGTGCTCCCACTCAGCCAGAGTCTTCAAATTTGTTTCAAGTTTGTAATAACAGATTATGGTGTCACAAGGATTTAGTGAGAATTAATTACTCATTCAGTAGCAGCAACATGCATTACCCATTTCTTCATTAGTGATGCTTCAAGCAGCCTTTTCCCTTTAGGCTAACAAAACTATTTTCTTAAAAAGCAAATATGACACATCCTAAAAAAAATGCCTTTAATCACTCTGTGTATGTTTTGCTATGTTTCGCCACTTTGCTGTTAAAGATTATCTCAATCCAAATCTTGGCTGAGCTAACATTACCTGGAATAACCTTGCAGCGTGTATCTTGCAGCTGAGCTCTGCTGTTCCGATGTTAAACCGACACAGTTTTATGAAAGCGTGTTTTATTTCCTCCGCCTTCAGCGAGCCCCTGATCTCTCACTCTCTTATCTCCTTACTTCTTTTAACAGGACGCAGAATGTCTTCTGCAACGCAACTACAGATCCCTTTGGAATTCTTCTGCAACCAAGCTCGCTCTTCTAACTAAATCTCAAAAGCAACAACAAAAGCAACCCACACGCACTTTAATAATATATGAATAGCATAACCACTCCTCCTTTCCATACAGCATCTGAAACACAGGCACGCTCAAACCAAACAACGTGCTTCCATTCACTCCGTGACACAGCTGATAGAGCAGCACGGCTCTCGTCAGGCTCAGGCCAAGGTTCAGCCGCTAGACCACCTTCCTTCGGCCCTGTCACATAACGCAATGTTCAGACCTTATCCCCGGTGCAATTTATAAGGTGTTTGGGGGGGGATTTTATTTCTCTTTAGAGTACAAATTTTCACCTGCGATCCTTTCTAGAATAAGGCCCAAAAAGTTACAAACATGAGCAAAGTTGGCACTGACTGCAGATTTGAAACTTCTTCCTCATTACAATAATCACTAAAATGACAAATGTAATCACTTCCAAATTACACTGAAAATTAAATTTATTATAGCAAGTCTGCATACAGACTATCCTTAAACATAGCACGATCTAATTGACCTACCACATACAATATCACAACAGTAAAATGAATTTAAATTAAATTCAACAGAAAAAAAAAAGGGAAATTAAAAAAAAAATGAATTCAAAATTAAATTTCCACACTATTGAGTGAGAAGTAAAACTCCTGGAAGGAGAGATGCCAAAGCAGACATACTGCAGCTCAGTTACGAGCAGAATCCATGCAGGAAAAGAACACTTCTGTGATAAAATCCAGCTAACTGCACGTGAAATTATAAAGGAAATAGCAGATTAAAAACTAAAATGCTTTTGTAGCTTACGACTAAGCTAGAGAAGGAGCTTTCAGTAAGAACTTTGTGAATGGAGAATCTTTTTACTGAATGCTACTGAACGGTGAAAATGGCCTGATGATAAAATACACATTCCATCACCCAGCATCCACTACCAACGTGCCCAACCAGCTGCTGGGAAAGTACAAGAGCCCCTATAGTAAAAGAAGTGGTAACTGGCTGGTACAGATCTCTTCCTCCTAAACACTCAGGAAGCCCCGGAGTTACCCGATATTTCTGCCTAACACGAGGCTGGTAAATGACTTCCAAATCAGAAAACATGTTTTTCCCTCGTAGTAGCCAAATTTCTTTTCAACTATACACTTATACGCAACCAAACGTATTTGGTTTGAGCATTCAAACATTCATTTGAACGTGTTTACGTTGCATCGTGATATTACTGAGAATATCTTGGAAAAACAACTACAAGACAAGACAAACAATGTAAAGACAGCTCATTCCTATACCGACATTTACAAAGGACCAACGAGCCTGTCACTGTTCTTGAGCTGAACCGTATGATTCCATTCGCTGTCCCACAACACAGAAGAAACAATCCTGATAAGAAGAGCATATGAAAGAGCTCCCAGGATCCCATTTGTGCTCCAAGCTCCACCAGCAGCGCAGATAACTAGAACAGTCCCTGCTACCTCTCCTAGCCTACAGGAATTCTAACCGTTGCTGTCCTCATCACATTCTGCTTCGCCAGATGTTATTACTCATCACCTTACAGTAATAAGTTATTACCTACAGCTATTAGCCATTAGTTGCTATTACCATTACATAATTTTGGGGGCTTTAAGCATTCTGTCAGACACATATGAAAGATGTGCTACTGATGCATGGTCTGAAGAAAAAAGGCAAAATAAAAAAAGCAGCAAGCTACAAAGGAATAAATGGAAATGGGGCTCTTTTTCTCACACCATCTACAGAAACCCCTGGATTTTTATATATATATATATTTGAATATATTATCAATTAGATGAGTTTAGAGGCAATACTTAACATATACCACTCTCAATACCCACCATTATGCATTTTACTACGATTCTTTAAGGAAAGTAGTCTGAAGTGGTAGATTTTGCTCGGTTTGAGCTAAATTGATAGGAATTCTATTCGGACTCTGTGGTACTATTCCTAAAAATCAGTAAAATCTCACAGAATCATAGAATTGCTCAGGTTGGAAAAGACCTTCAAGATCATCACGTCCAACCACAACCTAACCATTCTACTCTAACTCTAACAACCCACCACTGAATCATGTCCCCAAGCACCACATCCAAATGGTTTTTAAACACGTTCAGGGATGGTGACTCTACCACCTCCCTGGGGAGCCTGTTCCATTGATTAACAACCGTTCCTCTAAAGAAGTTTTTCCTCATATCCAACATAAACCTCCCCGGCGCAACTTGAGGCCATTTCCCTTTGTCCTGTCACCACTGAGAAGAAACCAGCCCCGCTCTCACTGCAATCACCTTTCAGGTATTTGAAGAGAGCAATGAGGTCTCCCCTCAGCTTCCTCTTCCCCAGGCTAAACAGCCCCAGTTCCTTTAGTCATTCCTCGTAGGGCATATTCTCCAAGCGCTTCACAAGCCTTGCTGCCCTTCTTTGGACCTGCTCCAGCACCTCAATGTCCTTTCTGTATTGAGGTGCCCAAAACTGCTCATAGAAGATTCACCAGCGCCCATTATAAAACCAACTTCTTGGCTTCCTTCACTGCCCCTATTCACCTAGAAACAAGGTGCTCAGGAAGGACAAGTAGGGAAGCTGGCACTAAGTTATAAGCAGTGCCCAGATCCCACTCCATCCCTACTCCTGCTACGATGCACAGCAACGCAGCAAAGGAAAATGCTGACATCATTTTACTCCTATGGCATTTCTCTTACTCAGAAGAACAATGAACAGCAACAAGAGAAAAGCAGTGGGGAGTGCAGGCTATGGAATCAGCATATTAAGGTAACAGATGTTCAAGGCCTCCTGTCTTTCCTCTGGGGTCACATATCAACCTGTTCACCCCTTCCTTCTGATTCACCTGCCGATGAGCAGAAGGACTACAGGGTCACGTAACTAATGCCAATCTGCAGAACCTGCGGTCTGGAAGAATCATTACCTCCAATGGTGCACGAAACAGACAAACTGAGATTGAGTTCCACTGCTGTCAGCATGGGAACACCTGCTAAGCACAACGTGGCAGGGACAACAACTGCTGCGGTTTTCCATGGAGAGTTCAAAGCAGGATTTCCCCTGAAATTCTTGGAACATGAAGGACATTAAAAATATACAATGTACTGCTTGTCTTCATTCATGTTATCTACCTCCTCTCTTACAGCTCTGTGCTGGAGATTGGGGATTTTGATACATACACAACACACTTACTAATTGCAAGGGAGGGGTTGTATATGACCATTTTAGCACATCCATACTGACAAGGCGCGGCAGATGGAGGATTAGTACAAAATAAAATCTGTAGAGTTACATGTCATTTACTTTTATAAGGAATATTTTTGTCTTCAACAATAAATTTTTAAAAAGGCCATTTCAGATGGGCAAGGACCACAAGCATCCTGCACTGCTTGGGTTCAGGCACTGCGGTGAAATAGTTTGTTTCACGCAATTACCCACTGAATCACCGCGAGAGCGCTTTTGACAGCTAGGACACCCAATTTGATCTGCAATTTCCTCTTCATCACAGCGACGCTGAAGTCGTGCGTGCGACAGAAGGGCATAAAGCAGAGCACTTCCAAGGGCCGGCAGGAAAACCTGCCGCTCGCACCGCAGCGTCCTCAGGTCCGGTCCTATCAGCTACAACCCGACACGCAGAAAGCACGGGAAGACGGGAACGCCTTCCCCTAAGAGGACAAACCGCACCGTCCTCACCCTTCGGATGAGCGCCAGGTACCGCAACGAGCAATTAAAACAAAGACAAAACGGGGAAGCGCACCGCACTCCCACTTTTCTCAAAGTTTCGGAGGACGGCTGCGCGCAGCCACGCTTCGGGCAGCGCCGGTCGCGGGGAGCCGGCTCCGCTCCGGCGGGCGCGGGGCTCGGCCGCGCCACTTCTGCATTCAGCCGTAACCTTCGGCAAACCTTGGCCCCCGCCCCGCCCGCCGCCCGCCAGCGGCTGCGGCCCTGCCGGGCCCGCCCCGCGCGGCCATAGGACGCGGCTGCCGTCACTCCGCCGTCAGCCGAGCCCCGCCCCCCGCCGGCGGCAGCCCGAGCCTTTCTGTCCGCCTTTTGCCTTCAATAGGCCCCTAAAGGACAATGCTGCCGGGAGGGGAACGGAAAAAAAAAAAAAAAAAAAGAAAGAAAAAAAAAGAAAAAAAAGCGGGCCCGAGTCCCGCCGGCCCTCTCCCGCCTTAACCCCGCGACGCGGCGGGAGCTGCCCGCACGGCCCCGAGCCGCAGCGCTCAGCCCCGCTGCGCTGCCCGGAGCCGGCGGCCGCGGTGCGCAGCCGAAAGGTCACAGCGGGGCCCGCGCTGCGCTGTCACGGCCGCCCGAGCTCCGGCTCTCTCTGCCCGCGAGCCGCGCCGCCCGCCGCCCTCCCTCCGCCCGTCCCCTCCGGGCGCGCCCGGCCCGCGGCGCGGCTCCCCCCAGCCTCTCACCTGGCGCCGGGACCCCGCGGGCCGGAGCGAAGCGAAGCGCCGCGGGCGGGGCCGGGCCGGCCGCCAACCGCTCGCACCGGGGCACCCCGGCCGGGCCCCCGGCCCCGCCTCCCGGCCCTGCCCGCCGCCGGCGTTCGCTGTCACCCCCCGGCCGGCCCCTCTCTCCCCTCCCGCCGCTTCCTCTTCCCGCTCCCCCGCCCGGCCCGGGGAGCCGTCCTCCCGCCGCCCGGTCCCGCGGCTCCTCCTTTCGCCCTGCCGCCGGCGGAGGGAAGGAGGGAGGGAGCGAGGGAGGCCTCCCCGGCCCGGCCCGGCCCGGCCCTCGGCGCGGCGGCGGGAAAGGGAGGCCCCGGCCCCGTCCTCCCGCCGCCCCGGCCCTGCCCCTCCCGCCGCCGTACCCGGGCTTTACCTGCCGTGGCGGCGCGGAGCGGGGCCCCGGGGCCTCTGGCAGCCGGAGGAGGCGGCGGACTCCGTCCCGCTGCGGCCGTCCCCGAGTGAGGCGGGCGGGACGGAGCCGGGACCTGCCCCGGGAGGCGTTACGTAAACCGGCGGCGGCGGCGGCTCCCAGCGCCACGGGGAGGGAGGGAAGGGGGGGGGGGGACGGGGGAGGCGGCCGCTCCGTCACCCGGCAACAGGACTCAGCGCCCCGGCGGACCGCGCCGCAGGCCCCGCCCCGTATCCTTCCGCCCAGAGGGCGGCCCAGATCCCGCCGCCCAGGCGCGGGGCTGAGGGGAGCCGCTGGCGGGCGGGCGGGCCGGCTGTCAGGGCAGCGGGCAGCCTGTGCGGCTGCATATTGGGGAGGAAGGGTGGGGCAGGAGGGGAAGTGTGCCTTTGGCCTGGCGGTGCGCTACAGCCCCGCCCGCCGGGGGAGCGCCTGAGGAGAAAAGGGGCGGGAAGCGCCCAGGGCTGGAATGCGGAGGAGGAGGAAGTGGGGGTAATGACGGAGTGTCACCGTGTGCGGGCCTTCTGTAGGGCTCGGCGGCTCCGAGGGCACGGTGAGCAAATAGAGTGGGTTCGGGAGCCCGTCTGAAAAGAAAGGCTGCCATTGAGAGCCGCTGTCAGGAGCTGCGAAACTTTTATTCCCGTGGATGAAGTGCCGGGTTCGTCAGAGCTGTGTACGCACCGAGGGGTAACGATAGAGCAATGCTTTCAGCATGGTGGATGGATGAAAATAGGCCGCTGTGAGACTGAAAATATGACGAAGGCGGCACGCCGCAGTGCTAATTAAACATCTTAATTGGGAAAATAATAACGCCCTCTTGGATGTACATTGGGTCTGCTCATTTCTCGGCTGTATGAGCATACGCAGGTGTGAGGAAAGTCAATGTTATGTAAGATGTCAAAGTAAGTCAGACCGTGTCATCCTGAGGGTTTTCCCTTTGCTCACAGCTTCGTAGTGAGGTGTGCCATCTAACCTGGCTGACACTACCACTTCTGTCCAAGGAGAGCCTTTGCTGGAACCATGCTCCCTGCTGACAAGATGATCCCTCACCTGGGTGTGGGCATTCCAGCAAATTAAACCTGTGTTTAAAAACGTATCTCATAGAAACCGTGAATGTATGCCAAGATAGTAGCCACTGCCTCCCCACCTACGTACTTACTTGTGATACATGACAGCAGCGTTACTCTTACTTCTCCTTTATTTTCATTATAGCTAGGCATCTTTTTTTTAGATGTTCTTTACAAAGCACCTAATTTAGTTGTATGTTTGATTTAGCTAGCCAAATAAACCTATTTTTAAAGTTAAATGTGCAGGACTGTGTGGCTGCATGAGCTACTGACGTTGTCCTGAATGCTGCCGAGGCAGTAATTGATGTCATATGAACATGGAGTTAATCAGCGCAGCTTCTTCCAAACCTTGAGTATTATGGGAGTGCTCTGAAGAGAAAGCAGCGCTTCAAACCCTGTGCTGGAAGAGCAGAGTCATTCCCTGAGCTATTTAATTACTGTTTAACTTATTTTCTTGTTAAGAAGAGCTGAAACTGAAAACGGAAAAGCTTGGGGAAAAATCCTGCTGACTGTTTTCTGCTGAGTCACTCCACGGCTTTATCAAAAGCACTTCACCAACACAGCAATATGACTTGCGCCAATCAAAATCAAATCACCTTTTGTTTGCTCGGAATCTGAGTTCCCCTTTTTGAGATAGAGATAAAATACAGTAAAATGTGGGACGTGTGCAATTTGTCAAAAGTAAAAATCGGCACCAGTTTAAAGCAATCTCCACACGGTCTCCTGAACATATTTTCAATGTATTAGCAATGCGTATTACAAGTACAAACCCATTTACCTTATTTAACTCTTTATGTGGCTTTCCTGTGCCAAAAGCTCTGTGGAAGGGCCAAATGCTCTGATTATCAGTGTTCTCCTAAGGGAGGAAGTCAGAGCATACAAACACATGACAGATTATTCTGAATATTCACCTAGTTGCTGTGTGACATTTCAAACCCGCAGTCCTGCCTTTGTGGCCGGGTCTCAGGAATACTGATAGTGGATTTTTTTGTTTGCTTGTTGGTTTATGGTGAGTTTTATTTTCCCAACAGCCAACCAGATTCTGGTCTCCCTTTGGCAAGCGTTTCAGAAACAGCTGGTACATGACCATATGCTGTGTTGGCACCGCTGTGAGCTTATTTCCCACTTGTCCTCCTGGTCAATCAGAGCCGCTCCATGTGCTGAAGGACAGCTGGTCCCTTGGCATGCGAAGCAGCTAATGAACTTTTCCTCTGAAAAACTGTGGGGATAGACAGTGCTAACTTCGATCAGTTTTTTTTTTTTCCTTTTGGAACTGATATCAAAGGTGAAGGTTCTCTAAAAGAACGTTGTGTGACAGTCTGCACGCAGCAAGAACAGCTAGGTGGGTGTGCACTGTAGGTAGCAACGCTTGTTTGGAAAATCAAGACCAAACGATCTGTGCTGAAAAGAATGCTGAACAGACTCTGAGTGACTGATACATCTGTGCCTTTAGCTGTCAGCCTCAGCAAGTACCACTGTTTCCCTTTTTCATTCTGACCCCTGCTGGATAGGGTCTCCAATGAATTTCTAAGAAAATGATAAATTTCACCATGTAAGATTTTCTCCTATTCATGAGCACACTAAAGAAGGAATTGCAGAGCAATTCAGAACTACAGTACGTGGGGCTTGTAAGCATTTACTGTCAGCCATACATCATACTTCCCTGAAATTTGTCAGTTTATAATATTCCCTAAAATTTCCTGCTAGGTGCAATAAAAAGCTGGATTTCCTCAAGTAGGAATTCTTTATCACTTGTCTTTGAAATTCATGATAACCCATCAGTTGATGGTCCCCTATTGTTCACACTTCATAAACTGTTCACGTAAAATACTTGATAGAGACAGTCTGCCCATTCAGCATTTTAGAAATGGAGATGGAGCAACATCCGTGAGGGAGCAAATGTAATTTAAGAACAAAAAATATCAACTAAGTGTGCAGGATCTAAATCCAAATGTGTACATACATTTATAGATAATTTTAAAATCCAGAAAATGGCCTACCAGAAGTAATGCAATACAGGGAACGTCCAACACATAAATAGTGTATTTTACTGGATATCATGATGTACTGTATATAATTACCTTTTTGAAACTACTCTGCTTAATTGCATGAAGGCTTGCATAACTTTTTTTAGTAATCTTCACAGTCGATTTCGGGTTTTGAATGAAGAGTCATGCAAAACGTTCACACCTTCCAGGAGTAATAACTAAGTTCAAATAATACATTCAAAAGGCATTCCTCAGCACCAGATCAGGTTTCAGATTCCTTTTTACTCATCCTTCCTTCCTAATAATACCACTGCGTGGTGAAAAGGCAAGCTGGAGATACCCACAGCAGCAGAGGGCCACTTTCTGGCTAGCATCAAGGACCTCATCTACATGAATGGAAAACAGTGTAAAATGTTAGTCAGATCCGCGTTAGGCCAGTTAGACCATTTTACTTTCAGATTTTGCTGTAACAGGTTTCAGTATTATTAAAAGTAGCATAGTAGCATGGGTAGTTTAGAAGGCCTGAGTCACTTGAAAAATCAATTTCACAATTCAAAGAGTTTTTTGCTTTGTTTCGTTTTGTTTTTCCAATTTAATTCAACTACATTGCTGTAGCTTCCAAATTTGTTTTTCCTTTTTTTTTTTTTTTTTAACAAACAGAGGAAAGTGCCTCAGAAATTGTAGGTTAGGCGATTAGGTTAGGTTTTGTAATCAGTGTCTGGATTTGGTGTTAGTATTTCTTGGAGACCCCAACTTTGTTTTGTTAAAAGATTCTGCTTTGGTATACGTTTGCCATTTTTCATCCTGCGGTACTAACAATTGGGAAACCCCAATAATACCTGGAGGAGCCTTTGGGAAGTCCAAAATAATGCATGCACAGGTCTCTCTCACAACACGCTGCTTTATGTGCAAAGCAGACCTCCTGAAGTCTACCTTAAGAAATATTCAGAACAGATGTGAAAGAACTGTGATAATCGCCTACGATGCTTTGGCCAAACAGCCAAGCAGTACAAAAGATAGAGAAAAAGAAAGCTTTATCCTACACAATGAATGTAGAAGTCCAAGTGCCCAGTCAGAAGCCTCTGAAACAATAAACCAAGGAACAGCTTTCTCTGGGGGTGTAACGGAAAGAGTACAGAAGTGTAGTGTTATAAAAGTGAAATAATTTTCACAAGTGATGAAATACAAAGGAAGTGTTACATGTGATAGCATTTCAAGGATAGTCACCATAAAATACATCAACATCTCAAAGTCTGATCTTATTTTGGTAGTGCATATGTAGAAAAATTCAATGTCATAATGAGGTACTAATTCAATTGCATTACATTTGTTGCTACATCAGCTATTGTCAAACCATTAAGTTAATTACATTTTAAGTTTTAAACTAGATGAAACACATTATGACATCTGTTTTCTCCTGTTTACTACAGCATTCCTGAATTACCATGTTGGAAATGTCTGAGGTTTTGGCAGCTTGCTGTCTTACAAATAGCCCATGAATACAATTAACCATCCTTGAGTAGCCTGCAGCATCAGCATCCAGTCCTCGCCTTACTCATCAGAAATATAACTATTGTTCCACAGTAATTCCACCAAGCATTTTTTCTTTTCAGATATTGACCGTATTTTCAGTCAGTGAAAATGCTGAGAACAGAATTGGTCACGTTATACGTGATGCTGATCTGGCCATGGATTTTGGAATGACTCTACTGGAAGAGTAGACTAAAAGGCTCGATCTGTATTAATCACTTACATTAAATGTAAAGTGAAATAAGCACTTGAAAATATATCGTGTTCTTAAAGTAGTTGCCTTGGAGGTATTATTCTTTTTTTTTTATCTCATGCATCAGCATTCTCTTAACACGATATTCTGTGGCATGCCCTGGTAATAGAAAAGATCCTTTGTGTATTAATGGCTTGTTGTCCTGACACTTGGACATTATATTTTGGCTGATCAAAAAAAGCTTTCTTATCTGATCCTACGGTAGAAAAAAAAAACTGCAAAACAAAAGTAGTACTTGTTTTCAGATACTTGGGAAAAAAATGAAATATGTGTTTTGAAAACTGTATGCATGATTTATAGGCTGTAATAAATTTAAATTTATTCTATACTCTCTATTTTTATGTTTGAACTAGCTGTTCTATTGGTGCAGCAGCAGGGGGGAGAACGGTCATCGCTTTGACTGATAACCTGAGAAGTGCTGCCACTAAATACCACTAATTTCATAGATGGTGAAGAAGCATTTAGAGTGACTGGTCGATACCAGCAGCCATTACAAAGAGTTTGTATTGAATAGGGAAAAAAGTCAAGTTTGACAAGAACAGTATTTTTAAAAAGGGTATTGAATCGCAACCAGAAGAACATTTACTATTATAGTTTCGGACAAAAAAAAAAAAAATGTTTCAAAGTACTTGCTGAAATATAACACCTGGATTTCCAATATTGTAATTACAATGAAGAGGGTTGTGTAGATCGTGTGATTGACTGCAGGGCTGTCAGGCTGAAATAGAATTGGGCATCCTGAGGGAAGGAAAGCATATTTTTCTGCCAAGAA
The DNA here is from genome assembly GCF_002078875.1 of Numida meleagris. Classification (NCBI taxonomy): domain Eukaryota; kingdom Metazoa; phylum Chordata; class Aves; order Galliformes; family Numididae; genus Numida; species Numida meleagris. Next base: position 86,437,998 of record NC_034412.1, on the reverse strand, counting down.
GAAAATAATATTTTGATACTTTTCAACTACACTGATATCCTATCTAAAATATCTTTTGTGACAGTTTGCCTTGAAGTTCCAATTGAATTACGTTTAGATGCTCATTTGAAGAGCTACTCTTTAGAACTTGTTAAAAGAAGCAAAAGTATCTGACTTTCCAAGGCCATTTCATATTTTGTAATTAGATTATTAAGGTGTTTTTCCTGAAGAAAGTGCTCTCAGATGAGATGAAAACTCCTTGTTTTCTGGTTTCATTAGGATTTTATGTTGAAATTGAGGTCTCTTTTCAGTTTGATACTGTTTCAGTATTGCAGTCCTGAGAGACAAAGCCGGCACAGCTTTAACTGCCCCAATGAAAATTCTGTCTGGTGTTAAAAAACCCACACATTTATTTTGCATGTGAAGATGTAATTAAATAAAGGGATGGTTAAATATCCGGATCCATGCAGTCTTTCCAGGGATAGGGAAGATAAGTCATTTCCCCTACCAAAGGAGCAATTGTTTTTCTTTGAGGCTGTCTGTAGACCCAAATAGTGCTAAATCAGGAACACATGACAATCAGATGACACAAGGAGAAGCTATTATAGTCCAAGCTGATGCCATGCAGGTGTATCAGAGAACACTAGGTGCCGGATTTAGGCCAGAACTACAGATCACAGAGAGGAATATAATCCTATGAGGTGGATCACTTAGACTTTATTTTATTAAAGGTGTATGTCAAATACATCATCATTAAATTAGAGAACAGCGTGTTTCTCAGAACAAATATTTTCTTCCTAAATGTCAGTATCCAGAGTGGTAAGAACTGTCGGTCAAGAACATTGCTTCATGGCTTGTTGCAATATAATTTTTGAAATTTTTCTTCCTGGGAGCCTCTTTCACAGAGGCAAGTTCTTCTGTACAGTGAACAGTACTTCACAGCACAGTTTTTCAGGTAGGAAATGAAATCCTTAAGAAACAAGGTGAGAACTCCACTCATCACCACTGTGCATAGAAGTTATTTCCGTATCTGGAACTGATGCATTGCTGTGCCAGAAAAATACTATAGCATTTCTTTCACAGTCAGTTAAAAATTGTAAGACCTTGTGAAAAAAGATTCGGTGCACCTGTATAAGGCACTGGCTACTTGGCCCTGATTGCCTAGGGCTGCCAGCTTACTCAGACTCCCATATACTGACATGGAGTTCTGCGTGGAGGTAATCAGTGGAAAATGCTATTGAAATCACCTGAAGAGTGAGCAGGTTTGGCTTTGCCAGAAGTATCTCTGGCCACCAAGACATTTTTTAAGAGTAAATAGGATAATGAAGTGTACCAAATCAGACGTAAACTCCCTATCTCCGGATGCTAAAAATACTTTTTTTGAAATGAGAAGTTTTGGGATTGAAACTCTGTTTCCGGTTATATGTATGCAGTTTAGTCAACTCCGTAATGCAAAATGTAAATGCTATCCCTATCTCACAAGTGAGCTACTGAGAGTTACTGGGAGGGCAGATATGAACCTCATCCTAAGTTATTCTCTAGGCTGCTGGTGACAGCGGTCTTCTGGAAGAGCTCTCTCCACAGACAGAATAAGACTGCTAGCACCAACTGGAAGCGCTAAATGGATTTTGAGCTAAATTCAATGCTATTCGTGGAGGCTAGGTGTGGGAATGGGCGCTCTGGGGATGAGTTTAGACACTTCTTTCTCAATTACAGCTTTAAGAGTTCAATTTGGGATACATATAAGTATGTAACTGTGAAAGACTCTGTAGAAAATTTTGCAGTCCAACATGGAAACTAGCAAATTTTTAGCTCTTCCATGGGTAATAGGTGACCTGAATAGCTGTCTTGCATTTTAGGCACCTTGCAGATTGAACTATTATAAAGCTGTAGGAAGACCACCAAGCAGTGATATGCTTTTATGACTGAATTGTGTTTGTTCTTTCTTCTTAAAGACATGCACACTTGGAAAAGTGTGGAAGGCAGCTTCCTCCCATACAGTCCCTCAGCTTTGTGAGTGAGAGGGTGAATTCCCATCATTTAGATTCACCTCCTTAAAATATCAGATACATTTTCTGTGCCTCTGTGCGCTATTTCTTCTGTGACTTAAGTTAACTGTATATACATTACAGTAGTTTTCCGTTCCTTGTTTCATAGATTTAGCACCAACTACCTGGAAATGTATTGTGCAGTGAAAGTAAGGCATTCAGCTGCAATTTCTTTTCAGCATACTCATTAATTGACTCTTCTAGACAGTCACTGTCATTACTTGTGACAAGGGCGTTTTGGAAACTTATTTGAGCTAATGGCAGAGAGAAGTACTTCCTAAAGTTTGAAAGTACTGACCCATTTTACAAAGAAGGCCTCAGCAATAGCTAAGCTGAAATTTAACAACTGCCTGATTTCACTGGGGTTGAGGGTCTCATTCAAAATTAAGACAAGTGCTTATATTTTCTGGGATTGTTCTCAAATTTTGAGTGCATGATTGTGTCAACTATTCTGCATGCCCTAGTTAGCCAATATGATAACCGGCTTCCATGACTTGTTACATTCATTTTTTCACCCATAGATGCAGAGAACATTTTAACAGCATTGTTTTCTTTTTCCAGCTCTCCATGCCATTTCAGGGTTTCACCTGACATATGTCTCATAGGATGTAGCCAGGTTTTCAGTTTATGCAGAAGCAGGTTAAATCAGCATTCTTCTTTGCTTGTAATCTTGATTTGGGGAGGGGGGAATTTCTTTTTAATTCTGTAATGATTAGGTTCTCTAGTGCACTTCTCTTATTTTCTGTGGTGGTAGGTTTTGTAATGTCAGCCGATATTATATTCCTTTGGCACACCTATCATTTGCATGCGCATAAGGCACTGAAGGTGCTCATTATTTTCAGCTAACAAGTAATCTTTTTCCCACTTAATTTGAAATACATTGTTCTCTGTATCCTAATTTTGACTTCTACAGTTACTTGCCTCATTGCATTTGGATTGCACTGCACCGTGTTTTAATACATCATATTTAAAATCTGCACGATAAAACATCACAATAAATAGATACGTAGATATAATTGCAATGGAAACATTATGGCAGCTAGGGAGGTTATCATGATTCATCACCCATCAAGTGTACTTCATCATGGGCACAGTGGGCAGTGCAGTACCACTCTGTTGAGAGGATGCTCAGCAGGCTCTCAGCGTCCCCAGGGCTGAATGGAGAGGGCTGTACCAACACATTTCTGCACTCGCACCACAGCAGCAGAGCTCCCTACAGACGGGCTCTTGTGCTAATGTTATTGCAGCAGCAACCTATTCTCAGAATGAGTTGGGAAGGTTCATCAGAGGTTCACACACCTGCGTTCTCCACTTTTTTTAATGCTGGAGGACAAATACGTATGCCAGTCTCTGCTTGCCAAACGCTGGCAAACCTCCTTCACGTGGAAGCAGCAACTTCTGCTGAGATCCATGCACCTCCCGAATTAGTCATTTCCTTTCATCTCCTCTCCAAGATTGTACGAGATAGTAATGATGGTACGAGAGGAATTGTCCTGTGGGATGTATTTGGCTTGCACAACACCCACAGTAGTGTATCATATTTGCAGACAGTATCGGTTGCTGTTTGCAGGGGCTAAATGTCTCAGGAAGAGATGAACATAATGCCAACAAAAGAAGTAAGCTTAAAAATTTATCTAATTTGGAAAGTTTAATGATTTCAGCTGTAAATACTCATGTTTTTCCTGCATAAGGGTTGTTTCTTTCACTTTCAGTCTCGTTTCCATGTGACATCAGATAATCAAAAAAGCAACATGTAGACTGCAATGTAAGGGAGTTCACAGTAAGTCAGAATATAGCAGAATATTGCAGTGAAAACCTTGCTCTGAAAATAAAGCATTAAGCAAAAAATATGGACTGCATTTAGTTTTGCAGTAAATAACAAGCGCAGTAATTCTCAGTTCCTGTGAGTGCTTTGGGGAAAGCACTGTATGAATTCTGCCACATTCAGAACCTATAGTATGTGTATGTTTCCTACCTCCAGAATTCTGCCATGTCAGTTGTGGACTTCTGGAAAGCACAGAATCACAATGTTACAGCCAATTTTTCAATGTAGGAAAATGTCAGAGATTAGACTACATAGAGATGAATTTATGGTTAATATACACAAATCCCTTACTCCTCCAGGAGGAAGAAAATACTGGTTGCCAAATTAGTTGCACAGGTCCATAAAAATAATAGCAGAAATCCAAACAAGTACACGTATTTGCTGGTATATATTAATGTCTAGAAATTATGCTGATATTTCTTGGCATTTCTCAGTATACACGTACATCATTTCCATGTGTGTTTCAAGAGATTGACTGAGGTCTTGAAGGTGAATGATAAGGGAGTGTGAGTTTGGAGCACTAAGATAATGCAGTCACCTGCGGGGTATGAAAAGGGTGGACCTACTAAGCTTAGTATATCAGACCTCACAAAAGTTGAATATGTAAGTTGTCTCCCTGTCATTTAATAAATTTTTCAGTGTCTCATGATCTCTTAGATCTCTTTTGGTGGATTGCCTGGAGTCTGTGCCCCAATCATAGTGAAATACTGGTTTACGATAATAAATATTCCTTCAGGAACGCGTATTGTTAAGCTCCTCTTTTATACACTGAAGCGTACACTGAGCCTTAAATGTGTGCCGAGGTGTCCTTGATTTCTCTGGGATTTAATTACAGGTTAAAGTGTTTTCCTGAATTAGGGCCAGAAAGATATACAATTTACAACTAATAGAGCAGGAAGAGCACAGGCTGTTAAGCTCCTAGTCTGCTCTTGTCATCCATGCACACGTGTTTACAAAATCATTTTCCTGTAAATCTGAGCAAAATTAGAGCTTTTGAAAATGAGTTCACAATTTGCATTGGGTTGTCAGATAATAACAAAAGACAAGATTAAGGGATACAGGCAGGAAATTTGTAAGAGAGAGAAGGGAGTACATCAGAGCCTGCATGTGAACTTGCCTGACGTGAGAAGTCATTGATTTTGGAGAATTAATTCAAACCTATCTATCTCTATAGCAAACATGATTTGGAATGGCCAGAAGATGCTGGGATGATACCCAAAAGGCAGTTTATAAAACAAAAGCTATTCACATATTTTGTGACCTGTATCCTGTCTCAGTAGAACTGGTATTGATAAAGCTCATGTGGCCTGGGTTACTGGTACTCAAGGCTATACCTTAAATATTAGAAAGATTTATCAGAACTTGCAGAATAAACCACTTCCATACCTAGGAAATTGCTTGTTTATAGAAAATAATCCGTTATTACAGTTCAAAGATTGTCATGTAAAGAGAATTTCTTACATATGCCAAGAGTTTGGGAATTACAAAAAAGGAGAAGAGCAGTCCATTATGAAATAGAGTAAATCATTCAACAAAAATTAACACTATTGGAATGTATCCTTTAGCTTCTACTCTGTACTATATCAATAAAAATAGGATAATATAGGTGTTTCCAATATTAAAAAATTATATAATTAAAATATATCAATTTAGCAATCTCAATACAAAACAGCGATACCTGTAAAAGAGAAATAGAGGCATTTTTGAGAGCAAGAGTAGCTTGTCTCCCACATCTAATACACAAAATTCTGGGACCCAATCCTGTTTCCTGTATACCATTTTACTCAATTTTTATTTGATCCTTTGCAGAACTAAAGCTGTAAAACAAAGGCCAAATTGGTTCTTGCATGATCTTGCAGTGATAAAACAGGCTGCTTGCTTGCCTGGAACTTACGATTGAGAACAACTGATCAGTTTTGATCCTGAAAATATTTTCACATCTTGTGAGTAGCAGCAAATTTCCTAGAAGGGGTAGCAAGGAGCAGTGGGCTCCAAATTTTGGTGCGGTTTGTTAGATCTCACGTCTATGTACTTTTTTCTTGTTCCCAGGCTTGCAGTACATCCTTGTCAGCAGCCAGGGAGTGTGTGGTGTATTCAGTTCACTACTTGGGATGACGCACCTGGTTGTGGTTTCGGAAACAAGGTTACTCAGTGATTCAGCCTAATGGAATTACTGGTCGCAATTGGTAGTACAGTTACTCATAGCCATTTCTCTATAAGTACGTAATGACGGGAGACTTAAAAAATAGGTAATGTTGCCGAGCAGCTCAGTTGTGTCCATTTGGGTACTTACAGACAGTAAATTGGAAGCAGTCTGCGTGAAATTTTCTGGGTTTTTTTGTTTTGTTTTGTTTTAACAGGGATTTTTAAAGAAAATAATACCTCAAGCTGAAAAGTGATGTTCAAGAATTTGGATTTTTGAACTTCAGTTTGAAATCTGAATTCTGAATTGGAGCCCAAATTATCAAATTACCTAATTAAGCAATCAGAGACAAAACTTCTCCCTTAGATGGTGACTATTACACCAGAAAAGAAAAAGGTACTGAAGCTAACAGAAATTCCACGCAGCTAATATGTAACCCTTGTTTATCATCCCTAATCCTCAGAGCGCTCTACAAATTGGCCTTCTTTCATCCTATAAAGGAAGAACTGGAGAGGCAAAGAGATACAGTTGTGTACCAAGGACTCAGAGCGGGCCAAAGGCAGCGCCCAGCCTCCTCGCCCTGGTGCTGCGGCCTGGTCACCAGTGCCGTGCTTCTCCTCTGTCCCCATGGGCACATGAACACCTTTAGCAACCATTCATCAGCCTCCTCTGTAATGCTGTGTGTTTCTGTTTCATACGCATGCATATTCTCTTGCTTTCTCTGACTGGAAGAGTAAAGAAAAAAATCCCTTCAATTTTCAAGATGAGAAAGTGGAGCATTATAGTAAAATTAGTGCTGGCAGGATCATTTATCCCTCTGTGACCTTTTGCTGTTTTCTTTAAATGAGCAGTTCCTCTCCCTCTGGTCTTAGTGCTTCCCACTTTGTGCCTGTTCAAAGAATCGGTTCGGACTGATTCAAGCGCTTGTGCAGGTGGCAGCCAGACAAATACATCATGATTCTCTGAGCTGCAAGTGCTGGTTAAGTCACAGGGTGCTCAGACACAAAAGTCTCTGTCCTGAACAATGGACATGTTCACCTCTACCTCTTTCTTCTCCTCCTGTGTGCAAGAGGGATAAGACTCACTGATTATCATTTATTTGTGGAAGAGGGAGTCTGATCTCTTCATAAGTCATTTAGGAATTTAACTGTCTGAGCTGTGAATTTTTACAACTCATTTAATTGTGCTGTTTAAATTGATGCATGGTTATACTGGTATGAAGGTGTTTTACACTGCCACTGTTTTGTCTTGTGCTAAGGAAAACAAGCTATGCAGATACAACACCAGCCATGCTGGAGAGGTGCAGCTTTAACCGTAGAAACACAGTCCGGTCAGCACAACTTTGTGTTGTAAACAAGGCCTATATTGCACAGCCCCAACTAGATTACTCACTTTTTCACAAGGTCTGCCTTCAGAATATGCACAACCAGTGTAGCTAGTTGTGTTTTAATTAATAATAATAATGATACATGTCTAATTACAGCAGCTGGTCTAGGCAATTTCCTGTAGGCCTCTCGCACGGCAACGAAGCGCTCTGCTCCTCACCATGCAGCCACAATGGCAATTTATGTCATGTCAGAGCTGTGGACTGCTGGCAATTGAACACTGCCATCTAGAAGAAAAGCATTGTCTGCAACTGCTAGCAAGGGCTCTGCCAGGTAAATGTTTACCCACAGGCACAGCTTTTATGACTGTGAATTGTCCCACTGATTTCAAAGGGATTATGTAGTAAGTCTTTGCAGAATCAATGCTTTAATCAGCATGCTTAGGTGTTTAATTTTGTTCTCTCCAAACATGTTTGCAGGATGCTAAACCAGTCGCATGATTCTCCACGTGCAGGTTAGCTCCTCTTTGGGAAATGTGTTGTATTTCAAATTTTAAAAAGCTCAGGCGAGCAAAATCCACTGTTACACTTACTCCAAGATGTACTGCGGTGTTTTGTGATGGTGGTCAGAATATCACACAGACAAATAGAAATGTGCAAATATTCAGATAGAAAAGTGACAATTAATCAACGACAGTGTTCCAAAGTTGAAGTTGAATAGTGGGATCTGGAAGCTGAGGGTTTGATTGCTGCAAGGAATAGACATCATCCACTGACGTCAACGGCTAGGGTAAAATAGAAATAAAATCAAGTAGAAAATGGGGCTTTTGTGGAAAGAAAATTGACACTGAGTTTTGTACTTTTTTTCCCTCCCCTGCTTTTAACATGCAGACAGCTCCTGTTGTTTCTTTTTGCCCTGCTGTCTTGCTTTTCCTCTCTGTCTACCCTTTTTATACTTCTGTGTGGCACAAAGAATCATAGTACCAAATCTGTGTGGTTTGCTGAGTGCTACTGTCTGCCAAAAATCAGTTACATGACTTTGGCACTTGATGTTTCCCCCTAATGCTTAAACTGTTGCAGATCACTAAGGAATTTAGCCACAAAGGTGCTCACCTTCTTCTTTGCAAGCAGAAATGCCCTTGAAGGTGCCTTGACCCTTTTCCAAGGAGCTCCAGGAAGACAAATGACATGTCTGTGCTGTCCAGATCAATCTGCTGCAGATCTTGTATCTACTACTTACCTTCCCTCATCCACTAAGCCTGCCTCTCAGTGTGCACTTGCAGATTCAGTTGGGCACTTGTTAGCTGGGAATGTAGGTGAGAAATTCAAATATGGGTGGTAGCTGAGTCCATACTGAGGTTCCACCTCTCTGCCAGCAGAGTGATGCCCATGAACTCCTAAAAGGTGCTGACATCTCCATGCTGGAGATGTACATGGTGTACAGCACCTGGCTTATGAACGTGATTTTATATTTTGACAGTGTGATTAAAAACAGAGCCACCATGTAAAGAACTAGCTTTCTAGAAAATGTTGTGAAGAAGGTGAAGTTATCCTACAGCAGTTGTAAATGATATTACCATAGTTATGTCTCTATTGCACAAGCTGTAATAATTAAAATCTAATCCACAGTACAATCAATACATTGTAGCCATTGCTCTCACTAACTTATGCATAGAAATAGGAGTATAGGGAGAAGCTGTACATATATACATATATGTATACACTGTGAGGTTAATACTTGGTATTTTCATAGCCAAGATATACTACCAATAAATATCACTTAATGTTAATAAAGTAATATTAATGAGTAAAAAATGGTAAATGCTTGCTAGCAGCACTTTGAAGAATACAGAAGGAAAAGGCACAGATGAGTCAACAACATCATGCTGCTGCACAGAAGCAAACATCCTATGGGGTGATATTTAGAGGAGTGTTGCATGTTGGTAAAACCAAGCAAAGCTTCCATGCTACTTAACACGCTAAAGATCTGAATTTCAGTATTACTCGTGCTTGGTTTTGTAGATCGAAGAGAGCAAAAATCCATGGAAAAGCAACAGAATTGTTTGCCTTCCCTAACCCTTCAGGGCCAGCACCATTAGCTGAGATGGTGCAGAGAAAGTTACTGTGTGCATTTTTGGATCTAGATGATTTGCATAAGTTTTGCATGTTCATAAAGCGAGGAGGGAATAGGATATTACTGACTGCCTGTCACTGAAAGCACTCACACTTGGTGTAAAATACAATGACCTCCCTGTTCACAAAGCAGCGTAGGTCTTGCAGAAACAGAGGTTGAAAATTTAAGTGTTTTCATAACAAGAGCAATTTTAAAAGAGATTATTTTGGGACAATACTGAAATACTGAGGCCAAGACTGTCAGAAGCAGCAGGGTGCAATAGGAGATTAGACAAGGAGCCAACAGACTGAATTCAAATCCTTCTGTTATTGATCTGCTCAGCAGTTGTGTTAAGGTTGGTTTCTCTTTCTCTTTCCCTTTGCACTCCTTGCTGTCTCCTTTACGTGTTTTGACCTTTTTGGTACCTTTGACTTTTATCTCTTTGGAGCCTGCCCATCTTTCCCAGCGTTTCCCTAGCATTTAGTACAATGCGTCTCTGCAACCTTGTGCGACACTGTAGACGCTACTGCAGTAGTAATTTAGCGGAGAGAAAATGAGATTCCTTCACAGGCAGAGAAATTATCGCAAATATATATTTACATCTGAGGACTGAATTTTAACAAATGGCTCTCTGGTTCTGCGGCATCCACTTCGGCATACCATTGACTTCACAGTAACTATGCTGCAGAGTGAAGCTATACATATGCTGCAGACAGCTTTCCTTTGGCTGCAGACTGCAGAAAGTTAGACTGGCATTAACAGCTGCATGCAGCACAGGTTACAGTAAAGTATATCATGTTCATATCATCATTACATACCTTGGATTCCTCAGTAAGCTTCAAGTCTGGGGGTGAGGAGAGCCCTTTGGACCATAAATATATTAGCTTGATGTGGTGAGCTATGCAGCTCTGTCCTTCAGCTAGGAGAAAAAAATACTTTTTTCCATTGAGATATTCTTGAGACTGCTTAAGAGCAAATCAAGACATGATCTCCTCCCTTCTTTCAGAAAACTTGGAGACATTTCTGTCTGTCATAGATACTACAAATATTCTTAATGCACCTATGTATCTGAGGCAAGGTGAAGTGTAAATCTTCATTCACAATGCAACTTGGATAATTAACAAGCGTGCTTATAGCTAAGCATGCAGTAAAACAGTTCATTATTATTCATTATGCAGTTTGTAGAGGGCTGGCAATTTTCTTAAATGGAATAGGTGCAAGACTGTAGAAACAAGAGAAAATTACTAGAAACTTAGGGAAAAGAGGACTGTGGATTTTTGGATGCATGAAGACCACAGAGAAGTGGACCAAAGGGACAGAGGAGGAAGGATGATTGAGAAAAGAGGCGTGCTGCTTTTACAAGGAGAGGCCTTGCAAGAAAAGAACTGTTTCACTTTCCTTAATGCAGTATCCTTGATAAGGCCTAGATGAATGTTAGGAAAAATTAAATGTAAACATGGAGGTGGGAATCCATCTGACTGAGGATGAATCCAAGAAGATCTTTATTCATTAAAGTTCACTATGTAGCTGAGAGGTAAAGGTTGTTAAAAATAATGCACATTTGAAACTAATTGTGTCAGCAGCTATGGAGTGAATTCAGCATTAGGCAGAAATGCTTCATTGCTTTCCCTAGTGAGGGAAGCACGGCATGACACAGATGTCTCTGACTGAAAACAAGTTCTCTTTTTTTTCTCTCATTTGCTGTCAAAGTTTAACAAACTTACTTGCACGCACTTCACCCACATTTTCTGATAGTTTTGTCAATTGCAGGCAAACCTTTGTGCCATGAAATGCAGCATTGTCAGGTCATCGAAACAAGCTCTGACCCGCACCATTTTCTGTTAAGAAAAAAAGGATTGCATAAGTTCTGAATATAGGACATCAGCATGTTTGCTTGTACTTGGAAATCATCACCATTTTTGAATCTTCCCAGAGAAATTGCCCTGCAAAGCAATTTCTCACCCTGGATTCAGCACTCTGCTTCTGCATCATTCCCAATCCCCGTTAATCCTGGGCACAAAAAGTCCCGGCGGCCGCTGGTGCTGCTGTGGGGCACACATGGCGCTGCAGTCACGGAGGTGGCCCTGTCATGGGGCTTTTCACCTTGATACATTGCCTCGCACCAAACAGATAATGTGCAGGCCTCAAAATACTCATCTAGTAATAGTTCAGGCAGTTAATAGGAGAGGTCCTGCTGCCACATGCAGACCGTTCTGCAGCAAATGAGGGATTTGTGGGCTGAACCCATGCAGCATCTCTGCAGCGCACCTCCACAGGGTGAGGACACCGGCCCTTTGGCAGGGGATGCAGAAGCTGATCCTCAAAGCAGTACTGCAATTGCTTAATGTTCTTCAACAGGTGGAAACTGCAAGTAAATCAGTTTTTTGTCTGATGGCATATACAAAAAGATTCCCTGTACGTGTTCGCAGCCGGCACTACTATTCCTGACAGATTAATGACGCGTGTTGCGGTGACTCCTAAAGGCACCGCTCATAAATCAGGTCCTGGCTGCAAGAATATCAGCGGCTCTGGAAAAATTTGCTCTGCTGAGGATGGGGCAGGACACCAGAGAGAACTGCTCGCTCTTTCCAGTCGATTGGACATCCAGACCCCTCTGAGTACAGCTGCCCTAGTCACATGCAGCATGCCGAAGCTGAACACGGCTGCTCTCAGCTCGTGATGTGTGGTCCGAGTCCTGCGAGGGATCTGCTGCCTGATCCCTACGAGAGTACATGAGGGAGGTTGAAGGCATCTTGTCATAGGCACGGAGCTGTGATGTACATTTAGGCTTTGGAAGACATGCTATATAGCTACCCAGAGCCTCGGCAGTGCAGCTGGTGTGGCTCAGCATGAAAGATCAGCACAGGAATGGGGATGAGAGCACAGAGCACAGCCCCACACATTCTCCCCACAAGCTATCACTGCGTTATGGCTGTGGCCGAAAATAGCTGCCCTACAACGAGAGTGAGGGGAGCAGAGCTAATGGTGAGCAGAGCCACCGGCCTGGCTCAGGGCTTCCCTTCTGGCAGATTATGAGTCTGAAAGAGAGGAACTTTTCATTCTGAAACTTCCACTGCAGTGCTCATGTACTTCCCTAAAGCGGAGGTTTGCACAACCTGAAACAAACCTCTTGGCCTCACTGATCATCCTGTGGGAAAATAAGACAGAGAACAAAGTTCACTTCCTTTTTCCCCCAGTTCTCTCTGATTTTACAAAAAATTACTTCCTTTTTCCCCAAACTCCCTCTGTTTTCTACTAGGTTTTGCAAAAACAGAATCCCAAATACTGTATGCCCTTAGAAATACTTTTTAACTGAGCAGAACTTGTATTTCTATTCATGGTCATTGTTTCCAGTTAAAGCACTCCGTGAAGAATTAACTATCTTTACAGTTTAAGCAGAGCAGGTCAGACCCCGCACCACCGGCGGTGTCTGCAGCTGTTTTCACAGCACGAGCCCGTGTCTTTTCTGTGTTTACACAAACACTCTCTATCCCATTTTATTATTGCTAAACTCCTGCCCATCGTCTGCTTCAGAGAAATATCTGCACGTGACCTGGCACGCATCCCGTGGCGATAACCCCGCTGGTTATCGCGCTCCCCACCTGCCTGTCCCCCCGCCTCCTTGCACTGCCTTTGGGCTCTTATCCTTCGCAGGATCTCCCTTTCAGCATTTCCTTCCCTGTTTGCTGTGCCGGGGAAAGATTCAGCTTTCACTGCTCGCTTCGTGTTAAGTCAGAGGTATTTCTGTAAATAAGGAGGCTGCACATGCTCTGTTCCGATCTCACATCTCTGGGAAGCTGTGGCTGGGTTTGCAAAACATGCGTGGAAAAAAAAGACTGAAGTTTTCAAGACTCCCTTAGTGCTGCTCGGAATGAATCATCCATACATAAAAATTACGAAAACTTAGGAAATGCCACGTTAACATACCTATGAGGAACAAGTGCCTGGCAATGATATAAAAGCTGTCTGTAGCAGGATGTGGAATATAATTACAGGCTCAATTTTCTGAGAGATGAAAGAGGCAGTTTTTCAGAAACTTGGTTCTGTCTACTCCTGAAAGACACCGAATAAAGTGATGTAATTTTTGTCCTGCTACGTTGTTCATATTAATCAGAAAAATCCTTCTTGTTTTGTTTTGTTTTGTTTTTCAATCATGTCTTTACCGGTACAAATGCTTCTTGGAGAATTATGGCAATCACAATACTGGTATTTCAGCCTTGATGACTGAGTAATGCTAGAAGACAGCCGTGGGGCAGTAATTCAGGTTGGCGCAGCTACAATGGGTAAAGCAGATCTTCTCCTGACTTTTTAACATTTTTGTTCTTTAAGTAAATGCGGGCAGTTCTCAAGGCTTGAATTTATATTTTCCAGAGGATCTTCAGATTTTTAGGTATTCGTTCTGCCCGTCCCCTCTTCATGCAAAGCAGCAGAAGGCGTGATCATTAGTACTTCCACTCGATCCTTTTATTTTGCAGTTTGGTTTACTTTTGTGATGGATAAAGCAAAAAATGCGTCAGTCCAGGCTTTGCATGAGATGAATAGCAACCAGCAGCTGCTCTCAGGCAGGATTCCCAAAAGCACCTGAGAAGTCCACTGATGCTCAGATTGTTAGAACATGTTTATGTATAGCCCTGCTGCATCTGACAAGGCTGCACCGAATGACTACATCGCATTTCAGAAGTGGCAGAGATGCTGTGAGGTCTGAAGATGCACCGTGACAGCATGCAAAGAGCCCCAAATTAGAGGCAAACCAGGTCACTCTGGAACTAGAATACAAGCCAGCCCTGGACCTGAATTAACCCAGCAGCCTGCCCCGTCTCATTGACCCTGCCAGAGTGCGTGTGGTCATTAATCTGGGTGCAGCATCATGCTCATGCCGACCTCTAGACTGAAGCTACTATTTTCAATGGCTGTGACATGCAGATGCAGGAATTTGCTCGCAGGCTCACAGCACTGTGCTGCACACACCAGCAGGATTTCTCTTCTCAGTTCATCAAAAGCCTGATGAAAACCAAGAGTAGGACTTTCTGAAAACCCATACGTGTTGCAGGAGGATGAGGTTTTCTGCTCGGCACAAAAATATGCTTTGGTAGTTCATGTAAACAGGTGGAGAAAGGCAGCAGGCAGTGAAAGCTGGGGGAGAAAAGTGAAAGCCAAATCTGCTCAGGGGTAGGGCTAATCTGACAGAGCACCCTTAATCTGGGAGGAGAGGCTGTAATCGCGGGGCTGGGCTGTTGGGTGCCCAAAGAAAGTGTTGCACAGCTGGGGGCTGACTGGCACCTTTCTTGCGGCTCTGTTTCTCAACTGCACGCTTTTAAAAATAAATGATTCCTTCTCAAGCACATTCCAATACATCAATGAGCAGTGCTGGAAATTTCTCGACATCATTTCATCTTGTGGATGCACACAGGAACCATCCACCTACTGTTAACACATATTAGTTTAGGGCTCCTCAGACTGAGGGAACTTTGTAATTCTTAACAGAGAACTTCTGAACTTGTTAATGGCCTTTTATTTATGATATCAGGGTAGAATATACATTATCATCTAAAAAAACATGCTAAACTCATCAAATCCAGTGGATATGCTACTGCTGGAGGTTCAACCTCGAGACACTGAGTTGTAGCTTTGTGTAAATAAGATATTTGTGCCTGAAAATATCTAGGACAACATGTTACCCTTTGTTCACACTTACATTGGATGTGACGTCAGGATTTTTCTCTGGACTTCATGGAAAACATGTTTTGGGCCTTACAGTCCTTTGAAAACCTAAGCCTTTGCAAGTTCAACAGGGTGAAAATACAGCTTCTGTGTAGAAGGTTTTGCTTTGATGAAGTATCTGTCCCATACAGAAAGGGGAGCAGAGGAAGAGGATGTGTTTTGGAGAAGATTTGGGCTGCAGTAGTAGGAAGCAGGGCAGTATATCCACATGAATTTCCACTAAAAGAAGTAAAGTTTTGCTTTTCCAAATTTGTATGTGAGTGGGTATGTGTTTTCTAAACTGCATAAAAGAACAAAGCTGTCTGTGGATACATTTATTTTTGTTCCATTTTTGTAAGGATTCTTCTGTATGCTTGCTCACATCTCTATCAGTCTCACCAGTAGGTTCTGGACCTGTTTATTAGATTTGATTGTAATTAGTCCTACGAGTGAAAGTCCCACAAGAAATTAAATTCCTGTAAGTCTTGTGGGAGAAAGTATCCAACGGGAAAAAGTTTTGACTGTGTGTTCAGCAGTATCTGATCTGCTGCTAGCAAATTGCTATGTGTGCTCTGGGCAGACAACCCAGTATGTGTACACAAACCAGACATATATTTAAATACAAGTATTTCAGAACAAGACAGAGCATATACCACCTCTTGCTCAGGCTGGTAGTTACCAGACAAGGAAAGGCTGGGAGATGGGTGAAAGCTCAGCACAGACACGGGAGTGAGGAGGTCCTGAAGAGGGCAGGAAAGGCGTAAAGACATATAGGGAGTTAAGGCATAAATCCATATGAAACCAGACTTAATTTACTCTGGGGATGATGGGACAATAGCTCTAAGAATTGCAAGACTTAGGTGGCAATAATAGAAAGAATAAAAGTTAGTCTGGCTGAGGCATGGCCTCTTGCTCCCATGGAAAACTGTGTTGTTAACTGTAAACTGGATTATTTCAGTCTCAATCTGTTGCTACAATACCTGGTTTATGCCATTTGGTTTAGCTTGCAGCTTCGTCACTTTCTTGCTTTGGGATGCACGTATGTGCACATCGCATGCAGAAGTAGGAGTGGTAGCGACTGTTCTGCAGGAAAGATGCTGGTTTGCATTTGTGAGAGCAGCACTGGCTGCTCTCACAATGATGAGATGTTTGTCAGAAGAAATTGAGTCAGTGTGTGTCCATGGCTTAATTTGAGTGAGCAGAAGTGTGTGCACACAACATAAAGGCAAAATTCTCACCCTAGCCTTTGTATTCAAAGAAATGTCTGGGCAGCAGGCATGCAGCAAGAGCCAAACATCATGGAAGCCCCAGTGCTGGTCAGCTATCTGTTCCTGTCAGCTTCTTGGAGTATGGGTGCTTTTTCAGCTTAAAGTGATGAGATTAATTTAGATTCCTTGGCTTCATACTTCAACCAGCAAGAGAGCAATATATTTATGTTAAGAGAAGAAAATATATTGCTTGTGAAAAAGGCTTGCTGGAGAACCCTGGAAATAGAAAAGTCTGCTACTTCTTGTTCTGTTATTAAAAATAGTAGAGTGCAGGCTCCCTTCCCTGCTCTGTCACAAGAAAGGGGCTCAGTTCTGACTTGAGGAGACTAGATTTATGCAGAACTATTCAAATTGATGTGTCCAGATCCTGGCAAAGGAATTTCGTAAGGCTTGAATGTTGTTAGAGTCCAATGAGTAATTTATATTGCATGTACATGACTTATTTGCACATTCGTTGAGCTCTAACCTGTTAAAGAGACATTTTTGAAAGTGTGATGAATTGGAGAAATATCAGATATCAGTTTTTCTAAATGTCCTCCTGCGGTGGAGCTGCACCACAACTGTTTTCCCCAAATGGAAAACCAAACCTTTCAACCAAAATGCAGTCAGTGTTAGCTATCTCAAAAATGCTCTGTATTCACAGGTTTGCAACGCCTAGGCCAGAGGAGGCTGGAGGAAAATGGGCACCCCTCGTGGAAAGACAGCAGACACTGTGACAGCAAATATGTGACCCAGAACCAGAGAGCTCACATGAGGGATGAAGAGCTGCAGGAATGGCTGGCTTCAGTCGATACCTGCCCCTTATTACACACTAATTAATCCCACTGTGAGCCCTGTTGCTTTGCTGCCCATACTGTGACGGAGCAGCTCGGGTCTTGTCCCTGTGCCCAGGTACCATCATGGAATGGGATGGTTCCAGCATGTTTTAGACAATATTAAAACGTCTTGACTGAAAATCTGGTGAATTGAATCTCAACCAGTGAGTAGTCACTGTTCAGGTGCAGTTACCTGCCCACGGACACCTTCAGTTCTAGATTATAACGTTGTGCAAGATTGTCCCGGGTATTACTCTGCCAATACAAAGGATAAGCTGTGTTTCTTCATCTGGGTGCCCTTCGACACCCCCACAGTGCTGCTAATTCCAAATAGCTCAACAACTGCAATTGGCCCTTTAGCTGCTTCAAGAAGATCCTCAGCCCTCCTGCAAGTGGTAGTCTTGTCCCTGTGATTTCTCTGTTTCTACACAGAGATAAAAATCAATGATGGGACACACAGAGCCTTCTTCCTTCCCCTTGCAAAGGGAGATTTGTCGTTAAGGAAAGAGTGCAGCGGCAGTCCCGCAGGAGTAAGGACCTGGAGAAGCTGTGCTACCCCCAGGTCCCAGTGCAGTGGTCCCTCTCATCTGTCCACTTCCATGCCTCCACCCCTGTAAAACCAGTCCTCAAAACGTGGGTGTGTGTTGCAGGACAGAGAGATTGCAATGTGAAAAAACCCAGAAGCTTTAAGCAGGAGAAGGAGAATGAATTACAGGGCTGGGGAGGGAAAGGAAACCCAGAAGAGCAGCAGTTGATTCACACATAAATCAGCAGAATCTGCTATTACCCAGCCAGATTACTGAGTTATCCATCCTGAACCTGAACAGCTTCCAAATGCTACACTGCAGATTCAGCTTATCTAATTCAATGCATTTCAGAGGCTTCGCTGCTCTGTATGCCTCTCCTCTCTCTGCAAAAATATAGGAAAAAGCAGCAGCTCCCATTCACACCACAGCTCCTGAATCTGTTGTGCTTGGGAGTGCTCTGTAACCACAGGGTGCCGCTTTCCCAATAGATGCTGATTTCAAAAAGAATAGCTGAGATTATTATTAAAAGCAGGGTACTGGTCCCCTCTTTGAGACTTTGCTGCAGATGTCACGCATAACCATAGTTATTTCTGGTTGAGTACAGCTCCATGTCTTCTAAAGCCAGGCAGCAGTCCCTGAAGGCAGGCTGTGTCATTCCTAGAGACTGACTTAGCTCACCTCAAATACACCCACCCCGCAGGAGAAGACTTGATCTGAACAGCTCTAGTCAACATAGGTCACGATGGCTGGTACAGATTCCATAGAGGCATTACAGTGCGAGTCAGCGCTCCCACCCGCCTTGGGCCATGCTTGGGAGTGTGCTGGAGTGAGATCCCATGCTCCGTGAGGAATGCAGGACAATTCTGCTGTGCAGTCCTTTCCCCAGGGTATGAAGGGCTCTGGCAGATCGCTGTCTTGCATTAGCTGGCCCAGCCTGTGTGTCATACCATAGCTTGCTCCTTGCAATATCTCCAGCAAACCTGTGCATGTCCCCTGAACATCTCCACCATGGTGACCCACACAAAGCTCCTATTTTGCACTTCTGCATCGCCCCATCACAGCCCTCCAGAAGCTGTGCTGGTACACTGTCATCTGAGGAAAGAAATATTCCACGATTATGTCCTGCCAGGGAAAGAAGTGTAGTCTTTAAAAATAAAAGTGGATTTATTACATGAGAAAAATCTAGAGTGCATTTTGTTGGTATGTTTTTAATACTTTCTGGTTCGGAGGAAAAAAATTTATTGCCACTGCAGTTGCCAAATCAACTGCTACTTCCCAGCCATCCCCGAGGAGGGCACAGTGTGTCACCTGGCTGTGGGCAGAGGCTGAGGGCAACGACAGCTGGTTTTTAATCACATATCACCAGGTTTAATATAGCTCAGGTTTTCAGTGGTTATTTACAGGCTGTTTTATGACCCCTGCGACGTGACTCTGGATTTCCTCCAGTTTCTGGTAGACAAGATCTCGCGTGTTTCACTGTTCTGTTTTTCTCAGACAAAAGATCTGACGAGGCAGAAAGAGTGAATTCCCACAGTGTGGCACATGCTGCCAGTGATGGGAGAAGCCTGCTGTCCCCTTCCTTGTGCCACAAGGGAGCTCTGGTTGGTTGGTCACAGCATCCTTTTTCAGGTTTTGGGATGTATTTGTCAGGGATTCAGGTGTGGCCTCAACCAGATGAACTATCTATGGACCCCTTAAAGCCCATGCCACAGTAGAAAAGTTTGACTGGTATAAGTACACCAGTTAATCTTTGAGATGCAATTTATTCCAGTAGGTGCGGGCATTTGCTGTTGTTTTATTGTCTGCCTTCTTATTTATGATCTTTATCCTCATATTTAGTGCTAGAAATTGCTCCTCTAACTCTTCTGTATGTCATCCTGAAAGAGTCTTTTAAAAATCTTTGTTCTGCTTTGTTAGCAGAGCCTGGCTTTGCAAACAGTATCTTCTCCCATGCCAAGACAGCAGTAGAGTGCAAGTCCTGGGCTCCCATGGGAGCTCCCCAGGTATCCAGCTTTAGGGGCTTCTCTCCTTAGTATCCTTGATTCTTTACTTCATAACAGTAGGTGCATCACCAGCACCTTCTGTGCTCATGTCTGCTGGCTGCTGCTCTCCTGGAGCAGGTGAACATGGCACAGGGGAAACAAGATTCTTAAGTCCCTTGCTCTGAGCATGGCATGATGAGAACAAGTACGTTGCTCTTGCTGGCAGAGGCTGCCCAAAGAAGCTGTGGGTGTCCCCTCCCTGGAGGTGCTCAAGCCCAGGTTGGATGAGGTCTGAGCAGCCTGATCAGTGGGGAGCAGCCTTGCCCACGGGGGGGGGGTTGGAGCTGGGTGGGCTTTAAGGTCCATTCCAACTCAACCCTTTCTATGATGTGACATTCTACTAAGCCACCAGCCCTGCTACCCCTCTAGTGCCTGATAGAATAACATCAGCAACAACAATAGTATATTTTTAAGATTTCTGTCACTTGGCCGTGGCTGAACTGAGGGCAGATATGCAGTATAATCAGTGCAACTTATAGATCACTACTGTGATGCTACCAGAAGGCCATTCCTTCACTCTCCTGAGGCTTCAGTTCACTGAGCCTAGCATGTAAAAGTAGGTGCATAAAACACTTCAACCTCTTACACAGAGGGGGAGAATTAATTCATTATTTCTTTTGGTTTGAAAAAAAAAAAAAAAAACGGACTCAAAATAAATAGCACTGAGAATGAGAAACATCAAGCCCGGTCTCCTCAGTTTCTCTGGAAATTTTCTGTGCATGAACCAAGAGAAGAAAGTGAGAGTTTGTTTTTATCCAGCTTCTTTTGGCACTTAAATTTGCACAGTATATATTGCTTTTTAGTGAATGTACTCACTTAGTACAGGATATCTCCTCTTCCCCTAGATATCACAGAAAGCAGTACAGTAAGCAGTAAAAGCACAGTGTAACCCAGTCCTATCTGCTACAGGAGAAAGAAGTTATCCTTGCCCCAGTTTAAGTTGGGGTTGGGATAAGTGGGCCTGAGAGAGCATTGAGGGGGGAGAAGAAAGGCACAGAAGAAAAACCTTGGACTTTTTTTTGTATCAGATCTACTAGTGCCCAAGTTTGTTTAATATTCCATTCTTTCTTCTTTTTCTAGTGAGTATAATTTTTATTTTTTAAATTATAAAAATAAGAGGACCATATATAATCGGCTCCATTTGGGAAAATAATCAGCTTCTATTGCTAAAAGTAGCCATGAACATGTACTATTCCTTCAGGTACATGTTTGAAAAAAGCATCAGTGTACATGCATATACCACAAAAGCATGAGTTTAGAGTCTGGGAATTAAGGAATGAAGAGAAGAAGATCATGGATGGTTGGCCTTTCTGACTGTAACAGTCACTTCAAGTCCTGGTTTCTCATTAGTTGGTGAAAGGGAAGGGAGCTCAGTGAAGAATGTGAAGTATCCCATGAAGGACTGAGGGGCATAGCATCTAAAGAAGTCTTCTGCTATACAGTGGGGGGGGCAGTTTCTGTTTTGGGCAAAAAAGGGAACGGTGATTGACCTGTGGGATGGCTGCTGAACAGGAAATAAACTTCCCCTTTCTGATTAATTTTAACTTTCGGCTCTGTATATTAGAAGGTACGTTTGCAACAGATGTTTCATGGGGAGAAACCTCTTTAATCCCTTCCTTCAGGCTAAATAGCTTTACAAAATCCTCCCCAGAGCTTTGATAACCCAGTAAAAATAACAGCTGAGCTACAGATGATCACTAATCTTGCTGCATGCTTTTGATCACAAAAAGAATGGCCAGTAATTTCTCACACATAACAGGGTTTCTGCTTAGATGTGACATAAGTTGCACTTTTAAAATGTCCTGATATCAGTTAGGAAATTAGAAGACCGTGTTCTCGGATCATCAAGCATAAACCACTTTCAATAACAAGACAAGTATAGGATCTACCAGGACAAATTATTTCAGGGCTAGCATAAGGTTGAGTTAATATGGTTAAAAAGGAAAATATTACACTATAAGATTAGAAAACAAAGTAATTCTGTATCCCAAATGACACAATTATATTGGGATCTATTTTGAAAGAACACCTCAATCTCTGGAAGCACCAAGGTCACAGTTAGACAAAAAGTTTGTTCTCAAAATCCCAGCCATGAGAACTGTTAAAAGCCATGTAAGCAACTAGAGACACTTAATGAGAGGTATTATTAACATTCTTTACTTATCTTGCCATAGTGCCTGGAGCCTTAAGTCAGGAACTGGAACCCCTTTGGGGCACGGCACTATGCGTAACTTTGAGCAGACCTCTTTAAATGAGTACAAAATACTGCATTTAGAGACTGATATGTATTAAGACACAGGACTCCACGTGCTTTCACCTGTGGCTCTGCCAGTCAGAACGGATAACATCTTGACTGGAGATTTTTAGGTGCAAAATCAGCAGCAGCACATGGCTTGCCAAGAGCCAGGTGCAGATTAAACCACTGGCTTTAGGCTCTGTGGCTTCTGGAGTCACATGGCTTCACCAGCATCTAAATTGTTTCTAAACTTAGATTATTTTTAAAAAGGAGTTTCAGCTTTGCCCTTTATTTCCTTTAGCTTTTCTGCTGTATGTAGGTCAGTGGCCAGCCTGCTGGAGCAAATAGTCCTTGATCTTGCAGCAGAATCTGGTCTGGAGAGAAATCGAAGGCTCAAGACTTTGTGGAGAAGTTTTTTTTTAGATGGAGCCAAAACCTGTTGGCACAGCTGTTAATTACAATTTTAATTCCTGGGCTTTTAGAAGGCTAAAGTCAGTGTCTGCTAAACCCGCCTGTCTTTGGCAGAATCTCTCACTTATCTCAGGGCCCCATCCTACTCCATATGTCCTGAAGCATTTGCTTTTAAGATTTTCCAGGGAGGACCAGGAAGGCCGAGTCCTCTCAGGGTAGAGCTGGCTGCAGGACACCAAGGCCACCGCCTTCACTCCTTCAGCTGCTGCCTGTGCACAGCACTTCGCCTATGGCCTGGGAAAATGAATGTGCTTATTTTTATCTGGACAACAAAAGAATTTTATCCTGGCCAAAAAGCATAACCGCTGTCTTGGTTTAAGAGTCCATCCTAGTGCTGTCTTGAAAGCAGGCTGAGTCCTTGTTAAATAAAGACAAGGCTAAGGCAGAACCTCTCTGGGGATGAAGGGGGCAAAGGGCACAGGTGATTCAGATGTTTGAGAGACAAAAGCAAAGCTAAAATCACTGTGCTAAGAGTCATGCGGTGCTTCTCAGGTCAGAGATATCAGTGCAATGTAGACGCTCTCTGTAGGTGATATAAAACTTGCAGCATCCATAGCAATGAGTTATTCCACTGAGGCACCATCATATGAGGAAGCGTTTACTCATGGTCTCTGCCTCTTTCCTCAAGATAATGCAGAAATAAAGTACAAGTACTTCCTTAGTATTCACAATTTCAGTTCTAAATATAGCCATAGGAAACTATTTTATTTCTTTTATTCTGCTTTTCCACTGTCTTGATTCTTTCTTTTCCTCTGTAAGGCCAATGCATTGTTCTCACTTGAGATACTGAGCTGATGGCTTGTTTGCTTTCATTATCAACTACTGCTTTCCATTTCAGTGCCGTTATCCTTCACTCAAACTTTGAAACAAAGGTAATATGTGAATAGAGAACAAGTCATACCCTATAACAAAGCCTCTATGGCTTTTGTGCATAGTCATGAATCCTCTTCTATCATCCCATGTTGTTGAGCAGTTGCAAAACCTAGTACTCTTTGCTATCAATTGGAAGTTGGGAACTAGCACTTTTTCTAAAATGCTTTTAAGGCTTTTTTTTCCAAACAAGAATCTTAATCCCGACATCCCCACAGAACCAAGGTCTGCATCTTGTGTGATGGCCATGGGTCAGCACTCCTGTAGCCTGGGAGGAGGAGGGCCACCACCTCTGATCCCCATGTACCGCTGGTGTTTGGTGCTGACTGAAAGGATCACTTGGTGAGGGACACTCACCAATGCTGTACATTATTCTCTTCTCCAGTACTATGCACTTTGACAAAGATTAGAAGAAGAATATGAAGAGGACGTATGTGTTCACTGTAAAACGTCTAAATCTATTAAACCTCCCTAGGCCACACAAAAAACATTCTCTGATTTATTTTTTCAATGCTATATGAAGCCCAGGTCTTTTAAAAAATTAGAAGTACAGTAATAAGCACCACATAAAAATAAATACCCTAAACATTGTTGGAAGGCCTTGCAGACTTTGGATATGATGGCTCTGTGCTCTGTGCACACTAATTCCTTCAAGCATGAGAGCATTTCCAAGTACATATACTGGATCTTTTTTTCTCTTAGTGGCTAATGTAATGCTTTGCACGCGTATTAGCTCATGGCACCGAGGGACGTGGTTTAGTGGTGGGACTGCTCGAGCTGGTAGTTGGACATAATGATCTCGAAAGTGTTTTCCAACCTAGATGATTCTGTGGTTCTATGAAACCTGTATAAAACAACCTCCTCTTCCTACTGACTTGTCCCAGGGATGGTGGGGTGATACCTGTCTCCCCTTCTCATTCTGGGGTCAGCAGCCTGGGTCAGTGTTTTGCGATGCACACAGTTATCACTACAGCATGGGTTTGTGAAGGGTAGGTCCTGCTTGACCAACCTGATCTCCTTCTATGATCGAGTGACCCGTCTGGTGGATGAGGGAAAGGCTGTTGATGTGGTCTACCTAGACTTCAGCAAAGCCTTTGACACTGTCTCCCACAGTATTCTCCTGGAGAAACTGGCAGCCCGTGGCTTGGACAGGTACGCCCTTTGCTGGGTAAGGAGCTGGCTGGAGGGCCGGGCCCAGAGAGTGGTGGTGAATGGAGTTAAATCCAGCTGGCGACTGGTCACGAGTGGTGTTCCCCAGGGGTCAGTGCTGGGGCCTGTCCTCTTCAATATCTTTATTGATGGCCTGGATGAGGGCACTGAGAGCACCCTCAGTAAGTTTGCAGACGACACCAAGCTGGCAGGAAGTGTCGATCTGCCTGGGGGTAGAGAGGCCCTACAGAGAGATCTGGACAGGCTGGATCTCTGGGCTGAAGCCAATGGGATGAGGTTCAACAAGACCAAGTGCCGGATCCTGCACTTCGGCCACAACAACCCCAGGCAATGCTACAGGCTTGAGGCAGAGTGGCTGGAAGGTTGTGTGGAGGAAACGGACCTGGAGGTATTGGTTGATGCTCGGCTGAGCATGAGCCAGCAGTGTGCCCAGGTGGCCAAGAAGGCCAATGGCATCCTGGCTTGTATCAGAAATAGTGTTGCCAGTAGGAGTAGGGAAGTCATTGTCCCTCTGTACTCAGCCCTGGTGGGGCCCCACCTCGAGTACTGCGTCCAGTTTTGGGCCCCTCACTGCAAAAAAGACATTGAGGCCCTGGAGCGTGTTCAGAGGAGGGCAACGAAGCTGGTGAGGGGTCTGGAGCACAGGCCTTATGAGGAGCAGCTGAGGGAGCTGGGATTGTTCAGTCTGAAGAAGAGGAGGCTCAGGGGAGACCTTATTGCTCTCTGTAACTACCTGAAGGGTAGTTAGCTGGGGGTCAGCCTCTTCTCTCTTGTAACTAGTGACAGGACGAGGGGGAATGGCCTCAAGTTGCGCCAGGGGAAGATTTAGGCTGGACATTAGGAAACACTACTTTTCTGAAAGAGTGGTCAGGCGCTGGAATGGGCTGCCCAGGGAGGTGGCTGAGTCACCGTCCCTGGAGGTGTTCAAGAAACATTTAGATATAGCGTTGAGAGACATAGTTTAGTGGGGTTATTGGTGGTAGGTGGATGGTTGGACTGGATGATCTTGTAGGTCTTTTCCAACCTAGCTAATTCCATGATTCTATGATTCTATACTTGTGTACTGCTGTCCCCAGCCGTGTTCCTGATACCCCAGAAAGCCGATCCACAAGTGCCTTGGATTTCTCCATAAAGCCTTCACCCAGCATTTTGAGTACCTGCAACACTGCTGTGAAGAACTTCAGTCCAAAATTGGGATTGCAGAAGACCCAAAGGGAAACTAGTCTTGCTTGCTGAAGAGCAGTACCACACCCATTAACACCAAATCATTATTAGATAGATATTCAAAGCTATTGAACTGAATCCTTCCTGAATCAAAAGTATTAGGAAAATAAAATTATTTGTCCTTCTATTTTCATTAATGCTGAGATCTGCAGAAAACAGGCTACCTACAGAGAAATCACGCTCATGCTTCCATAGGTAATATCTCGCAGAGAGAATACTAGCACTTTTTCATTTTTATTGCTCTAAATATGGTTTCCTGGAAAAGGAAACCTAAAAAACAGCTTTATTTTATCTAAACCATGATGAAACCAGTTCATTAATGAAGTAACCGGGCATACGCTGAGCAAATTGGAAGCAACATATTCAGCTCCTAGTGTGCACCTCTTCTGGGGACTGAAAGATGGAGCTGACACATGCTACTGGTTAAACTGCAGGACACAACAGCAGCCTCCTGTGTCAAGGGGAGAATAGCTCTTTTGCTTGATCTCTGGGGGCATAGCATGAGAAAAATCCTTCAGTTTGCTGTTTACAAAATAAACTGCAGAGAAGTGATCTGCCTTGCCCCGCTGTGCAGAGCTGGCTTCATCCTGTCCTTCCTTACCTTCCCTGTGCAGTCAGCTTGTGGAAGTGAGGGCAGACAGTCAGCAAGGATGTGCTACTTCCCATGATATGGGGCAGCAGGATGAGTCCTCTGATGGGCAGACCAGCAGAGGAGCACCTGGGTTCTCAGGGACTGTGCTCATCCCATCCCTGCTTTACTTGGGACTTGGGATCTCCCTTAAATTCTCTCCAGCTTCTCTCCAGCCTCAGCTCTGGTCTTTCTCTCAGCTGTTTCATTTGGGATCAGCACATCTCTGCTCAGCTCTCTTACCCATTTCTTTTCAGGAATCTTTTGTTCTTTCTGAATGCAACAGTCAATAGTTACCTAATACTTCAGAGACCTACTTCTGCCTGTCATAAGATGAAAGAAAATGTTATTGGCAATTGCATTGACTGAGAAGCTATAAAACCACGAGGAAAAAAATCAAGGCATTTATTTGGATGTAAAGGAAATGTTTATTAGGCAAAAATAAGCCTATTTGTAGACTATTCTGCTGCCTAGTCCTGCAGCATAAGACAATGTGTACAGTTATGTCACAGAGTTACATTAGCACTTGTTGAAAAGCAGAACTGCAGTGCTGGTAAAAATGTTGGTGTTTTCTCTCCCTACAGACAATGACCAGCATCCAGACAAGGCTGTGACCCAGAGGTTTTCAGGTGGGTACAGGAGTAAAAAAAAATCTCATCTAGGGGGAAACATAATTGGAATGAGTCTAGGGAAGAAAATGGCCTGAAAAAGCTGTATAAAAGCACAGTCAATTAGCTGCTGTAATGACTAATTTCCATGTGGGTGGCTCAGAGAGCAGACTGCAAGAACCTGAGCATGGGAAAGGTATCTCAGAAAGGGGCCTAAGAGCACACGTACATCCCCTTGGGAGGCTGCACACACATGGGTGGTGGGTAAGAGGACACTGGGGAAGCCCTGAACCTCGCCTGGGCTATAGACATGAAACTTCTTTAGCAAAACAGAGATGTAGATCCTTCCATGTATCTGAGCAGGAGTTGGCTTATTTGCTTATTTATTTATTTATGTATTACTTAAGCACTTCCTGGAGCACTGCTAAGTGGACAGAGCACACACCAGGGACCAAGGATGCGCTGGCAGGACACTGGTGGGCTGAGCATCACCCAGCATTTGACACCAGTTACAGGGGTGATCAGCTGCTCTGAGTACGAGGAGGAGGGGGAGTAGGAAAAGAAGGAATAGAGGAGATGCCTCCTGCTCTGCTGAGACCCTTCCAGCCTGCTCCATGGGCTTGAGAGAGAGGAATGCCTTAAGGATTGTGGCCCAGCCTTTAGTGGTTTCGGAGCTCACCTGGCAAAGACCATCTTTTCAGCTGTTCCAGATATGTATTTTAAATAGTTATTGATTAAAATATAAAATCTGCCCTTATGGAGTATCTAGGACACAGCCACCTGTTCTGCTGGTGAAAATACTTGATCTGCCAGGCTCCAGAGACACATTGCTTCTTGTTCAGCCTTTTTCAGGTCCCTCCAGTCTCTTACATAACAAAGGGACCAAGTGGCAGTCACACCAGTGCTAGCCCAGATCCTGCTGCATAATGCACTCAGCTGATGTGTGTGGGTTTCAGCTGGGGAAAGGCTTAAGCGCGATTTCCCAGCTCTTAAAGGAGTGTTTTACCATGAGACTATTGCATAAAAGACAGGTAACGTCTCCTCCTTCTCCTTCTCCTCCTCCTCTACTCACTTGTTATACGGAAACAAGCAGCTCAAATGTATTTTGTGAACGGCTTGATCTTAGCAATATAGGTCAAGTGTTGAAGGTGCACACTGCTAGCATGAGATGCTCAGAGGACACAGGGGCAGAAGTGTCCTGTTTCCAGCCCCAAACTGGGCTTATTGGGAAGATAAACCCAATGCTTTTCTGGGAGATGTATTTTTTTCCATGAATCTTTATTTTTTCTGTTATTATTCTGAAGGTAAAATAATGAGGGGCCTTCTCAGGTTAAGCCGCATGGTAAGTGACAAAGCATTTTCAGGGTTAGGTAACCTGATGGCAATTGTATATCTCCTATACATACACTTCCATTTTTAAAACTGAAAAGCCTTGACCACAGACACTGGAATATGTTAATCTATGGAAGGTAATTATTGTTAATTCAAATGTATAATGTTCTATATAAGACAGCAAAAAATATCTCTTGGCTGGTTTGCTCTTAGCTGACTTTCTAAGCCTTTAAGCTTTGTCTGCTTTGAAACTCACCATTGGTGATGATTTCCTATACCTTCATTTGTGAGTAATATAGTTTCCATATCTATTATTTTCTGCTAACATAACTAAATCAAACACACGCTATCCACAAGCATTAGCTCACATTTGCTGAGCTGCTAGTTGTGTTGTCTTTTCCTTTCCTTTAAAGCTGCCTTATACTGCCGCTTAAGCTGTTTCATCCTATGTAATACGTAGGCCTAGGATTAAACTGTAGGTACAAAAACAGGTCCAGCATCTCTGCAACCTAACCAAAGTTTACTCAGGGAAGGAAACACACAGCACATTCTGGGTAGATGTGGTGAAAATCAATGGTACTGGGAAAGAAAATCAGTGGATTGAAAGATATTTAAATGACTCTAATGAAATGCTTTTAGGTTGATAATATATTCTGAAAAGTCACTTTTGTTCTATGATGAGGTGGGAGCTATATGTTAATTTCTTTTATTCCTGGATCATTTTCTCTCTGAGGTGTCATCAGTTGAATTTTCAGTACTACATTGAAATGAATATTCATCACGGAGTCAGAGCTTTTGAAAGAACTGCAGTGAAAAAAAGCCACTGCAAAAGCCCCAAACCCTTTGCTTCCCTCCCTCTGCACCAGCTCTGTGCTGCTGGGGATGCTCTCATAGCTCTCCAGGTATCCCCCTGGCTACCGGTGGGACTGTGAGTCTAACAGGAGTTAAGCTCATGCCTAAGAGTGTGCAGGAGTGGGGCCTACAGGAACAATTAGAGAAATAATATCCCACTTGTTTCCTAGCACGCTTGAGCTGCTATTGAAAAGTGCTTTAACTCAGCGCAGTGCTAGGATTTAGGTTGTTCCACATTTTGGGAAGGGAACTGGTTACAAAGGGTTTAGCTTGGTGCTGCAGCCAAGCAGAGTAAAGCAAACCTTCAAATGTCCTACAAGCACAGGCAAAACCTCACAGTCAGGAAAAGGGGCAAAATGGAATGGGAGAGCGAGTGGTGTTGTATGGATAGCGGACACCAGAGGCAGGGAGCTCAAGAAAAAAAGGTGCAATTTGTGGTAAATTACAGCACTGCTTATAATGGCACACAGCTCTCACTGCTGAGCAGTGTGTTCTTCAAAATTAGAGATAAACTGGAGAAATAAGATCCATCCCTTGGCTGGGAAGGCAGCTTTTCACCAGTACGCTCTTTAGAAGATGTGTTTTAAAACAGATCGCAGTGGTGTTAAGAAGTGTGCTCCAGTCATTTCACAAGGGATCTGAGATCTGCAAATAAGGGAAGCGCTGTCCCTGGGGCAGCTGCAGCAGAGCCCAGGAGATAGCACCTCATCAGGGCTCAGGGAAATGCTCGCTGCGGGCGACTTGTACCGCTCTCCCTGGGATATGCGGTGTTGATTTAGAGAGAAGATTGCCATTGTGTTAAAACACTTCTGATTTTTTTGAGTCTTAACACCAGTTCTTCAGATTTTGTCTCAATAGGGATGTGCAGTTTTAGGCCTAATGAGTAAGAAAAAAGGTTGTGTGTAGTGCCACACAGTGGTAAAAACAGTAATAATGTTTGTGAGAATGGATGTTACAGAGCAATGCAGAGGAAACCTTGTAGACACGAACATTATGTGTGAAAAAGAAAACTACACTTCAAAAAAAGTAATGAACAATCAATTAGGGACAGATATCACCTGAATTTCCTCACCTGAGGATGGCGATAACACCAGCTTGCTAGCTATGCAATACATGATTTCTTCCTGGAAAAATCTGGCACAGGTTGCTCAGAGATGCAGTTGATGCCCCATCCCTGGAGACCTTCAAGGCCAGGATGGTTCAAGCCCTGGGCAACCTGATGTAGCTGTGCACATCCCTGTTCATTGCAGAGGAGTTGGACTAGATGGCCTTTAAAGGTCCTGTTCAGCTCTAAGGATTCTTTGATTCTATGATTCTATGAACTCAGCAACCCCCTGAGTGTCATTCAGCGTGACTGTGTGTCACAGTGTTGTACCACAATGATCTGGAGACTTAGCTGAGACTCAGCTAGACCTGTGGCTCAGCTTCAGCCTCAGCACAGCTGAACCCAGCCCTTGGTCCAGCTCTGGATCTATGCGACAGTGGCAGCTGCCCTGGAACAGCCTCGTGCTTCACAAGGGTGGGGACAGAAACTGCCTGGTTCTGAGGACAACACAGGCATGACACCAAATGGGGTGGTCCTGAAGGTGAAGGAAATGAAATCACTTGTGGATTTGTACCTGCAATGTGCTCCAGTGCCTGCATTACTCCAGTCTCTGTGCAGCTGGCCGCTGTTGCTCATCTTCCTGAAATGAAGCACACAAAGCAGTTCCACTTCCCCACACAGGTACAGGCACAAAAATTGCTCTTTGTAGTTATGCTTCACTCTGGCATGCTATTTTGGGGCAGAGAGGGTATTAAAATTTATTTAAAATAGAATGGTCATAGTGTGCAATCCTATCTACCTTGCCAACTGCGTGGCAATATCACTATACAGTATCATTATATTGTTAGAGGAATTAAAACCATCTGAGCTGGGTAAAATTGCTTAACAGTGAAAAAAAAAATGCATAGGATCCTTCATGCTGATTGATATATATATATATATCAATCAGCATGAAGGATATATATATAACAATCAGCATGAAGGATCCTATGCATTATATATATATAACATATATATTTTTTTCAGCCAGGAATGGCAGCCCTTAAACAGCTGCATGGCCAAGGGTAGCAATCAGGCTGCACACACACACACTCGTTCTGATGGCCACATCCCAGGGAGGCTGCTGCATAAAACCTGCCTCCAGCTGCTTTCACAGCTCCAACAGCATTTATCCTTGCCTGGGCTCTGCCCTGGGATGGATATTGAGCCTTTTGGATAAGAACAGCATTTAAAAAAGCTGAGAAAGAGAGAAATTGCTCAATACAGGTTAGTGCAACCCATCAAGCCCATTTCCACAAAGGAGCGGATATCAGCATTCAAGACAGGGATGTAAGCTGAGGAAGATTTATTTTTACAGCCCAGCATGGTTGTAAACTGCATCGCAGTACATGGAAGGGATGACGGGATCCATAGCAATAGCATATGGAGCACAGGCAAAGATGGCATCTTGTGAGCATTTTGACAACTATTTGACTGTTCTGCTCAAAATATTTATGACAGCAGCAAGTCAGGGGTGCCACGAATATGACAAATTCTTTGAAGTCCACTTGGGAATCACCGTTCTCATTCAGATTCTTGAAGACTTTATCAATAACATCCTTGTCCTGTCCCATCTGCAAAAGAAAAGGAGAGGCTGCAGTGAGGCTGCACAAAAAACCAGAGCGCTATTACCTGCATCTCCAAATCAAGCATGTGAGGCATGAGGACGCTGCCTGGGAGATGGGGTGTCATTGCACAAGAACATAAAACTGTTATAGAGTGTCCAAAGGAGGCTGTGAAGATAGGGAAGGGTCTGGAGGACAAGATGCATGAGTGGCAGTTGAGGACCATCAGCTTGTTCAACCCAGAGCAGAGGAGTTGAGTGGAAGCCTCATGGCGGCTGCAGCTCCTCACAGGGAGTGGAGGGGCAGCGCCGAGCTCTGCTCTCTGTGACAGCGACAGGGCCTGAGGGAACGGCATGGAGCTGTGTCAAGTGAGGGGCAGGTGGGGGTTAGGGAAAGGGTCTGCACCAGAGGGCGGTGGGCATGGAACAGGCTGCCCAGGGCAGTGGGCATGGCCCCGAGCTGCTGGAGCTCAGGGAGCATTTGGACACTGCACTCAGACATTGGGTTTGGATGGTGCTGTCAGGAGCTGGGAACTGGACTTGACAATCCATGTGGGTCCCTTCCAACTCGGGACATCCTATATGTTTCCTTCTAAGTGATCCTAGTTCTGCCTGACTAGATCACTAGACTGATATTAAGCAAAATGACAGCTAAGCAAAAGATGTGTGTGTTTTCTTAATTTTGACAAAATACAAAGCATTTCTCTAGGGAAGCTCACAGGAGGTCTTTGTTTGGCTTGAGTCCTGGCACTGATCAACTCCAATGATTTTAGAAATAAAAGCAGTTTTAAAAATAAGCAGGGGATGGCAGTAGAGACCTGTGTAACACGGGAAACAACCGCAGGGCTTTTGGTGAAGCTAAATGAGCAAACAAAAATAGAAATTATTTGATCTTCTGGAATTTTTCCAGGACTATACAGTAATGACTGCCTGACCCGAACCCAGACGGCACTCTGTGACCATGCTCCGAGCAACTCAATTTTGCATTCTGTAATTCCATGTTTCTCTTAATAAATAAATAAATAAATAAATAAATGCATGTTTAAAACACTATAAATCAACGCAATTGCCCAGATTTCATTGATGAATGTGTCTGGGAAGACTTATTCCTTTCCAATCATCAATTTTAATTTTATAAGTGCATATTTTCAGTTATTCAGTGAAGTGCATGAACTAGTTTTAGCCTCAGAATTACTTCTGAAATGCTCATGTGGAATTTGTGTGTGTGTGTACGTGCGCAAATATATACTTTATTGCTTCATCCAATCCTTCAGCCCTGTGGCATGGATTTATTTCTGTTTCTGATTGACTGAAGGCATTTCCTGGTAGTTGGGAGCACTGCCAGCTATTACCCATTCTGGGACCAGAAACATAGGAAGACTTAAAAGACTCTGTTTCACAGAACATTCTTGAAAATAATAACAATAATAATTACGCAAATACTAATTCCAGTAAAATAATAGCAGGTATAATAATATTTTTCTGAACTAAGACTTACATTCTCTGCTTGCTTTCTAGTTATTAGCTTTCAGGACAAGATGCTGTTGTTTTTAATTTATTTAAAACAAAAGTATTTATTTAGAGTACTAAAATAAAAATTATTTTATTTTAATAAAATTATTTATCATATATATGTATATATATAATACATACATATATATTACATAATGAAATATATATACATATGAATATATATATATATATTTCCTAGAATAGGTAAAAATGGAAATGGAGATGGAGACTAGAACATAACAGCATAATTAGCTAATTCCCTTCCTGGAAAACTTTGTTCTGTTTCCAGTGATTTCAGGAAACAACTTGAACCAGGAAAAGCAACTAGAGGTGGTGGTGCCTGGCTGGGGAACATACTCAGGAATGGCCTTTGGGGATCATTGCATTTGGTGGTCCTCTGGGGGAATGGCTCCACAGATTTTTGTAGACCAAAAGTCAAATGACAATTTTTTTGAGATTTCCATGCTCATAACGATGGGTTAAGGGTTTTTTTTTTGTTTTTCTTAATGTGGGTGTATTATAACTCACATACAGGCCCATGACGAGGAATAGGACACTTAATATAACTCTTTTGGATCACAACCACTGATCTAAAATATTTTCAGACACATTTTCTTCTACCCATCCAGATCCATCCAGATTCTTACAGATTTGCATCTGTGTTTAATTAGTGAGTCATAAATCCAGCAGGCGTGGTTTTCATGCAATGATTTCATACAGCTTGCATGGAAAGAGACTAAACCATATCAAGTACCCTGTCCGCAGTGCCCTGATTTTTTCAGCTGTTAAAATACTGAATTATACAGGATACAAAAAGTGGCAGCCACATTTGAAACAGTTGATTCTAGACTTTTGCATTTAAGAAGAATAATTATTGGCAGATAGACATTACTTTGTGTGGAAAGAACAAAACTTTAAAAACATTTTCTGATTTTTTTGCAGAAAAGCAAATAAAAACAATTGAAAAGGGAAAGCGTGCTATATCCCAGGTAATTAAAGCTTTTGCTATAATGTATTAAGAATTTTGAATACCTGTCAAGATAAATTACATAACTATTTAAATATTCACAGAATCACAGAACTGCAGGGGTTGGAAGGTGACTTGCGGAATCAAACTCCATAACCTGAGATTAGGTTATAAAGCAGGTATGTTTATTACGGTGCTGCGCCCACACCGGATGCGAGGGG
>NC_034412.1:86155277-86403301 GCF_002078875.1 Numida meleagris | reverse complement strand
GTCGCACAGGTAAGTGTCCAGAAGGGTCTTGAATATCTATGTGGAAGTAGACTCCACAGCCTCTCTGGGCAACCTGTTCCAGTGCTCCATCACCCTTACTGTAAAGAAGTTCTTCTGCATGTTTCTATGGAACTTCCTATGTTCAAGTTTTAATCCATTGCTTCTTGTCCTATCGCTACACACCACTGAGAAGAGCCTGGCCTCATCCATTTGCCTCCCACCTCCCTTCAGATATTTATAACCATTAATCAGATCCTCTGTCAATCTTCTTTTCCTCAGGCTGATCAGACCCAGGTTACTCAGTCATTCTTCCTATGGGAGGTGCTCCAGGCCCTTTATCATCTTTGTAGCCCTCCACTGGACTCCTTCTAGGAGATCCCTGTTTTTTTGAACTGGGGAGCCCAGAACTGGACACAGTATTCTAAATGTGACCTCACCAGGGCAGAGCAGAGGGAAGGATCACCTCCCTTGACCTGCTGCCCATGCTCTTTTAAAGCACCCCAGGATCCCCTTGGCCTTCTTGGCCACCAGGGCACACTGCTGGCTCATGGCCAACCTGTTGTCCACCAGAACAACCAGATCCTTTTCTGCAGAGCTCCTCTCCAGCAGGTCATCCCCTAACCCATACTAATGCATGTGGTTATTCCTCCCCAGGTGCAAGACTCTGCACTTGCTCTTGTTAAATCTTATCAGGTTCCTCCCTGCTCAGCTCTCCAGTCTGTCCAGGTCTTGTTGAATGGTAGCACATGATGTTCACATACAAATCTATGATGTAAAGCACTTTTGCAGATCTTACTTTTAGTATTAAAGATAGTCTCTAAACACTCTGAGTTCACACACTGTTCTTTGTGTTTATGCATCATTTTGATGTACACACTGAGTATGTAAATATAGGGAAAATAAATGTAGAAATACATAGATTCCCCACCTACAGTCAAGATCTTCATTTGTTGTCAACATAGCTACCTTCCTAGAAGCTGTGACATCATGCAAGACTGTAAACCCAGGAATAAGTCGAATTCTGAAGGCAGCTCTGTATGGACAGCTATTCGAAACTCCAGCATTATCGCGCTGGTGTGGCTGGCACCAGTTGCTTGCCAGTAGAAACTGGCTTCTCCTTCAAGATAGATGGTGTGACTAACAAATGGAAATCAGATAGGTGGATGGTCAGTGGGTCAGTTTTGGCAGAGTAGAGGCTAGCATGCTCAGGAGCATCTCACTTCTCCCTTGCTGCTGTAGTCAGGGGCTCCGTGAATGCTGCCTGTCCTGATCTACCAGCAGGCATGGGTGGCCCATGCCGCCATGCAGAGGAGTTTGTTGCAGACTGGAGAACACACACCATGGGTGGGATTCACCAGATCAGAAGTAGAGTCTGCCAAGCAGACACCCGAGCGTTCCCTGGGCTTACATCCAAAGTAGACGTCTAAAGCAGCTCTGATGAATCAGCAGCTCTTCAGGACCAATAAGGGCAGCTTTCTGGAGTTGCTTTACAAAGTTGCTTGCTCAGATGAGGATATCTGAAGGAAAAAAATCTGACTCTTAAGCACAGGATCAGTACCAAAATCCATCCTGAGCTGTAGTGAAGTAGTTATTGTTATTGATCCAGCGGAGCATCAGATCTCACAACAAAATTGACTGCCCTAAAAACAAAGTCACTCTGAAACCCTGTGGTCAGATGTGGCTTCTGATCAACCTCGTGATTCACTTGGAAATCTTGGTCCCCACCATTAAAATGCCAAATGCACTGGAGCCACATTGTTCAAGCTCCAGCTGCTGCCTACACACCACAGAGATGGTTCGGTGTCAGCACTGGGAGCTGAGCGTTACCTGGAAGCACCAGCTCAGGGGATGGAAGCTGACCAGCTACGGCTGTTTGGATGTCTTTGGGCTTACCTCCACATGCTTGAAAGTAAGTTTCCAGTTGTATCACGCTGCAGAAAAGTTAGCCAGAGTCAGTTTTAATTGAGGAAAAAAAATAATTAAGTCTTTTCTGACAGACATCCATAGCCACCTTTTCACCAGGTAAAAGCTGTTCTATGACATCCACAATGCCTCAGAGCAAGACACAAGTACATGAAAATCTAGTACTTTCTTGCAAAAAAAAAAAAAAGAACCAACAAAAAGCAACATTTTTCTTCTTAGATTCTCCACTAACTGATTCATACCTCCTGCAAAATCACTGCAATGGCTCAAACTTTGTGCTTTATTCAAACAGTCACAAGAGCTGTCTGTTCCCATGGATTCAACCTTATGATGTAGCTGCAACAGATCTGCATTAAATGGATTATGGTTTTCAGTAAAGTTTGAAGTTTTTATGTTAAACTGCATGTTGAGACATGTTGTTTTCTTCAGAAGAAGGAACAAGAAGAGAACAACCAACCAGCCCTTGCTAGTAATGAGCATCATCTGGTGTCTGCCCACACGCACCACAGCAGTCACTGGTGCTGCAAGTGCCAGGAATGTTCTTGTCCTTTTCTGACCCGTAACCATAGCATGAACATAAAACATGGCAATTAAAGAGAAACCAGTTCCTCTCACTAGAGGAAACCTGAACAAAATGAAGTGTCTACTTCACACATTCTCCGGACTTTGGCTCATGTTCATCTGTATTAGTGACCATATAGGAGGAAGAAAAAAGCACCCCAGAAAGACAGAAGGGGAGATCATTATCTTCAGTCAACAGGATGCATCACTGCAGCCACACCTTTGCCATGTAACTCGGTAGAAAATGTCATCCCTCATCCCTGACCTGTTTTTCTACGCAAACAAAGGTGATATGAGGTTTTCAGAAGGTGCCTCAAAAGTGCTAAAACACAAAATAAACCACAGGACTTGAATTTCTAGAAATGGAAAGGTCACCATGGTGGCAACGTCTGCTTTCTTTTTTTCTTTTTTTTTTTTTTAAATGTTATGTATTTGCATTCATGTGCACGCACACGCACCAGAACTGCTCAGACTTTCAATTCACATGCTTTGTATTGTTTAAATATTTTCTTCTAGTTTGCTTTTCATTAAAAATAGCAGCTTGGCGCACAAGGCACAGAAAAGGCTATCCCCAACTGCTTGCAAAACAAAGCAGAGTACGAATAGGAGGCCCATGCAGGAGAGCAAGAAGTGCTTTGACGCCAACCCATCTGAGCAGCGCCCAGGGAGATAAGCTGGGAGTTGGGGATGGGTTAAATTTTATAATCTCCACACAAACAATAGCTACCAGTTGCTTCCTTCAACTTTCTTTCTTGGAGGAATGTTGCAGACAACAGCTTGGATGAGGCATTACAGAAAATTCACACAGAATTAGGTCCTGCTGCCCTGACTTGGGCCAGAAGTTGAATTTATTAATATGATG
This sequence comes from Numida meleagris, assembly GCF_002078875.1. Taxonomy (NCBI): domain Eukaryota; kingdom Metazoa; phylum Chordata; class Aves; order Galliformes; family Numididae; genus Numida; species Numida meleagris. The sequence continues at coordinate 86,399,955 of NC_034412.1, read as the reverse complement.
CTGATGTGCAGAGTCATGCTGTTTCCAGAAACCATTCTCATACTTCAGTTCCATGGCACTTGGCCACACGCTCAGGCTTACACGTGATTTGTTCGACCTTGCGCTGATTTTCTCTCAGAGAATAAATTTCATCCCATGCTCTTTGCAGCACCTTCTGTTTTGGAAAAGTCTGACTAAATACCTTCATCAGCTCTAACGAGCTATTTGTGTCACCGTCACTGCTGGGAGAGCTGAAAGGTTAAACTCCTCTTAAAGCTTATCATTCCCTCACATTTACTCCAAAAGGTTCAGGAAACTGCATGAGAACAACCTTTTGGCAATTTTCACCATTTGTTAAGTAGCAGAACGTAGGAAGCACAGGAGGAAGAAAACACAATTTGAAATGATGAATTCACTGTTTTTCTTGCAGCAGTACTAAACATCCCTTCCCTTTTCAATTAGTGTTTATAATATTCCTTTTTCAGTTTGCATTTTATGCAAAAACAAGCGGTGCATGTTCCACACTGAGACATAATTATAAAAAATCTCATCTTTTCCAGTGTCCCAATTTTTTTTGTTGAAGTTAGAGCACCAACACACTTCATCTACTAAAGAGCAAGGTTTTCCTCTGCACCGATTCTGAAAACTTACTCTACGTCTGGGTAGTGGTTTGAAAGGTTATCTCACTTCCACAGTGCACATGTGTGCATCTGGGGAGTAAATGATGCAGCGACCGTGGGTTTTTTGGCAATTTTTCAGGGTTCAAATCTGTGGGTCTTCATCATTTTATTATTATTTTCTTCTCAAAATACCCTTTAAACTGATTTCACACATCCAATTAATAAGCTCACATACTCTATAAATAAAGTTTAAAGACAGGTAAAGTCAAGCAGACCAAAGCCAACTAACAATAAATTAAAATTTACAGTGTAAATACCCCTGTATAGTTTTCAGCCCTTGAAACTGAATCATTTCCTGGATGCTGCTCTGCATGGGATTTATATACTTCAGTGTTAATTTTCATGATATTAAGGCTTCCAAGGCTCTTTTGTTTTTTATTGTAGTGACAGAAAGAAGTTTTTCATTGTTATGTTTCCAAGAACCATGATATCTCGGCCACTCTCACACAGGCAGTCCAGCTGTCATTTGTGCTACCTTTGTGCTTATATAATTCTGCAGGCACGTCCTGCTGAGCTGCGGTCAGCATGGGGAAAAGTCCCATGCTGTGGTCAGAAAGAACAGCAAAACAACTCCCAAAGGAGTCATTTCAAGCAGTGGTCATGAGGCTGACCCCCAGCACAATGACCAAAATGGAATGCCAACATGCTCGGCACGCTAGTTCTCTTCTAAAATATTACGTGGCTTCAGAGCAGAAATAACGTGGGACGCTCACCAGCCCCATAGCTCTGCTACAGCATTGCAGACAGGAAGGGTGAGAAACCAGCTCTTGGTCTTTCTGCCTAGAGGCTATCGGTTTCCCGCCGTGGAGCCTCAATAACATGTCAGCTGCTTTTTCCATTTCCTTTCTTGCTCAGTAGCAGCCCCATTTAGAGCTAGACTGTTTATGTTAAGTTTCCATTTTAAAAAGAAACTTATAAGGAAAAACTATATTTAACGTTGTAGAGCTGCTAACAAGAGAAAGGAGGGTTACTCTGAGCCAGCTCCATCAGACCAGAGGTGTTTTTGTGGTGGCCATCACTTTACCAGCTGACCTTTTCTGCTGCATTCATTGGTGATGTTTACCTTCCACTCTTCAGAATTAAAAGCTATAAGTAACAAGGGAGAAATACTTATTACTCATGTTCAAGATTTGCTTTCACAGCCCTAACCATGGGCTGCCATCCTGCTATGCAGGGGTGCAGGTAACTTCCTCCCGGCTCACAGAGCCTGGAATTCGGGACTGGGACAAGACAAACACAAGAGCAGGTAATAGAGCGGAGAGCATTTCACTTCACGGAGACAAAGATCTCAGATGACTGCTGAGAGCAGCTCTGCCTTCATATGGTGTTGCACCCCATACATTATCATCCACCCTTTCTCATATTCAGAGAAGTCAGTGAATGTTCTTTTGGTCTGCACATCCGTTTTTTCACTTGTATTTGCAGTTTCCTGTTCCTACAAGAGTGATATAGGACGACATATTAAAAAAAAATAAAAACACCACCAAACCAAACAGCTCATTACAGCTGCCTTCACTGTACCTACCCAAGACAAGCACGATAGCAAAAATAAATTCTGACCGTCACATATTTATTCCGGATTGTTTCTGCAGTTGTTTACAGAGGATGTGGCAATATGCATTGGTTTGGAGTCTGACTGAAATTGATGCAGCACACAAAACTGCACTGAGGTAGGAAGGCCCAGTCTGCAAGGCAGAATAAAAGCAAAGACAACATCTCCCTTAGGTGGGTGGAAAGATGGGCCCCACATCATATGCGTCAGTTCCTCCTCAGAGAGCAGTATTTTCCTTAAATAGAAGACCTACTTGAAGATGGTAGTCTTTAATAGAGGAGCAGGCAAAAACACCTTATCTCAGGTCAAGCATTGACTTAACTTCAATCTCCCAACCAGCACTAGAGTTAGGCAAGTATCACCATCCAAACACGGCCCTTCCTGCCTGCGTACATCTGCCTTCTCTACAGACTGGATTCAGCTGTACAGCTGCCTCACGGAGCTGTGCTTCTACACTGACAGCGTTCTCAACTAATTGCATGCAGGCAGCCTGAAGTCAGTTAAAGCCTGGGCCGTAGGTGTTCTGTTTTTGTGAACACCAGCAGTTCTTGATGTCAGTGGTACAGAGAAACAACTTTAGATAAAATCAGATTGCAGATGAGTTTTAGTTCAACCAAGCTTATGTTACTGTTGTTCAGAAAGTGCCGTTATCAGGAAAAAAAACATGAGTCACAGCATCACACACAGAAACACGACTGTTTGGCCAGTGGGTTGGTGGGGGCTCCTCCTGCTCCTTTCTGCTGCCAGGGATGCCTGATGCTACAGAGCCAGGGATGCTGCTCCAGGCTCCTCTTCAACAGATTCCATGGCAAGTCAGTAAGGTTCGAGCCAGACCAAAGCACCCAGCAGCCAAGTTGCCAAGAGGAGCTGCCCACATGCCAGGTAGGTGAATGAAGCTGAGCTCCATAGGAGCTTTGTGCAATGAAGCAAGAAAGAGAACAAGCTGAGGTCTGCACTCTCAGGTGAAATGAAACAGGGTGAAGTGCACCACTCCAAGCTAGTGCCATCAGAGGGACAGAAACAGGGAGGGGACCTCAGCTGTACCTCAGGGCTGCAGTCAGACAAGAACAAGACATAATAAGTGGAGGTCAATCTCCAAGTGCCAGATGTTGGACACGACCATGTCAGCACTCAAAATACAAGCAGCTGTCAGTAAGGTGGAGCTCTGCTGCTAGAAACTACATTTAATCAACAATTTGTTACTGGTGTTGTAATGAAAACATGATTTACAGACCATTAAACTATGGCTAGGTGGCAATCTTCATTTAGTGGTTTTACTTATTATCTGAATATTGCCCACACCTCCTCACAGAGTTTAAATATAGAAGTAACCAGTAACATATAAAATGGCCAACATTTACCACAGCCACTTACATGTATGATGCATAACTGAGAGCTTCCTTGACCTGTTCTGAAGGTCACCACTCCTGTTACTGCTTCTGACTCCCTGGAGTCGGGAAAAAAGCTGCAGGGTTTGCAGAAATCAAGGACAGTCATGTCTGCGAGCCTCAAAGGAATAAGGCGCAGTGCAGTGCTCCACCATGCAGCAGAGGAAGCATCTGTAATAATGAGTTTCAGGACAAAAAAGACCAAGACTTTAAAGTGACTGAAGTTCAAAAGGAGGAAAAGAAAATCCTCTACATAAATCGTAGAGTAAGAAATAATTTCTGTCTGCTCACAGTTCAGCAATCACAGCATACTTCAGGCAGCATGCTGCAGCAGTTTGGGAAGGAGCTCCGTGAGCTGCAGCCACCACAGCGTGAGCAGAGCCAGAGCATGAGGCGTGCTGTAAAGCAAAGAGTTCATTACAGGGTGCTGAGCAGCCAGCAGTGACACGCTGAGATGGTGCCAACTGCTTCAAAGGGCTTTGGGGAAGCTGCTCTGTTTCTAGCATAGTGGATACTAGGCAATAAATACACGTAATTATGTTACATACAACTTCTTTTAAACCAAGTATTTCTTTGCGCATAGGAGATTGCTTTCTCTGAAAGACTTTCCATAGCACTGTGAATTAAATTCTTGTCCCTTTCCGCAGGAACACAACACCTCCCGGCACACCACTCTTGCTATGACGTGGTCAGCACAGATCACCCTTTCAGAGAGCAGACGTCATCCTGTACGTACTGTCTGCTTGGCCAAGTGATTACCCTGATGTGCATTCTCCTTTATCTTCTGCTATTTCACAGAATCATTTGAGTTGGAAGACAGCCTTAAAGGCCATCGAGCCCCACTCCCCAGCACTAAACAGGGATACCTACAACTCCACCAGGTGCCAGCCTGACCTTGAATGTCTCCAAGGTTGGGACATCCACCACCTCTCTGGACAACATGCGCCAGTGTCTCACCACCCTGATTGTAAAAAACCTCTTCCTTATATCCAATGGCAATCTCCTCTCTTCCAGTCTGAAACCATTTCCCCTAGTCCTCTCACAACAGACCCTGCTTAAGAGTCTGTCTCCTTCTTTCTTACAGCCCCCCTTTAGGCACTGAAAGGCCGCTCTCAGGTCTCCCTGGAGCCTTCTCTTATCCAGGCTGGGCGGCCCAAGCTCTCTCAGCCTGAAAGACAGATTCACAGAGGGGCTACCTGAAGAAATGCTTTTGCTGTTCAGAGAAAGTTGTTCAGTCCAGAAGATTTTTCAAAATGTAATGCATCCTATATTATTTCCACACTCTGGATATGGGGGAAGAGTTAGAATCAGAATATCCTGAGTTGGAAGGGACCCACAAGGATCATTCAGTCCAACTCAAGACAGTTGAGCTGAAGGCAGTTTTCTAAAATTGCTCTCAAAATTCTGAGACTCCTCACAATAAAGTCAGTGATAATACATTCAGAAAATGGTGTTGAACCAACCTTTCTTCTGACATGCTTCTCACAGGAAATGCATGCAATCTACATTTCAGCAGCACATTACAATATTGTTTTCAGTTCCATAAGATATTTAGCCACACTGTAGTTATTACATGGTCCTTTAGTTCTGCATGTCAAAGCAGATGGAAGGTTCTCATCACACTCTTGTTCCAGACTTTGCAGCTGCTCCAGTTTATGGGATTTGCTCATCTGCTGCACTGGGTCCAGTAGCGACAGTGGATTTGTCATCTTTTAGTTTGATGTTTTGTAAAAAGAATCCAGTGAGTTATAAATCGTAGACACAGCCTTAAAAAGCAAAGAAAATTCCAGTCAAAACTCTTACCATTAAAGTCTACTTAAAATGAACCTTACACCCAAGACACAATATATAGCATAGCCCAAGTGAAAAGAGGGAGGAGCACCGGACACATCACAGAAGAGTGGAGTTATAATTTTAGAGGGAAATTACTGACACTGAATGGCAAAGTCTCCCTGTGCTGGGATTCAGTTCTTAGTTAACAAAGCACACTCAAAGTACTCACTTAGGATACCAAAGATGTGAGCTCAGGTGTAAACAAGGCTCTATGAAATCTGCAATACAAAAGCTTTTTCATCCCCTTAATCTTTCAGCTTCGATATTTCTAAAAAAATAATCTGCCACATTGTTCCTTCCAGGTGGATGCTTTCTGATGCAGTAAACCAGCAAACCGAGCGGTATTCAGTTGTTCTTCTGGGCTGTGCAGAAACCAATGTATTTTCAATTCCTAAGCACATGTAGGTTTTGGGAACTTCACGTCAGTTCTTCAGCAAAACCTGAGAATTAATGTTCCCCCTGAAACATGCACAAAGGTCTGAGCTCACAGACACAAAGCAAATAAAATTCTGACTGTAAAACAGTAAAAAGGTAGGTGTTGTAGAGTGTGAAGACAAAAAGCCAGCACTTCCCTCTGGAGGTTGTCTGTTTTTGCTTTAATAAAGAATGCTCAGATCTACCTGCTCTCAGCAAGTGCTGCACGCAGTAGTGGCCTTTTGCCCCGAAGCTGGTCCAAGCCCCTTGAGCTGAACTTGGAATGCAAATATATGTAAACAACATTATTGCCATTTTTTACTTCTCCTGCACTTTTTTCAGCCAGTATTTATATTGATGCTCTCCACTTTTTGCTGCCTTTCTTTCCAGAGTAATTGAACATAACAAATTTAACAACTGAAACCAATACTTTCCTAGTATTCTGTGTCTTTTTCCTTATTTCAGAGTGCTGGCTCTTAAAACACTTATTTTTCACTTTTGTGCTTCAGAACTTCTTCATATGCAGTAAGATGCCATTCTTGGACCTGCAGCTTATCACTGCATGCATTCAGTTCAGTACATACTCCCCAGTGCCTCATTTTGAAATTTTTTTCCTCACAGCAAGAGAAAGCCTTTTCACAAACCACTTACCCATCCAGCTTCTTCGCTGGTGGATTCAGCTCTTCCATAAATTTCTGCCACCTCAAGTATCTGCTCCTCCTGATACTCTCTTTCTGGTGCAGGAAGCTGGGCAGAACCTTAGCAGAAAAAGAGTTATGGTCACCGGTTTCTTGTTGCCCACACTTACACTCCACCAGAGAAAACTGCTGAAACGAATTGTGCAGAGCTCATGTATGGCCAGTCAGTGATAGCTGCTGGAGTGGCATTCCGCTGGCAGATGATATCAGCTACCTTCAGGTTTCTCAATACCTTTTATGTGGTAGACATCAACAGCATGTGTCACGAAAACTAGTCTAGAGAACCAACCAGCTCACTTCTGAGCAGACACCTACTACTTATCGGTTCTCACATAGACCTCAAGGTCCATGTCTGTGTTGCCTCCAGTTATCAAAACAGAATCATATATTCATAGAATTGTTTGAGTTGTTTAAAGATCACCTAGTCCAACTCCCCTGCAATGAACAGAGACACGTACAGCTTGACCAGGTTGCTCAGAGCCCCTTCCAGCCTGACCTTGAATGTCTCCAAGGATGGGGCAATCCACCACCTCTCTGGGCAACCCATGCCAGTGCCTCACCACCCTGACTGTAAAAAACATCTTCCTTATCTCCAGTCTAAATCTCCTCTCTTGTAGTCTGAAACCATTTCCCCTCGTTCTGTCACAACAGACCCTGATAAAGAGTCTGTCCTCTTCTTTCTTACAGCCCCTGTAGCTACTGAAAGGATGCTTTCACGTCTCCCTGGAGCTGTCTCTTCTCGAGGCTGGACAGCCCCAGCTCTCTCAGCCTGTCCTCATAGGAAAGGTGTTTCATCCCTTGGAGCATTTTTGTGGCCCTCCTCTGGATATGCTCCAACAAGAGTATATCTCTTCTGTACTGAGGACTCCACATCTGGACGCAGTACTCCAGGTGAGGCCTCACCAGCTCAGAGCAGAGGGGCAGGATCACCTCCCTCGCCCTGCTGGCCACGCTTCTTTTGATGCAGCCCAGGATATGGTTGGCTTTTTGGGCTGTGAGGACTCAGTGAGCTTAGGAACTTCACCTGACTTAACTGCTCCACACTGTTTCTTTTTTGATCTGGGAGTTGAATTGATCTCAAGTCATTGATGTTCCACTATACCCCTGACAGCCCAAAAGCTGAGTAAGCCTCACATTGCCACCATAATACTCATGTTATGCAGTTACTTAAGAGGCTGCCTTAGGTTCTGTGTCACTGGTCTGTACCCACCACCTGCAGATGCCCTGTTTCTGCACTTGTCCTGTACCCTTCCCATGCACAATTTTTGTTCATAATTTCTTCCATCTAAGCCAGGTATCACTAGCAGGAATAATGCTTTTGTCTGCCAAAAATTATCAGAACTGATATTTGTTTGATATTCTAGCCAGGCCAAGATTCTCAGTCTTTTAAGTAACCATTCCTTCTGAAAAGATAAATAATAGAGGTGAGAGGCTGTAAGATGCTCATCTGAGCTACAACCAGTGTCTTCTGGACCTTCCTCTCAAGTTGCTCAGCTTGAGGTGTCCATTGCAGGTAAAGAGCAGGTGAGCAGAAGTTATACCTTGGAAGTCATAAAATCATAGAATGGCTTGGGTTGGAAGGATCATTAAGCTCCAACCCCCTGCCGCAGGCAGGGCCACCAACCTCCACATCTAATACTAGACCAGGCTGCTAGGGCCCCATCCAACCTGGCCTTGAACACCTCCAGGGACTGGGCATCCACAACCTCTCTGGGCAGCCTGTTCCAGCACCTCAGCACTCTCATAGTAAAGAACTTCCCCCTGATATCCAACTTAAATTTTCCCTCCTTCAACTTAAAACCATTGCCCCTTGTCCTGCCATTATCTACCCTTGTAAAGAAGTCCTCTTGGTGATGCCTCAAGTTCATCGGTTCAGCCACTTCAAAATAAATATTTAGTTTAGAACGTATGTGTTAATGGAAATACTGTCACTCACCAGAAAATGTTGACTTCTGTTTCTTTTTGTAGCAAAAATATAAGCTTCCCATTGCCACTAAGAAAGGAATGATGGGAATGATGGCCCAAACTGCTGACACTTTCTTCTCCAATGACTGCGCTTCTGCAATTACATTTTTAAAGTTAAATTACGCACAACTCAAAGAAACAATTGAAGAACATTATTACAAGCCAGACCTGAATACCACTTTAGGAGTGAATCAATCCATTCTCCCATCCATATGCAAGTCATCTATACTGCATCATTCCTGATGAATGCTACCTGATGAATATTAATATCAATCCCACTTATAGCTTATCATTCCTACAAGAATGAAAGCTTTTCCCACAAGTGAATCAGAATCTTTTCTACTGTACTTCAAGACTACTGCTACTTGACCAAGTGATGGATCAGATCACTAAATTCAGTTCAGGAGAATATTTCCTCCTCTTGCTTTGAACACTACTTCATTCACTCTTTCTTTCAAACCTCCTTTGGTGTTCTCTAAATCTTTGGTCATCTTTGTGTCTCCATTTGGACTACCAATTGGTCAGAAGGGTAAAGCAGTGCCCCAAACTGCATAGCGCTGGGTGAGCAGAAGTTTCCATGCCTTGAGCAATTCATCTAATAGGTATGTGATCATGTTAAGATCAGTTAGTCAGAACTGGTCACCTAGTCTTTCTTTATAGTTCAGAGGCAAAAAAAGAGAGAAAGAGATTGGCATTTGCAGGAAGTGATGCCTGGTACCTTGAGACAGCTGTTAACAGAAATGAGGTAAATTGCTTTCTAGGTATGACACACTATTTCTCTGGAGCTAGGTGAAGCACATTTCATCCCTGCTGCCTAATAATTTAACTGTGTTTGAAAATACACATCGTATTAATGCTTATCAATGTTTAATTCATAACTGGAACCTTAACTTGTTCTTGCTAAAGGTTAGTACATGACAATAAGAAAGTAAGACAATATAGCCTCTAGAAAACAACTTGTCATAAGTTTATGGACAAAAGCTCTTACAAATGTAGACACCATACTCCTATATATTTCATATTTATCTCCCATTCTTTATTAAGAACACATTAAAAAAGGATCAAATGCATTCACAGATACATTCATTGTCTCACATCCACCCTAATGGATTCCTCTAAAGAAGGAATTGGGTTTGGGTCTTTTGTGAAACACACTGCTGATACACAGGTTTCCTGGATCCTAACACTACTAATTCTTCTTAGTAAAACCCTTAGAGAAGAAAGCAAACACTTTACATCAGGATTGTTAAGGCAGAGTACTTAAGGTAATTATCATTCAGGAGTCATTCAGGTCCTCCTGTGTTCATTTTACTCAGTCTGAGATCTACAGCATTGGGGGAGGGATGTGGGAAAGGGAGGAAGTGATAAGCTAAGCGGCATAAACATACCTCTGCAATCTTACCTTGCTCTTCAACGACCAGCGTTGTTCCGTTTCCATACACTTTTTTACAGAAAGGTATTTCAATAATTATCTCACAGTAGTAAAACCCAGTGTCATTTGCAGTTGCAGCTTTAATCGCTAGGACATCCTTGTTTTCATGGGTGACGTTGTGTACATAGATAAGATTCGATGATACAGTTTTGGTAACATTCTCTTTATTAACAAGATACCAGATGATTCTATATCTCTTAACTGATTTTTCCCAAATACAGGCTATTTCAGTGGAGTCTCCAATAGATAGGTGCATTTCCGTTGGTGTTTGGGTGACTGTTATCTTATTGGAATCTGTGGCTACTGGGAGAAACACACATAGATTTAAAGAGAAAGAGGCAATTAGATCACATAACACCTCTAATACCTACAGTGAGACTATTTTAAATAATGCTAATACTGTAAAATCATGACGACATTAATTTTAAAGACTAGTTACTACCCACTTCTTTCTTGAATATAGACACATAGTAGCTAAAGGAAACATTTTGTCTTGTGTGTTAAATCACTCCATCGTTGGCTATGCATAACAAATGAAGCTTTTCTTCGTACTTGTCAATATGATTATTTTTTATTTTAAATAAGTAGGTTTTTTTATAAGAGATGTTGAATTTAAAGCACATTAAGCACTTTGTTTTTATCTGCCAGATAAGGAATGACCCAAAGGATTTATCCAGAATGACTCATCCATAATGAAAAAGACTTGTCAAAAAGAAAGAAAAACTCACTAGAAATTTTTGTCCCCATGTAGGAGTTCTTTTCCTGCCCTGCTTGTAATTAGTGACGAGAAGTACAGCATTTTTGTCTCATGTTCTGAAATTTTGTTTGAAATTTCCTTTTAAGTTATTGCTGAAAAGGTTATATCCATAGCATGAATTTCACCTCCTTATTTTATTACATGTTCCACTCACACCACAGTTATTTCATCAGGTTTTCATTTTGCTTTTAGGCAAGGCTGACTTGGACGGTGTTGGAGAAGATCACACTTCTTACTCTTTCCTGCTTTCAGTTTCTTCACCACTTACAGCTAGATTATCCCCATGCAGCACAGTGCAACAATGCACAACATTTTTTCTTCTGATATGAAATCACCGTGTAGACATCAGATAATGTTTTTCTTCAATTTCAGTGATTTGCTTGCTTATCACAGAAATGCCAATCCTATAAAAAACTATCCCTAGACTGCTGAGAATATGGATTTCATTTGCTGTGTGAAGAATTATCGTCACTGTTCTTCTAGCATGTAAACTGTTAAACTGAGGAACTACTCAAAAGGAGCGTAAACTGCATATTTTCCAATTCTTATCCTGCAACTCAGACTCATGTTACATCAATATATAAGGTTGGCTTTTAACTGGTCCTAAGATGGCATCTGATCAAGTTTTATTAGAATTACATGAACTATGTTTTACCTTCCTTAACCCTTAGAAGAACCCCATCCTACCTAACTGCACCTCTACTTTTTTCCTCACAATGCAGTACTCAACAGCACCTCCATTTCAGCGAGCCCAGCATTTGCAGCCACGCTGTGAATTACCCAGACCCTTCCTGGATGTGTATGGGAGGAACAGCAACAGCAGAGGCTCACAAAAGCAGTCTGAAATTCTAGCAGGAGCTATGGCACATTATGCTAGAAGCCAAACATTTTGTACTCTCAATTGAGGATACTTCTAGGATACTTCTAAGTAAGAACACAGCATATTTATTGCTGTCAATTTGTGCAAACAGCTCTAACTTTGCATTCAGACATAGACTAAAACAGGGTATCTGCCTACATTAAAAGCAGAGAACACTATAGGTGTAATAAACAGCTAAACAACAACTTGGAAGCTGTTCAAAGAGCTGATTGCTCATGTCACTTCTGCTCACTTGTTTTGTCATTTAGAATACATTTAAAACATATCTTAAATGTCTAAAATTTGTTCCTCTATTCATTTTCCCACAACAATCTCTTGATGAAAATGCCTTTCAATCCCCCACATGCTTTAATTTTGATTTCTGGATTACAATAACACGCTTTACATTTGTCGCACGTACACACAAGTCTATCTGAGGTTGGCATACTTTGGGCTGGATTTAAAATAAATAAAATTCTCAAGAACTACAGGTTGCTAACTATAAAAAAAGCAAAGCAATAAGCAGTACTTACCTAAGCAGCCAACACACATTGCCCAGAGGAGTCTCAGTGAAGCGGCAACCATCACACAGGTTATAAGCACTCACATTGGGGTGACTTTGCTGAAGATGAGGAAAACAACAAATGAAAGCATGTCAGAGTTGTAGCCCAACTTCCTCTTCCCACATGTGGTGGTGACGACATGAAACGCAAATGCAGCCCAGTGTTTCCCTATGCTCTTCATGACACTGCAATTGTAGCTGCCTCTGCTTCAGTAGCTGCCTCTGCTTCAGAGCTCAGTTATGCCTTCTGAAATCAGAATGTTTTTTCTCTGAACTTCCACCAGTTGCCTTTCCTCACGAGCAGACAGGCCTCCCTTCTGGTAGGACACAAAGGGCTACTTTCCAACAGTTGCAGCACTCACTTCAAAGTTTACCACTTCTGCAATCTCACATGTGGGAGCGTTTTGTGAAGATGAGACTTCTCAGTTCCTAAGGCTGTCTTTTCCATCCAAATGGAGTAATTTTGCCCACGCCTAAGAGACTATGCTTGTACATAGGTTTGACAGATACCAAGCACTACTCCTACATTTCTTTATCGTGCATTTGCTTGAGGAAGATTATGAGTATGGGTTGCATGAAGTGAGCTACAGTATGTCATCAAGCTAATGGCCATCGTGATGAAACTAATCTCCCTTCAATTATTAACAAAAAATCTGAAACACAGACAACCATACAGCGCTTACTGTTTTCCAGCACTGATTTTTGGCTCCAACCCAGAATCATTTAAGATTCCCTGGTAGAGACAGAGAAGGCAAAATATATCAGCCTTATTCCCTTGACCAAAGATCTTTCAAATGCAAAAGTAACAGGCCACACATAATTGTTCCACAAATACGCTTAGTTGTATTACATCAAAAATTGCAGTGACAGAAATTAAAAATAAAGAAGAAATTAAAAATCCAATAGAACATGAATTAATTAATTTGAAAGTCTTGATATGAGCTTGTCATATCCAGAAAATATTCTAGTGCCAACATCTCGTTGGCAGCAGTATCAGGCATGTGTCCAGAACAGCTGAGCTGCAATTGGTAATGAAGGCACAGCCACATTTAGAGCCCAGAGCACTGTTCTCATCTGTCAGCAACAAAACCGTGACGCATCAGTGTGCCTGCTTCTCAGCATCTGCCTTACTGGGGTTGGTTATGGCATCACTTGCATTGCCAGGTTAAACACAAAATACACCCCAACACAAGAGCGGTAAATTCTTGGATTGTTGCAGGCGATCCCTATCTCTGATGGTAGCCAGCTGGCTAGAGCTAGTGGGAACATAAAAAATATCTTTAAATTGAAGAAAGAGGTGAACTAAATACTTAAAAATATTATATTAGCTATGCTACTATTGAAATTCATGTTATCTTTGATGCAGAATAAATGAAATATGTATGTGCAAACCCAAGGGAAAATTAGCTTCTTTTGTATTTAAATATGCGTATTTGTGCACTTTGTGCTGAGGTATGCAGCTGGCAGCTCCATACCTAGAGGCTGGGCAAAACTTTTCCAATAGTGCTGATAGCAGCCTACATTCACTCTGAAAGATGCTCTGGTTCTAATCCAAAGCATCCACTGCCAGAGATGAAATGAATTGGCACAGAAAAAGGGGTTAGGAAAAAGGTTTATTTTTAGCCCACGTTACTTCATTATACCAGTTTACAGCATAACCCCACAAACTCATTGTGGTACTACTGAGTGGGAGGCAAAATATGGTGAGTATTTCTCAAGCCAGCTTGCATCACACAAAACAACTATGTGGGTCAGAACGCATCCGCAATAGAAAGATTCTTTTCAGTTTTCTTTCTTCATCTTCAATTAACATCATCATATTTGGACTCTGTACACTCCAAAGACTCATAAGTCTCCCTCTCCTTCAGGTGCAAAGCGTGCTGTCACTTGGGCTTTTACCCGACTCCGTGTAACAGATCTGGTGACATCTCACTCCTGTCAGAAGAGCTTTACTTGCTTTCTGTGATACATCCACACTATTAATTTTGTCCTGCTATAACTCAAACAAAAAGCTGAAAACTTAGTTTGGTATTATCTTCTGGACTTTTCTCAAAACATTTACTAGCATGGAAATAAACCACACACAATTTGTTTTCCAACAATGAATAATAAATTACAGCAGAAAAACAGCTCCTTAGCACAACAAATAGGCCAACTGTGCCTACCACAATTAATTTTCAAATAAATACAAGTGCAAGTCATACTTTCACCCAATCTAGTGATTAAAGTAGTGATCTGCAATATTTCCTCTTAAAAAAAAAAGTAATTATTACACAATGAAAAAAAAATTAGCCATGGTAGTGGTATGAGTGCATTCATCAAAAGCACCTTCTCGAACTAAGTGAATGCTAACATGAAAGAGGAACTATTTTCCTTGGCTTTAGTTTGGGTTTGCATCTCTGCGTAATGGAAAACAAGGGTTGTGAATGAACTTTTCCTAGAAAAAAATAATGAGAATGCTTCCCTTGTGATGATGAATAACCAATATGTACTTTTCAGCAATGTGGATGTAACCACAAGTATTTGAGGTAGAACAGGGCAATGGGAAGAACAGGGCCATATAACAAACCCAACCTTGTGCTGGCAAGTAGCTGTGACCAAAACGAAAGATTCTAAGCTTTGAACTTCTTGTATCAGTTTTACATGCTCTCTTTGTTTGCTTTCTTTTCCCAACACATTCCCACTGAGCCCTTCCACTCTTCAATGGTTGCTCACCTAATTCCAACCAAAACTGGAAGCAAAGATTGCTTACCATGGCACAAACGTGCTACTTGCACACAGGACTTTTTCCTCTGCTTATATTATACTCACCCTCTTCTATTTTATGTGCCCTATCTTATGTATGGTTTGAAGTAAAGTTTGAGTACAGAATGCTGCAATTTCTATGAAGTCATTATGTAGCAGTGCAGTATCTCCTCTCACCATCTTGATACACGTGACAAAAATAATGATAACTAAGTGATGGCCCCTCTACAGAGACTGGAATGCCTGCAGGCTTCCATTTGCTTGGGCTGACATTTATCAGGAAAATAACAAAATATGCAGTGACATCTTCTAGCAGGAATGCCACACCATCGCAGCCCGTCTTCATGGATTCCTCCGGTGGAGTACAAGGTTCTTCTCTGATAAATTATTCCCGAATGGCCAACCATTCTGAAATAACTCCAGGTAAAATATTCTGGTGTCATCCCATACCTGACCCCCTTCGCCCCTTTAAATCCGAAACTTGGTAGAAATTGAAGTTAAAAACAAAAAGAAAACCCTATCACCACCACCAAAAAACCTCAAACAACAGATAAATCAGATGGTAATGAGGTCTTCCTGTTTACAGTCTCCTGCAGAGAGGTTTTCACAGGATTTGTTCTCACTTATCCTGCAAGAATCAGATCAACCCGGCATGTGGAAGAGCAGCGCCCAGAATTAACAGCTGAAGGGCCCAATACTGCATGCCTAC
The DNA here is from genome assembly GCF_002078875.1 of Numida meleagris. Classification (NCBI taxonomy): domain Eukaryota; kingdom Metazoa; phylum Chordata; class Aves; order Galliformes; family Numididae; genus Numida; species Numida meleagris. The sequence goes on along the minus strand of NC_034412.1, from coordinate 86,384,382 downwards.
TTCTTGGACAGGATTTGCCCTTCTCATTGAAGATTCAGTTCAGTTTTATAATCTACCAGCATGGCTTGCTGTTATTAGCACATGTATCAGCCAACACAACCAGTTCAGCCACAAAAACACAAAGTGAAATCATACCACTGCGTAACCTACACAGTAGGTACATGGTACCTCCAAGCAGGGATTGAAAAAAGGTTACTAAGCAAAGTGACTCAGTTGAACACATTTCATTTTCTGAATACACACAAAATAAAATGAAAATAGCTGCCATAATCCTTTACTGCAGCCTAGTTACAGTGCTATATGCTTTCCCTATGGGGTTAATGCTGCGGGAAAACAGCTTCCACTGGTTGGTTTGTGTGTGCTGAGTGTTTATAGCCAAGTGTGAAAAATAGCAAATACGTAACAACAGTTGTCCACCTAGTAAAAAGCAGCAGTCTCTGTGGTCATCTTAAGGTGAGGCAGTCAGTCAGTATATACAGGCTGTCTTCACAGAGAAGCAGACCACCAGCTCTTCCAGCATAGCTATTTCACAACAGTTCTTTCCACTGTTTGCTTTGTTCTGGAACAGTGTCTCCACATGGGGGAAATTGTTGCTGAACAGCCCAACTACATCAGAACAACTACCACAACAAAATGTCTTTTTTAGATGAATCTAGATCTGGAATTATTAATTAACTCATAAGCCACATATATTTCCCTTTAAATCCCATGTTTCAAGTTCTGATGGCCAGAAACACAGTTTTGTACAATGTTTTACTAAGCACAATTCATCATTACCTCTGCAGTAAGTGACCAACTTGATTTTCATCTCAGCCACACGCATTTTCATTCACTTATTAGTAAGGGCATCTGAACAGAATCAGATTCTACAGTTTCAGCTAAGAAAGAAAATAGAACAGTGCAACTTTTCTTTTGAACACAAAAACATACCAGCTATTAGGAAAGCTAGTCACTGTCTGTTTCCTTCAGCTGCTGCTCAATCAGATCTGCTTAGAACTTGCACTTACTGTCAGTTTCTCTCTAAACACTGTCCTTCATAACTAACTGGAACAGAACAGAAGACTAATGGGATAGTGTGAAGCAAATCAGGTCAACTCCAAACCTTAAGAGAGACAACACAGTTTTAATGAACTCGCTGCATGAGAACACCAACACTACATTCAACCTGAGTTCACAGTAAAACAGAAAATTTGTGGTAGTTGCCTGAAAGACAAAGTAGTTCAAAGACATGATAGGCATATAGAAACAGAATGGATTTGGGCAAATTATTATTCTGTGACTGAGAAGTCACACTAACAGTAAAAACCCTGAGAAAGAACTCTAGAAACTACCACAGTAAGAAAGAAAGTTCAAGACTGGAGGACTAATCTGACTTTGTCAGCATTGCAAAATGAAACATCATAAAAGCAATCACCTTAAAACCACCCACAGAACATGTAATTGTTCAAAACACTTGCACTGCCACACTAAGGCCATTTTTGTATTTTCAAATTGAACAAATTTCAGAAAAAAATGAATTCTAAGTAATTAAATAATACAAATATACACAGGTCAGCAGTTTAATTAAATTTAGAGTTTATTCCAAAATGACATTCTTTTCACTGACAGCAGTAGAATATTTTTCAAGACCATCATTTCTGTTTTCAAACAAAAATGGAAAGCTATTACATATTCAGTCCTGAAACAAAGTCAAACTTTATTGATCTTGAAAATAAACAAAGAAAGTCCTTATTTCCTTTGGGTAAACAGTTACAGTAAAGTTGTCTGCAATCTTTGCGCTATTGGAGAATCCTGTAAGACACGACACAAAAACATTGTTAATTTATTCAAGAAGGAGCTTTGTTTAAATGTACATATTATTCTAGCTCAACAGATGTAACTCATCCATCCCTTCAAAGCTAGAGTTTGAGCAGGTTCTCTTCTTTTAAAGCCAGAGGTAGCATGGGACCTATAGTGCACTCTCATTTTAATATTAAGATATACAACAGTTTATCTACTTTTCATACATCCCAGAAAATGTGGGTTACTTCCCAGTCACACATTTTAATTCATTATGAGTAAAGAGCAAGCAAGTTCCTAGCTGCAGGTCAAGCACAGCTGTAAACTCACGGCTTGCCCAGGCAAGTATTTTACAAGGCACGTATATGGTTGTGAGAGTAAGGACAATGTCCAAGCAACTAACTGGAATGGGAAATGAAATGAGGTCACCTACAGCGCTTGAGTGTGAGCCCTAACTGGAATCCTATCCACACAGACCTTTAAGCTGATTACAGTGGGGGATTTTTAACTCCAGCTGTCTGTTTTTCTAGAGCACAAGGTTAAGCTCAGATTAACACAACTCATCACCATACAACAAAATTCATGAAGCGTGATTTCATAGAGTAGCCACTTGAATGTGGACAAAGATAGAAACTTGAAATCTTTTTTGAGTTTAACACTTCTGGGCAAAATAAGCAATCAGAGAAATACTGCAGTATAGTTCTTGCTGGGAATCTTTGCTAAATCCTACTGCTTGTTGACTATGCTAGATATTACGTATGTGATAAAGATGAACAATCCATTTTTCATCTTGCAAATACAGAAATATTTTTAATCAGAGAACTCCTAGAGCTTCAACAGTCAACTTGAATAAAGACACCAACCACCTTGTTCCACCTACCTTTGCTTTGATTTTGCGCAGTCTTCCACTTCCACCGCTTCAAAGTGTTTACATCCCAGGTGCCTGTGAGTGATCGCTCTTCCACCAACTTCACTGACCCCAATTCTTTCAGCAAAGACTGTGAGTAAAGAATCACAATTTATTGAGACTAGCTTAAAAACCACTGATCTAATACATAGTTAAACCAGAGTAGAACTTCAATCAAAAGCACTGACCTGCTAAGCAGAGCACTAGAGACTTCAAAAATCCATGAGGTCATGCAACACAAGGACAACTACAGACTCACCTGAACTAAGAAGCTGAGGTGCTGAGAGCTTCCTCTATATTGCAGCAGATTTCTTAGCCTACTAATCTTGCCATTCAAGAACTGAAACTCTTACTGAACTTTTAAAAAGAAAACAGATAGCCCTATACCTTGTTATCGTCATATTGTCTTCATACTGTGCCTATGACAACTTTTTCTGAAATAATACCTTTTGTGGTACAAGTCTGAATATAAGTAAGACCTGCATTCCTCTGAGGCTAGAGTTACAGTAGCATTTTCATATCCACCTTTCGAGGAGTCTGTATCACACGGGACATTTTGTTCCAGACCCAGTTCTCTTTGGAAAAAAAAACAAACTTGAGTGGTGTTTTATCCACAAGGATTAGATTTACCTTCAAATTCACCATTACAGGTTGAGACAGCACAGGATCCTCTCCAACTTCATACAAGTGTCTAATTCTTAGGAGGACACGACTGAAGTCTGCATCATCTTGCTTCTGTTTACCTTTAAGAAAAAACAACACACAAACATTTTCTTACTTATAAAATGAAACCTATTTTATTTTTTTATTTTATTTTTTAATTTATTTTTATTTATTTTTATTTTGGTTTTAGTTTTTTTGTGCTTTACAATCACATGATTTGAACTTATGTTCTATTTCTGAAGATTAGGTAGACTGCTAAGAGCAAGAAGTACCCAGTTCCCACTGTTAACAGGACATGACACTAACTCATACAGCAGACATTTTACTATTTGAGTAGAGTAATTGTTAACTGGCAAGACAATTAACTGTCTTGATAGAAGGATTTAACATTTTAAATAAATAAATGCACGATTCACAGAACACAGAAAAATAGACAGTTTTTTGAAGTATAACTTTCAGAAACCCTTTTGAAAGCACCTACCCATGTGAATGGTGCGGATCTGTTTTGCGTGATTAGAGCTGTATCTCCACCCTGGAATGCTCAGAGTCTGGAGATGAAGATTAGGTGGGACAGTTACAGAAGAACTGCGGGCTGATCTCTGCTGAAGTTGCCTGGGTAGCTCTGGTTTATCTCCTCCATGCAAAAGGAAACAAAGTGGACATCAAACATCCATCACGCATACATAAGCCTGGCTAGAGTACTGTAAAGAGGTTTTTGCATTTTCTGCCAAGGCTGATCTAAAGCAGATGCTATGCTTTCTCCTCTGAGGTCTTCTGAGATACAAAGCAGAAAGAATTTATGTGCTGAAGAAATGTATTAACGCTTCCAATAAAGCAGATTTCACCGCAGTCTGGTGCTACTATTCCACTACCAGGCTTCAGTTTTAGTTAATAAGTCAAATATTTTTAAAAGAATGACTCAAAAAAGGTCACTAAAGACTCAGTATCCAAGAAGGTGATGTATAGTACACCAGCTACTTTGCAATAATTCCATCTATGGACATTTTGTTCTCATTATGTGCTTTACAATTTTTTTCTCCTCTAAAAGCAGAGATAATTACATAACAAGAGAAACATTCTTGGAAACACTTGGAAAATATCCATAGCTGAAATTAATGCAAAGTAATTAACAGTCTCTAAATCTGCCTTCTAACTCACTGTATACTAACTTCACCACATAGGAGGCTTAAAGTCTGCATTTACAAACTTAATAGCATAAGTCAAAGCAAAATAAGTAAACTATTCAGATGCTAAAGATAGCACAGGAGATAGAATGAGTTACCTGAAAATGTTCCAAACATTACAACTGGCCTGTGTTGTAAAGCTAGGCTGCTTGTCCGATACAAAACATTGGTGGCAGACTTTGTTCCTAAAATTAGCCAAAACACAGGACGGACCACTGAAGAGTCATTCAAAGTGAGATTGTAATTTAGGTCCCACTGAAGATTGTTCCATAGTCTCCTGTGAAGCATCACCTGTGTTGAGAAGAAGTGTCACAACAGTAACCATCCACAAAGCTATCCTCTCCTAATAAAGAAACCCACACGCATCTGCATCTGTTACCTCCACTTGTCCATTCCCTTGACTTGAGACACCATGAGCTCTTTCTGCAAGCAGCACCAGCCTTGTGGTATCATCTTCAATGTAGGCAGTCTGGACCATAGGATAATAGTTCTGAAAACACACAGTCAATCACGCAGTATTAATAGTAATCGAAATAAAAGCGATGGAGAAGGAAGATAAAACATCATCGAGTTTGGATTATGCTTTGGCACCTACCCGTGCTGCCGTATTATTCACATATGCCTTAAATGGTCTTTTCTGAATCTGATAACCATTGTCATCAGTGTAGAGTAGCTGCCCAGTGTTCAAATTTGTGCTTGTTCTTAGAACTGCCTCACGATTTACTTCCAAAGGTCCAATACTGTATTCTTGCTCTATTCTATGACAAAGCAACTTCTCGTCGTAGCCTTCTGGTACTGAATACATCCTTGTAAATACTGCATGTGTGTAATACTGAGCAGTAACATTGCTATAAAAATAAGAAGGACATGCAGAGCTTATCAAGTGCAGTACTAGATCAGTTATGTCAAGACCTGCAAATCATACTATGTGCATAGAAAGTTTTCTTGTCCTATTCTACACATGTAATCAGTAAAATTATTTTCAAATTCTACTTAGTTTTCAAATGTACAGATATGCTGCTGGAATCAATAATACTCAGCAATTTTCTTTAGCAATTTTTCTTTCAGGGTTGCAAGTGAAAAGGGGACTGTTCATTTGGCTAGAGAGGCTCTGTATTTCCTCAAAATTAATCATGAAGTAGAAAAATAATTATGACTCCCTAAGCAGCACACATTCTACACGTAGTTCCCATGTGTGTATTTTTTTTTTTTTTTTTCAATCTGGGCAACATTAATTTTGATGCCAAGATTCCACTGAGTTTTCACACAGTCTCTCTCAAATACAATCCTTGTATGATGCAATTTACAGCAAAATGAGTCAATCAAATAACCAGATTTAAAAGAAGGTGAGGAGGTTACATACTGATATGATTTTAACACAGGAAATTTCATGAGAAGTCTGAGAATCCTTGTGCAGGATTCACTTCTCCTTTCTGTCATTAATTCACTGGTAAGAAAGATATCTACACTTAGGAAAATGAACCATTATGTACAAATTCCACCCATGTATAGAAGATGTCAGCTGCAATTTTAATTGAATTACATGGAAACAGGTTCCCAGCAGAAATTACATTATAAAGCAGACTACAAAGGTAACTGAACAATCTTCCCCTCCCTCCCCTAGTGATACGACTTATCTAAAGGAAGTGCTTCCTTAGCATTATGCTTAGCAGATGCATGCTAGTTCTCATCTGAAACCTTCACAGTACACAAACTCCACTGTGTGCAGGAGGAGCTGCACAGAACGACTCTCACATACATCTACAGAGGACTACACGTTCGAGTGAAGTGAAGCTGTAAAGGACTTGCACCTGAAGAAATACTGCCGTATCTCTGTCACTAAGTGTCCAGAGACCACTTCCAATCCAATCGCTTGTGATACTGGAACAGCAGAAGCATTAGGGGCAAATAAGTAGTTGTCTGAAATGGGTCCTTTAGAAACATCTCCATTCACATGGTACTCAAGGAACTCCTGGGTCACCTGGACAGTCTGGTTAGTCTCCCTGTGAACCAAAGAGGGGAAAAAAACCTGTATTACCTACGAACACGTTTTGTACATAACGAGTAAAGCTGGAACGAGGTTTTGAAAATAAGAAAAATCTGTTCTCTCAAACCGAGGAACTCATTTGAAAAGACTTAGGAAATGAGGACAACAGAGAATTAAAGCATACTCTCATAAGACATCTGTCAGTGTGTAAATAAAAGGATTTTCACGCATTTTATACTTCCATAAAATAGGAGCATCTTAAAACAAGAACAGTACTTATGTTAGGTTGTGTTCTTAAGTACAAGTGAGAGCTGCTACAGGATCAAAAACTAGCTGCTGCACAAAAATGGGGAACATCACAACATAATAATGAACAATCTGGTTAATTTATCTGATTTTGTAGCTAAGTAAACCACTGTGGCAGAGGTTTCCATATTTAACAATGGTAACAAGAATATAACGGCAACAGGGTAGCAAAATGCACACTTGCTCAGTACCTACTTTGTTTCCTCCTAAGGATTAAGATAGTTAGGAACCCATTTCACACGCTCTGCAAAGTCACATGAAGGTAATTTAAGATGCTACTGCAATCCTGATCAGGCAAAAAGTACAGCCCCACTGAAACCTCGAGTAATTGGGCCAATTCACACCAGCCGAGAAAGAGAAGCTGCAAACCTCTCATTGATCTTGATTGTTCTTCCATTTCATGTGCTTAACTAAATTTGCCCAGTTCATTTGCCTAAATGTTTCCTCTCAAAATGTTCTGTAGTTTCCTGTCATAGAGAGAATAACTTCCAAATACTACTAACTAGTAAGCCCTTACTTTATTATTTAAAGCTCTTAGTGTAGCCATAGCATATGTGCTTATGTCTTTTTAATATGCACATTCATACCTCTCTTTAGTTCAAAAGTACAATGAGATTCTTCTGATATATTAATACTGTGATCTGTCAAGTTCTCTTATTACTGGTTGCATGGTTAAATGGGGCAACAACATTACAGAAGCAGTATGAAATTATCTTCAACATCGTGTCCTCCTTTCCACAGAAAATGTCAACATGTGAATGGCAGAGAAAAATAAATAATTATGAATAAAATTTAGTTAAGTCTCAGAATTAAGGCACACAATATAGTACTAGGACTTATTTTTACAAAATGGTTTTACAGAATCTGAAGCACAAAAAGCAAGCAATCTCACCTGTTTGTAATGCTGTGCATTAGGTTAGTGTTTTGGTCAAACATAATCTCGTAGCAGTTGCTAACCACAGGAAGCAGCTTTTGACTTTGCTGAACTGAATGCATTATGTCTTTTCGTTTGTATTTAATTGATCTTCCAACAAACACAGACTGCTTATCAGTTGAGGGCTTAACATTGTATTTTTTGTAGGTCAGACCACTTACTTCAACTAGAATATACAGATCATAGACAGAATGGGACTCAGCTGAACTTTGAATCTGTAAGTTAACATATACAACATTGCTCCATTACAGAAAATGAATTAGCAAGGCAACTGTCCTCATGTGTCGTAAGCTCTAAATTACAAAAATTAACTAATACTATAAAAATAAATTTCTATACATGCTAGTCTTATACTTCTTGATTATAATGTAGATCCATGCTGCTTTTAATTAGGAGTTTAGTGACCTCAGATTAAGCCTAGCCACGCTAGCAAAGGGAAGGTTGCTAAGCACTTTGCAAAGCTGTATCATAATTTGTTGGGAATATAGTGTCAAAGATCTTGACTTAAGATCACATAGCAAAAGGTAATGAGCAGAAGTAATCGAAGTAATCATAACTAAAACTAATCAGTTAAATAGCAAAAGAGGCTGAAACATAAAGGAAGCGACTAGTGTGAATATGAGAAAACTGGTGGCAAGAGGAAGACGCAACCAGGTATACCCTCACTTTAAGCAAGGGACAAGGAAAGGAGGTAGAATCTTGTGGTGTATTTTTGTGTAAAGAGAACACCAGTGTTATTAAGTAGCAAAATACCTTAAATTTTTTTTTAATCATCTTTCAATTACATGTATTCTTCCCATTAATGTTATGTAATTTATTATTACGTCCTATTTGGGGAAAGAAAATGGATTACATAAATACTGTACAGATTACATAGACAGAGAGGTTAATTACCATTAAACAGAAATTAAACAAGCTGTCTGAACCTTCACATTTTGGATTGGCATACATTCACTTACTCATACTACAGACCTCCTATCCTTGGTACCAAAAGGGCCTAATCCTATTTCTCTCCCTTTACTATGCAACTCTCGCATATGGTACCAAAGGCAGCAGAGTTTTTGCCAACCCCCACTTCCTCTCAACCATATACTTAGATCAAGGCTCTGAGCTAAAGATTTCTCTCTCGAGGGGAAGGAATGTGTGATATAAATGTACATTGAAAAGATCCTGAACTAATGGCACATTACTGATAAATGGATTTCATTTAGCCTTAAGTGACTATCCATGTGCACATGGGGATAACTTCTAGCAAAAAAGACTGCAGAACAACTCTGGAACAGAGAAATTTTAAGTAAAAAATGACAGCTTGACCTCAGGGCATTCTATATCCTGAAATAAAAGCTTTAAAAACATTTCAGTCTACCACTTTTAGCTAGAATAATTCAGAGAACAGGACTTCCAGGAGGTAAGTGGCTGACAGGTATGCACGACCATGCACTAACCCAAGAGGCTAATGGCTTCCAGATCAAGGCAATAAGACCTTATGCCACCATCATGCATATATGCTGAAACCCCACATAGCTGTTGTGCATCACTACTTGACTACAACATGCTGCCTTGATGCATGGTGGTAGTAATAAGTCACGGACACATTAGGAAGAGGAACTCTGTCCACTGGGCAAAAGCTGCTGAGTTATATGGCATCTTGGGGACAGAGGGGAGTATCTGGAAGTGTGTCAAGCCTCTTCAGGCCTTTCTGCAGGAGGCATTCCTACAGGTTTATCAAGCCACTGGGTGATGCACTCTACAGAGCAGATTATCCTGTGAAAGTCTGGTGCTAGCTTTCATGCAAGGTCATCTTCTACCCTCCCGGGAAACAGCTGGTCTTGTCATGGAGCTTGACTACATCATAGAATGAGCTGGGTTTCCTTGGCAGCTGATTGTCCCTCATTCCCTTTAGGCTGGTAACTAAGATCCTACATTTCTAAAATCTCTCTTCCTCTCTGAGGCAATCTGTAAATTGTACAAACAGGACCATCAATTGGAGGGCAGGGTTTATGTTCATAGGGTTTTATTGGAAACAACGGAGTTTGATTATTTTTTATTTTTAAAACACAATATAAAAGCAAGCATAAAACCTGCCAGGTGGCAGACATGCAAAGGACAAAGCAAACACACAAGAAGAGTAGAAAGGCTTTTGGACATTAAAGCTAAAAGAAAATTCTAATTGAGAGAACAGGCAAGGAAAAGTAAAAAAAAAAAAAAATCACTTAAAGGATAACTATGCAAATCCCAACTTGAAGTAAACCTTGGTTTCCCTGCAATATACTACATTACCATGTAGGATCAAGTCAGTGAGAACTGGCAAATGAAAGAAAAGCTACAGAAAGAAACAACTTTGAAGTACCTGTGCTGGTACAGAACGTCCCAGTTCGTCATACACACTCATTGATGAGATGTTGACAGGGACCGTGACAATTGTAGTGATGTTCCAGGCCAATGGATTATAGATGATAACATAATGGTCAATATCTGTAGTACCTTTGTGTACACGAAAAAGACCAATCAGTTACTACAATTATGTTTTTTAAAATGTGATGTTGAAAAGTAGTTAAGAGATCTGTCTAGGTACAACTACATGACAAAATTTTACATAAAGCCCTGCAGTAAAACTTCATGATTGAAAGTAGTATCACATTTTACAGTACTTTATAAAAACCTCTTCTGCTGTATTTTTCCTATTATTTACCCAGTAAAGAGACCCTGTATTCAGCCAATGGCACCTGAGTTGAATGAAAATACATCTAGCGAAAATAAGCAGCTTACCACAACTCACTGTCATGCAGAATTAACTTTGAGAGTAATACAGAAGATCAAATGAGAAGCCTAATCTAAAAACAGCCCTGTAAAAAAACCAAATCAGTCTGTTGTGCAGCCCACGGCACTGCTTATATTTGACAGTTTAAAAAGTTTCCAAAGTCAAGGCAAAAAGCAATGCAGTCTTAAGAATAGAGTCCTTAAAATTATTCTACTTTTTTTTTTTTTTAATATTTGCTGGCAGTATATCATAGCAAGAAATTCTTACTGCATAGGATTACATTGTGTAGTAGGCTTAGTTTAGCAATTACACCACCTCTTCCTCCTCTCTCTTATACAGCTGAGTTCTGAACTTAGGAGCCAGGTTTGACATTTATATCGGGTTAGAGCTTTACCTAACAGCTAAAAAGTCCTGTTTTCAGGTGCTTGAAATCTGAGAGCTCATTAATTAATTCAGGCTTAGCATGTCTTATATGGCAAATGTGATTTTCCAGTGGTGGTTGACAGAATTTAGGTGGAAATACGTTGACTTTCTCTGAAGGAAACACAGTAAATTCCATAAGCTAGCCAAAAATTAGAAAAGCTGTCTTAAAAAGTACCTGGTTTTCCCGAGTCTTTATTGTAAACATAGTAGACTGCTTCACTCTTCTTAGTATTGCTCATATCAAAGATTATGGAAGCCATTAGCTTCTTTACATTGAACATTCCATACATCAAGTTATCCATGTACATGTTCGTCACTTTGGGAGACTCTGTGCCTGTTATACCATCGTGGTGCTGGACCTTATATTTAAGTGCAGTTTGAAAGGTCACATTGCAAAGAAAACGAATGACAGCTTCAGGATTTATTTATTTATTTTAAAAAACCACAATCCAGTAACCCTCAGATATTTCATTTAAAATGATAAGGTATTACAGCTATAGTCACAGATTTGCATTTTGCCTGCTCCAAATTGCTTTATATAGAGCAAAATGGTCAAAGACAAGATGCAGTCAGATTTGCCTCTACACTTTATCATTTCTTCAGTATTTAGATATTTCTGAAGTTATGTATTAGAAGAAAAAATACAAATTACAAAAATCAAGAATATCATAGGAAGATGGGTTCTTCATTTGCTACTAAGTTCTGTTCAATAACTTAGTTGACAAAATATTTATTACCAGCAAAAGCACTAAGGTCTATAAATGCTTAATGGCATGAGGCCAATTGGTTAGCTGCTTAACTTTGATGGAACAAATCTATCTTTCCTCTCCCAACTTGCACAAGTAGAGACTATCACAGAACTTTGAGTTGGTTCAGGTTTTTGTTGTAATCATTGTAACTAAATAATAAAACTGAGAAAAGGACTTCTACGTGTTTAAAATTTGGAAGTAACCACCTGATGAACGTGTGGCTAAGTGACTGAATTCGCTTTACACTTACTTATGACTTGCTACAAATGAAAATTATTCCTAAAACTATGCATGTGACATGGAGACATTATAAATGAAGTGTTTCCTTTAGGCAATAAATATTTTTATTTAAAATTAAAAAAAAATATATAACAGTCTTTACCTCTGAAACTGCCCATCTAAGGCTCTGAAGTTGCTTTAGGGCTCCATGTTTGCAGATAGAACCTGCTGGGTGTTTCCGGACATACTGTGTGAAAAAGGACTCTCCAGCATAAAGTAGTGAACTTGCTCTCCTTGCAAATCCTTTTAGCACACTCCGAGAAGTATAAAATCCAGTCCATGCTTGAAATGGCTCTGTTAAGAGTGGAAGAGATCCCAACAAGGCCAAAATATCACTTCAGTTACTGCTTATTTGCTATTTAATAGACTATTACTGTACAACTTCCCACATGAAAATTGCTGTGCATTACACACCATACATCAAATGGAATAGTTATAAATCCTACAAAGAAACAGAGCTATAAATACACCCTTTGGAAAAGTGTGGTCTTTCGTACAAGTCTAGCAATGCGATTACTGATACAAAGCTGTTACCCACTGCATTAACCTGTGTTTGTAGAAACTTTTTTGTGGACCTGCACAAAACACCGTAGAAGTTTCAATAAAGGACATTATATTAATAAGTCAGATTATAATTTGGTTATTACTCTCCATATTCCCCACTGTCAGTCAGATAAAAGAACCTATTTTAAATTTTAAATCCTCAAAATGGAGTAGAAACATTAATAAGACAACACGACCCCATACTACTCTAATACTTCAAACTACACCAAAATGTGCCCTCGATTGCTTAGTGCAAAACGTTTCAGTGGTTCCTTTGTGCTAACGTGTTTCAGTATCACAAACTAGGAAAACAAGTTATTTTTTTTAAAACCTCCAAATCTTCACTTAATTGTTGGTTGCTTTTTTTTTTTTAAACAGATAAGCCACTGAAGAATTAGTTTTCCATAGAGAAGCTGCAGACAGTGCTTTCTAAAGTATATATATGCAACTGTAACAATCTGCTATCATTCTAGGATTGAAAGCAACAATTAGAAAATGGAATATTTTGATCAAAAGCTGCAGGATGAACTCTTTTTTGGAGTGAAGAAATACTAAGAATTAATTCTGGTTGAATTCGATTTCAGTCTTCAAGGTTACAAGCAAATGTTGCACATGCACAGCGGCACGGTACAACAAATGCGTAACAGAAAAAGGAAATAATTTTCTGGGACTTAAAACTTGAGTTTCCAAGGCATATGTCAGAAGTGACACTGAGCCCAGTAAGTGACTCATAACAAAATGACATAGAAAGAATTGGAGAGGATTAATCATCATGAAGCAAAACAGTACGTGGGAGAAAGTGCACTCAAATCTATAGTGTAATTGCAAGGCACAGTAAGGTGTTTAGGGAAGAGACTGCATCGGTGTGTGGGAACCCACATGGAGCATTAAGGGCGCTGCTATTATGCAAGCTAGTGAGAAGTGACTGCAAAAGATACAGGTAAGAGCTCAGATGTAAAAGGTTCTCACTGCTATTAGCAGTGAGAACTCACAATGTATTTATCAGCAAGTTATTAGATATGACATGATCCCTCAGGGGAAGTGAGTGAGTCAGGGATCAGTCCATGCAATGATTCACAGGAAGCAATGGTTATTTTTATTCATTCAAAAGTTAACAGACATGCTACAGAGTATTGGATGTATAAGGTATATTTGGGTCATAATAGTCCAAGATATAATCCACAGCACCAAGAATGTGATGAAGCTGTTGTAGCTACAATTATATAGAAAAGGTACTTCAATGATAATTTTATCCACACAATGAAAGAAACTAATGAGTTTTGAAACTGAGAAGTTACCTATTGTCTTCTCTCTGCGTACATATTTTTTTTTGGCCCTTATATAAGAAAGATTAAAGAGTAAATTTACTGGGGAAAGGGATTAAAAGGATGTTGCATGCCTTCCTTAATATCTTCCTAATTCTACCTGAAAAGCACAGCAAGTAACAAGCAGGCAACAAACAACCTCAATTAATTTGTGCCACATCATACTTTGAAAATTCAGAAATACAGGGGATATTTTTCCTTTCTGAGGCCTCACTTATAACACAATTTTTTCCCAGAACTTATAACTGTTTCCTTTAATGAAAAGAACAAGACTTTCTCCTAGAGCTACAGGAGACGGGGCAAGGGTACACCTACCACAGTGTCTTCCCTGGACCAGTACCACGTTGTCAAGTGAATCCACTGGTCATCCTTACCTATTGTGTTTCACTTAACATAAAAAAAATGGCTTTAGAGTCCGCAAACTGATTTTTTTTTTCATGTAGTAATAAACCTGAGGGTACGTTCCAAGTATTAGTGGACATTCAGACCACATGATCAGATTGTACCTATATACCTAGAATACATACAATGTGATAATTAAGTTCTCAGCAGCAACTGTTTCACTTTGTTCCACTCCTGTTCTACTGCACTAACACAGAAGTAATTTTAGAGCTTTAAGATCACCTTGTGCCCTTGCTTGTTCCCTTGGTTACCTGACTCCTCCTTCAGATTAGTCAGTGTCACTCTTCCTATCTCAGCTCTAATTTATGCATAATCCAATTTTTTTTTAATAGCAACAGTGGAACATCGCTCAACTTGGCCACGCAGCCAGTTGTTTCAAGATATCTTTTGGTTTACTGGTTTTCTTTCTGTTCCCTGGATCCTGAAGCACCTTGTACCTACTATGGAACATTTTACAGGAAGAGGTAGAGAGGTATAACACCGACATTCAATACTGTAGGAGACCACAGGTATTTGTGCATTTGTGCTGATATGTAGGAGGCAGAGAAACGAATGAATTCCAAGTTTTATGTCTAAACATAAAACAAATTACTCAGAAACTTATACTTCAAAATAGGGTCCTAGGAGTTTTCCTATTTTTATATTCTTTCTTTCATGGTCTCCTCCTCCATCCATCGCTGCCAGCTGTCCCTATTAAATATTCCAACCACTGCACTAAGTTTGGACCAATTTGTCTTATTTTATAGAATCTGGCAATGTAAATAAATGCCCCATCACTGGAAATGTTTAAGGCCAAGCTGGATGGGGCCCTGGGCAGCCTCATCTACAGGGAGGTAGATTCCGCTGCCCACAGCAGCGGAATTGGAACTAGATGGTCTTTAAGATCCCTTCCAATGCAAACCACTCTACAATTCTGTGATTCTATTTTTCACAGAGTAACAGAATCCCTACAGTAGGTTGCAAAGGATGCATCCAGATGGGTTTTGAACATCTCTAGAGATGGAGACTCCACAACCTCTCTGGGCAGCCCATTCCAGTGCTCTGTAATGCTTAAAGTAAACAAGTTTTTCTTCATGTTCATATGGAGCTTCCTATGTTCCAGTTTGAGGCCACTGCCCCTTCTTCTATCACTGGGCACCACTGAGAAGAGTCTGTCCCCAACCTCTTGACTCCTGCTCGTTAGACATTTATAAGCATTGATAAGAAGCTTTCTGTCTTTCTTGAACTGGGGAGCCCAGAACCAGACATGGTACTCCAGATGTGGTCTCACCAAGGAAGTGAGGAAGGGGAGGAGAACCTCCCTTGCTGGCCATGCTCTTTTTAATGCATTGGTCTTCTTGGCCACAAGGGCACGCTGCTGGCTCTTTTATTTCTCATTTTCTCAACTTCCTTTATTAAAATTCTAAATATGTACAATTGGGGCAGATGTCATGCAGTTGTTAACTTAATTACCTGTTGAATATGGAAGAAAGTCTTGAGAATTCCTTATTTCCCATGTAAGATTTCTGCTATAAACTGCTTGGAAGTAATCACCAACTGTTGCATACTGGACAGTCACTCCAAACTCATCAGAGTGCTTGTTAATATAGTCCAACAATAAGTCCATGTTGGAGTACTGAACAGATGCATTGAAGAACTGTTTGTCACAGCCCTGAAATTCCAAAAACAGAACAGTAAAATCACTTTGGTCATGTAATTTAGAAGGACCTTTTTAACAACAGTCTACATTAAAGTGGTCATTCGACTGACCATAAAGAAGTTATTTGTTACAGAAGCCTCAGGTAGACATAGGATTACTTGCACAGATCAGCTGATAACCCATTGGCATTACAGACAGAGAGAAGAATGTTGATGGACCATATTGTGTAAGAACACGAAATGTGGAAGCAATTGGAAAGCATATGAATATACGACTAGAAAGAAGATCTTTGTTTCTTTTCACACTGCATTTCTCACAGCAGAAAATATGGAAGTTCTAGGAGCATTCTTAAAAGCAGAAAATAAGCTTTAGGAAGTGCAGACGTGGTGTGAAACAAAACTGTCTGGAAAGTGAATTTTGTAGTACAAGTGTCACACAATATGTTGCTGATTCCCTCTCTTGACAGTAGATTATAGTACTTCTGATGCTCACCCTAACTGCTAAGAGGGGTGATACAATGTATAGTAAAGCCTCTTTTTTTTTTTTTGAGCATGCTTGCACAACCTCTGACTTCTGTTGAAGATGTCTCATTATAGACTACCTGTTTATACAGCAATGCCTTTGCTCAACCAAAGTAGCTGAACAGGAAAATGAGACACTCAGCCATAGCACCATGCAACAAAGCAGTTACTCAAAACTGCATCCACTAGAAAATATTTGTTCTCTTTGCAGTAACAGATATTCTGGTGAAATTATAATTACAAGACCTACAGCATCCATCAAACTTCAAAAACAGACTGTACATTCAATTGAGGAAATGTTATTATTTGCTAATAACTTAAAACTAGTGAAAGTATATCAGTGCTATTTGTGCATGTAGGACACAATTAACGCAATAGCTTGCTGAAAAAAAAAGTTTTTGTATGACCCATCTAGTATATCTCTCTGCTTCTAACTAAAATATAAAGATTGTATAAGAAGATGACTACATGAGTTTGAGAAGATGTTGTCTAATGCCTAGTACATTTTCTGTGATGCTAACCTTTTTTTTAACACTGAATTTTGTTGTGCTAAGCAGTTACGCAAAGAGGTCATCTAAATAGACAATACAAGGTAAGGAAACAGGATCATAGTACATAGTTAGGCATGAGGTTATCTTCACAACTCTGTTACATCTCTTTCTACATTAAGTAGGCTAGAAGATTTGGTAGACAGTCCACAGACAGTATGAAGAAGCTCTAGTTTTTAGAAATAATTACTAATCAGACATTTGGTCCCCACTTATCAGAAAAACACTCTACAGTCACATGGTTTGTGCTCTGTACTTGGGCAGTATGTACTGTAGTAGAGTAGCATTTACCTACTGCCCGTACTGTAGGTGTACTGGCCAGTTTTCAGGCAAACTCTTATGATAATGCACTTACCCATGGCCACAAAACATCACTTGTTCGGAACCAGGCTGCTCTCTCCTTAATGTTTGCCACCATGGCCTGTGCATACATATGGATGTTGGTATCTGTAACAGGGAGGCTCATGTTTGGATAAACACCATCTTTTGGTGGATCTGGGAAAACTGCAAATCCATTCCAATAAAATCCTGATCTAAGCAGAAGAAGAAAATAATAGACTGTGAACAAGACTTATTCAACTACCTGGGAGAAACACATCAAAAGGTGCTAAGATAAAACACAGACACAAGGAATAAGATGCAAGTAATACAGCTAACATTCGTTCTCGATGTTTAGATTTTAGTGTTTATGAGGCAGGTTATCTGTTTTTCTTACGCTCAGATCAATTTTCCAGTTCCTTGCTGCTTGCTTCCATAGAACAAAGAAACCACGGAACAAATCAGCAAGCTCTGAAACAATGAGGACATCCCCCCAAGAAAACTTTGCCTATGCAGTGCATATTCCTGGATAACAAAGTTTTCAGTTCACAGCTCTCAAATTTTTTTTCACAAAGTAAATGGAAAAATTTTGTCTATTCTATGCACAGATGACGTACACGATCTCACTCCAATATAATGCTGAAAATCTCCCACAGAAAATCAATTAGCAATAGTCAAGTCCACACTAAGCTTCCTGGAGTTCTTAAATTTTTGGGCAGAGAAACAAAAACCCAGTCCTGTTTTGGACATATCTTGTTTACAGTAATTTATTTGTTCCACATTTTTATTCTATATTTATTGTTTCGTTAGGAACTGACACTATTTGTGTGCAGATGAAAGCTGTACCTGTGTTCTAAGCCTCCTGCTGGTATAAAAGATTATTTTTAAAGTCTGTCAATATTTTGAAGTATTTTTAATGCCTGTCAGTAGAAAGTGTCACTTTTGAGGATTCAGTTGTCAGGTACTGAGCAGATTTCATGCATCATGGTGGGTAGCTGGGGGTGCTTAATAACCCTGACTCAGATCTACAGTCTAGACTTCTCATTGACCTACCACAGGTTTATGAAGGAAAGCAGGAGAATATTGTTGTGGGTGTCATCCTTGCCCATGGTAGGAGGGTTGGAATTAGATGAACTTATCTTTAAGGTCGTTCCCAACACAAGCCATTCTATGATTCTATGAGCATTGTCAAAGGAAACCCTTAAACTCTGACAATATAAACACTCCAAAGCATATTTCTGCATATTTTTGAAATCTTCAGACCTGTTTGAAAAAGGCAGTTGTGATGGGGTACAGTAGCTGTACTGATCCATAACATGGGTGAAGATCTCCTGACTTTCAGATAAGGAAGGAGAACCCTGCCATACAAATTGAAGCTTCTGAAAAACAAAACAAATGAAAAAAAAAAGGAAACCATTATCCTTGAGGACAAGCACAGATTACCAGTTTGGAATCTTCTAGGGTGTTAGGTGCCTGAAAAGGTTTAGATGGGAAAAGATACTCAAAAGCTCATAAAAGCAGAAAGGAAGAATCAGAATTGACTGCAAGCTTGAGGCAGTAGGTCCTGGTTTCATCAAATCCAACAAGAATCCTGATCTCCAGAGATGCCTGAATTCTACGCAACATTCATAACAGCTTTGCCTAATGCCCAGCTCATTCCAGTCAAAGCCCTTTATCTGCACATAATTTAGCACATAAAATTGTTGACAGACCAAGATATAACATCATGTCATGAAAAGAAAAATATTTACTGCATCTGGGATACTCTGTGCAAGAGAGAGTAGCATTTGAAACAAACTGAATTCAGGAAAAGTGTTTAGCTGCAACCCTGAATGACAGAGTATTGTCACTTCTACAGTTACAAATAAGTGCTCCAAGCATGACAGCCTCTGCCCCAAACACACACTCTACACTTTAAAGCTGTGTATATAAAAAACAAGATACCTAAGATTTTCTCACTGGAAGTTGAAACCCATTCTAAAAGACCACAGTTCTAACAGTCCTAATTCCATGACCATTTATTCCTTGACAAACTGCCCACATTTTGTGTCCTTCTCAAACTAGACTATATTTTGTCCTTGACCAAAAGTCATGAAGATATTATTGTCAGTACTGTACAGACACACTGTACCAAATACAATATTAGAGAAGAATTTCAGTTACTTTTAAAGAAGAAATACCTATGTTTTCTTGCACAAATCAGAGAGGTCTTTCATAACGTCATGGTTTAGATTATTATATGGATATGCTGTCATGGGTTCCAGTCCTCCAGTATTTTTACCTTGTTTTTCTGCATATCAGCCTTCAGATCATAGTCAATTCGAGAGATAAGATGAGCATTAAAGCCAGCAAGAGCAAAAAGAGTTGGTGTTGTAGCTGAAGCTCCAAAAGGATCAACGTGCCAAGAAAACTGAGGTCTGATCCCAAAAGTTTCATATAAAAACCCGTGGCCCTCTGCAAAGCAAAATTTGTTTATATTAGGCACACTCCTACAAGTTCATTCTCTAAACGTAATATGCATGTAATATGACAGATAAGCACTTACAGGATACCTCTTTGTTGCTGTTTTCCAAAGCATTTAAAGTCTCACAATGACAGTATTTATTTTGCTACGCTAAGTATACCTTATTAACATCATAAAGGATGAATAATAAACAGGAACTAGACAGGCCTCAGAAACACTACTTAAAGACAGATTAGGTTAAGGCTAGTACGTTGATGCTGGAGTTTCAGTTTGGGTTTGCTAAAATCATTCAGCCTATTGTCAGGAAATGTTAGTCTCATATCAATGATAAAAGAACAAAGGAGGCAGCCAGTAGACAAAACTAATATGAATATGACTGACGATCATGGAAATTGAAAAAAGACAAAGGTTAACAGCAATATTGTTACAAGATGTTACTTATAAGCAATGTTATTTAGTATTGAAATTATTTTCAGTAATAAAAAAATGAAATAAACCAATTAAATGAAAATAACCCAACTAGCTAAGCAGCTGGTTTCACAAAGAGCTCCAGAACATGGCACATGGATTATCATAGCAAAAAAAAAAAAAAAGCAGATCTTGATTTTATAGTTCTAGACTTGTGCACATAACTAATTGAATATACAAACACATCTTCTCATTTTGGACTAACTTCATTCCAAAGATCATGTTTAAATAACTGAAGTTGCAAGGCATCCTTTTTTTTCACATTATCTTCCCATGGTTAATGCCTCTTTTAGTGAAAACATTTGCAAACAATGAGTGAAGCACATTGCAGGCACCATTTGCTAGACCCTTCCCCTAAGCACAGCTAGACAGATAGGAAAAGATATGAGATGTAGATCCCAATCATCTGCATTGGCTTTGTCTCTTCAAGGTGTACATAGTACGCAGTGCAATGATACTACATCTTTTTTATCCTTTTCTTGCATGTACTTCTTCAGTGGATACTGAGCAGAGAGCTTTTAGGAAAAATTAATGGGGATGTTTTATTATGTTAATATTTTATTTCTGCCAAATTAACTAGTAAATTTGAATAATCCTTTAAAGAACATTTACATTTATACACCAAGTGAAATATTAAGATACAAACAAAAATTCGCACAACTAACTCCAATTAAAGAAAAAACTGTCTGTAAATACCATATTTTTTGGGTGTACTAAGCTCTCAACCAGTTATAAACACAGGAGTCAGATGAAAAAAAAATATTCCATCCCCTCTCTCTCCTTCTTTTTCGCCTGAATGTGATGCGGTGACTCACTGAGATAGAAACGCAGCAGCTGTCCTTGTACTCCTGATAAACACCAACAAGCAAGGAACGCAGACAGTGTTATTGTGCAGTCAGGTTTAGCAAACGAAAAACCTGCTTTCTGACCCATTATTCTTTGATGTAGGAAGCTGTCCAGAGTGTAGCTGTAAAATGGGCAAGGCGTATCAGCCGTGATAGGCAGCTAGTGCTAATATATGCTCTTTTATCCCTCCCCCCACATATGCCACTCCCTCACAACATACTCTAGGCCTCTGTAGGGTAACAGTGGCATGAACCGCCTTTCCCCCCACCTCCCCACCCCCTTCAACCAGATGGAGATAACCTTAACCACTGAGAGAACCTTTACATCATCCGATGGAGAGGTGTAACATACAAATGGCTGGAAGATAGAAAATTAAAATGAGAAATAGTGTGCCTCATGGAAATAAGTGCCAATTTCTAACAGAAACTGTTGTTAATTATTACAAATAGGAGCTTCTTCATCAAGCAAGTCTTTCAACCGGGTTAAGACATCCTCAGTGACATTCTGTGGTCCACGTTTTGTGGAAGACTTTACCTAAACAATATAACCCCTCTGCCCCAAAATTCCTGAATTATTATGAGGTATTTTCTTCCAGAGTGTTTCAAATCCTCAGTTACATTGTAACTATCTTCACAGGAGCTTAAGCTAAGTATATATTAGTATACCTAAGTAGATACAAATCAAAAAAGCCTCAGCCTCAAAGGAGTTTGTAACTCCCTTGTTTACTGCTGAGTTGTTGGTTTTTTTTAAAAGGCAAAGGTTTTTTTATTTTATTTTTTTATGCAGGTGACTCACCAGTGGAAAACAAAAAAAAATGAGATACCTAAATCAGTTCTTAAAGAACAGTATACATATATTTAAAGCAAATTTTGGGTTGAGAAATTAAAAAAAAAAACAAACCATAAAACACCCAAGGTCATAACAATGAAAAATAAAAACTAAATGCAAATACACATACCCGTCAACTGTAAAATCTGATCATCAATTAGTGTCACAGCTTCATCATGCATCACTTGCCCACCAATGACAAATTCCAATCGTCCTTCCTGAAGTAACTGATGGACCTATGATATTGAAATTAAGACACAACATAAATGTCATTTCAGTCTTCTCCAAAAAGGCTGCAAATTCATTTCAATCAAGCATATTACCTAGACAAAACAGTTGTCAAGAGGGCATCCGGGTCATAAGTAGGATAAAGGGCTGTCTGTACTGAATGCCATCAAAAGTAGGAAAGCAGGGGGTCGGGAGGGAAAGCACGCTAATGGGCTGCACAGTGCACTGATTTACCCAGCTCACACTGAAACCAGGTAGTGGCACAAAGATGCACCACCACGTAGATACTACTTCTCAGAATAAAATCATGGTGACAGCCCTACTAATCTAAACATCAGGCTCTTGTCCCCACACACAGCCTAGGACTCTATCTCAAGACTAAACTGGAGTTGAAAAAGATTAGATTAGATTGAAAAAAGATAGTATTGCTTCTCCTGAAGTCTTCCTCCTGCTGCAGCCATCCTGGCTTAGAAAAGACATTAGGCAGCTAGATGAGAGAGCAATATGAAACCATATGTGAGCAGCAATGGCCAGGCTCCTGAGGTTTCCTTTAGTTCATGATCTCAGTATGACCATGAACTTTTTTGTTAACTCCAGACACTAGAAACCCAAGTATATGGTCAAGTGCAATTGTCAAACATGCTGGATAAAGTTGCATGAGTGTGTGTGGAGGGAGGGCAATAATAATCTCTGCCCCTTTTAAAAAGTCTTTGTGAGGCTTCTGTCTTCATTATAGCTACTTTGCTACCTGGAACTCTGAAGATACAGACTTGCTGAAAGTTTGAGGTATAAATACATATTTTATTCTCCACCATTATTGGTTTATTGTTAAATATCTGTCATGTAGGATGCCTGATCCAGGCCTATTATGTTTATTTCCCCAGGAACATTCAGTGAATGCCCCTGTGTCTGCTCAGATACGATGCCAGATTGTCAATTCTGATTATAATCATTTCTCTCATTCACAATGTTGTGAAAATGCTTCAGGGCTCAGCATTCATAAATTAGTTCCAGCTGACTGTGGTGACTGATTAGCATGCTGGGAGACCAGATAAATGATATCTGGTGTCAGCACAGAACTGGTCCTGACCTACATGAAAAGCATCTGTGGTTATTATTCCCTGTTTGGATGGAATTCCAAAAAAGATATCTTTGAACCAGACTTTGGACAATAGAAACTTAAATGAAGTTTCACAGAACCACATGGTGGTTGAAAATAGTAAAAGAATAGTTCAAGTAAATTGAATTATATCCAACTTGAGGAAGGGGGAAAAAAAAGAAAAAAAAAGGATATCTATACACACTACATCCTTCACTGACTCGAACTGGGAAAAAGGAAAGGGGAACTTAGGAAAGAGACATAACAGTCATACAAGCAGCTGGCTGTTGCAACAGTGGAACATACCTGCAGACCTTGCAGCAACCAGTACTTCCCTATATGAACCCACTCGTACATACCAGATGAGCAGCTAAATATCTTTTTTCCCCCACTAATTAGAACTGTGAGACATCAAGCCAGGATAGGGAGACAGGAATGGTTCACAAAATAAAATACCATGGTTCACAAAATAAAATACTGTGAAAACAGGCTGCCAAGAGAAGTTGTGGATGCCCCATCCCTTGAGGCATTCAAGGCCGGGTCCGACGGGGCCCTAGGCAGCCTGATCTAGTGACTGGCAGCCCTGCCCATGGCAGGGGATTAGAGCTCAATCATCTTTAAGGTCCTTTCAAACCTAAAACATTCTATGATTCTATGAACAGCATGCACTGAGAATTAAGAGGTTCACATCCAGCTGCATGCTGTTGCAAAGCATTTCAGTCTTACATACTCTCTTGCCCAAACTGTAAAACCAGCTTCAGTATTCAGGACGTACTTTTTACTGATTTGAGTACTACCAATAATCTAAAGCAGACATGCCCAAAGAAAATAGAATTAAATCCTGCATTTCAAGTAAAACATGAAGTTAGGAGAAAGCAGCAAAATTAAAACCCAAGGGCTGTACCACCGAAAATAGTTAATGTTGGAGTTCAAGTGGAAAAAGCAGGGCAATAACCAGAGTGACCTCATTTCAAGGCCCAATATTTGCAGCTTGCAAGTATTAAAAACATGCCAGTTATCAACAACCATCGTAGCTCCTACAGATTCAGTGTTTGACACACAGGTTCAAGAGAAACTTGTTTTTAATCATTTTAATTTTCATAAAAGCAACAACTAAAAAGTAACCAGAGAACTGATTAAAATGCAGAAAAGTCACAAGTATCAAGACAAGGAAAGTAAGGGCTGAATCCTATCTACTAATTTTGTGCTGTTTAGGTCAAATGTGATAAATATTTAATCTTTGGATACCACATATTAAGAAGAAAAGATATTAGGAACTATAGGGAATTATAGGTCTTTTACTTACAGTTTGTGTTACTGCAACACAACACACTTTAAACAAGAACAACCTCCATTAGAAAGAGTACTTTCCTGCCCTGCACAAAACAGTTACTATGCTATTTTTCTTTAATGCTCCCACTCTAGATTTACAACACTATTTTTGAATTAAAAACAAGAAAACTTTCTTCCAAGCCGTGGGCAAAGAGCAGCCCATGCACAGCAAAGCTGCATACAAGTTGCAAGCTATTATTTAAATAAGAAACACTGCAGAAATTTCAGAATTTAGTGGACTGTGTTTAAACAAACAAACAAAACCACAGGAGGATTGCTTCTTACATGACATTTTACATCTACAGCACTTCATAGAATCATGGAACACCCCAAGTTGTAAGGGACCTACAATGATAGTCGAATCCACTCCCTGGCTCCACACTGGATCAGCCAAAAATCAAACCACCTGTCTTGAAACAAACTGAGATTTAGTGTACTGCATGTAACATGCTGCTGTTGCCTGAAGTTTTGAATGAGGACCTAGGGGGAGCTGCACTTGTACCCACTGGTCTAGAGAGGCTTAAACATTGTGCATTGCAATCAGACACGTTACCATTCACTAGGCTGCCACCCCAGCCTTTGATTTCACCATAGTTGATTCATAACAAACCAAAATTCACAAAATATTTACTAGGAAAAAAAAGATCCTTGAGTTAAAACTTTCAAGATTGAAATGGAACACAGTTCTTCAGTAAATGAACCCAAGGAAAAGCTCTTGCTGCTGAATCCTACATTTTTCCCTTTGTTGCACTAGCTTTGTTTAGAAATAGCAATTTTTTGAGCAACATTTAACTGGAAAGAAAGAAGTTCCTTCTTGTGAGCAACATTAGGCGGCTGTCTATAAGTCTCAAATGTTTGACAGGTATTGGGCACAGCCTCTTTCAGAATCATCCAGATCTTACACCAGTGTGCTGCCAAATAAGAAACTCATTGATGAAACAAGAATTGCGAAGTGTAAAGAGTCTTCAGTGCACAGGTTACTACTGCCTACCACTCTGATCTACAGCTTGGGTTTTAACCTCTTGCAGCTGCCTTTAGAGTTAAGGTTCTTCTGCAAGAAGTGCTGGATTCAGAGATAACTTACACAAGATCTGGATAAAAATCAAATGCTGAAGTACTTTGCCCCTTCTTGCCCTTTGAAAAAAAAGCAGGGATGTTTCGTTAGAAGGACGTTTGGCTCCAGTACAACTTACCTGCTGCTTGTGTGTATCTGTGGCTACTGCATCCCACCAAAGCCGAAAGAATTCCTGTTCCACAGCAATAAATTTGCGCTGCTTTCCTTTCATTAGCTCTTCTACAACAGATGTGTAGACATTTGCTGCATAAGCATGCATACTCTCCTGAAAAAAATAAAAGAAAAACTGCATATTGCTTTGTTGACATTAAAAGCGCTGTTTTGAACACTCATTGGGCTTTACCCTTTCTGCTCTTCTGATTATTTAGAACATCAGTAGAATTGTTTTTGTAGAGAAAGCATGCTCCGCTGTGTGTGTATGTTTCTGGCATAATAGAATTCTACATAATCAGAAAATTTTACTATTATGGCCCTAGAGGTTTCAATCATGAAACTCTTAAGACTGAAACAGCAATTTTTTGAGCAACATTTAACTGGAAAGAAAGCTCCTTCTTGAGAGAAGCATTAAGCAGCTGTCAAGCAGAATGGAGTTCTGCTCCATAATTTAGGATAGAATACAACAAAATTGGTAAAGGTCTCTTAGAACAAATTCAACTGTTGATGTAGAAACATCTGGCATGAGAATCTGTGCATCTACTCCATACCTCTCCTGTTCCTAAAGCAACTTTGATTCCAGAAGGACGTCTGTGAACTTTATTGGAGTGCAAGATAGCAACTGTACTCACTCATCAAATAACCTATCACATGGTTACAATGGTATCATATTAACAACATCATGTTAATTTAAATCATGCACATTAAGGTTTCTTGAGTACACTTTCCGTTATCAGAAAAACTTCTGCTTGTCCAGATCCAGTCTTCTACCCTTAACTTCAAAGTGATATTCAACACCTAAAGGCAATGGAAGAGCTCCTTGAAATACCTGTAATGTCTGTTGCGACAGTTTCAGCATCTAGCTGTAACAGCAGAGTTATTTTAATATCAACCATGTCACTTTTCTATTTAAAGCCACTGGTCTTGCTTAAGAATACACACAATACATCTAGCTGAAAGTGATTCACAGACATCCCTCATACAGTTGAAACTAATGGGCATGATACACAAAGTGTGAATCCATAGTTTCAATTTGTGCAATTTTCCTCTAAGAAAAAAAGGCCTGCTCTGAAATAAGAGCAAGATGATGTGATTCAAATAAGAAACTAACTTTTCCCATCTCCTTCCTTTCCACAACTGAAATCTAGCTATCTTGGTTAAAGGAAGTCATTAGAAAAGGTTGTCATGTGAATGTAGGAGGAAGGGCCTAGAATACATCAGAGCATATGTAATTAATTGCTTGTTCAATGATTTATTCATCATTTCTTAATGACTTCACACACACAAAAAAAATCAAGATTATGATTAGAAACTCATTTCTATCCAATTTTAACTAAGGAAATAGCCTTCAAGTTTTACTATTACTCAAACGATCGCTAAATTTTCATTTGTCACTGGCAAACAGTATGTTCTAAAACCTTTATTTACAAGGATTATGACATTAAGCTTAATTTTAATTCTTAATAGTTAAACAAAATACATTGTATTTTAAGAGCTGATCAAGGACTCTTCAAATGCAACACAGTATTAAAATATTCAGAGCGGAAAGAGTAAGATATTATGACTCAAACTCAAGTTAATCAAGAACTCCTACAGAGCTTATAAAGCTCAGTGGTCTGGGAGTGAATTAAAAAAAAAAACTGTTCTCACAAGGCAGGCCACCTGCAAGCAGTAGTGATTATTTTCTTTCTAATTCATATCCTCTATCAGCTAAGAAAATGCTCTGAAACAGTAAGCAGGGATAAGACAAAATTACACTTATTTATACATAATTTTAATCTTGTAAAGTGATGTAAAAATTACACTTTGCTTTTCATACTGTATTCTAGACAACGTTGAGGTGCCCTTCAAATCTGCAGTAAGATATGTAACTGAGGTGCCACATCTCACTTAGGTTAGTATACCACTGTACTAGCAGCTTGTAACAGACAGCTGTCATTGAAGGGGAAAAATAAAGTTTCATTACACATCCAAAACTGGAATTATCCATCAATACCCTAATTTCCAGCATACAATGAAGACTGATGTTCTGATACCATAAGTGTTTGTTTTCCACATTATAAATGCAGAAATGAAACACTAAAAAAGTAGTACGAGTGAAACCTAATAACTAAGCAAACCTGTACAACAGGTTGGGACCACATCCCCAGGGAGTTACCTTCAGGCTTCATCTTACTACAGAAGCATGTGAAGGGATGCAGAGGGAACCGTCACAGTTTTTGACCAAAGCAATCTTTGACATTCATGATTCAATAACAGAGGAACTGAAGTTTCTGGTAATTGAATCTTCTCAAAACAAAAACAAAACAAAACCCAAACATTTCATTTCTCTTAGAGGAGTTCTTCCACCACTAGCTAAATAAATAAAATTAATAAATAGTAAAAATTAATTTTGTGTCCTCTTACAGAGTTTGGAATACTAAAGGAGAAATTAATTGAGCTTCTTAAAAAGACATAACACATGCACAACAGATTTCTTGGTGAGCCATTATCTTTTCATTAGTTACTCTCAAAGATGTGAAGCCAGAGCACTCTAGCAAGTCAACTATCCACAGCATCTTCTGTATAACCTAAAAAAAATCATAGCAATGAAAAAGGATGCAGGATTTAGCCCAACAAATCTAAAAGGTACTTCTGTCCCACTTGATTTATTTTTTCCTATGCAACTATCTTACTTATTTAGCTAAGAATATTTTGCTGCTACTTTCTGCTGCCATAGGCAACACACCCACCTTGGACAACAGGGAGAGGAGTCTGACTGAAGTTTTATCACAGAACCATAAAATCGTTTCAGTTTGAAGGAACCCTTTAAAGGTCATCTAGTTCAACTCCCCTGCAATGAACAGGGACGCCTACAGTTTTTCTTGGGTTTTGGCTTAGGCACAGCATAAACGAAAAGACCAAGAAAGCACGCCAAATAACCAAAGCACACAGTCTGTTAGATTGAAAAATTTTTTCTTTAAAAACAAACAAACAAACAAACAAAAAAACACGGAACACAAGATACAGCACATCACGAGCACCTGAACACAGATACAAGCAAAGCCCAGACTCGCGCAGCCCCTGAGCTGGCCTCGCCTTCCCAGGCCAGCACCTGGGGCCCCAGACAGCGAGCGGGTAACGATCCGAGCTCCAGGACGGCACGGGACAAGGGAAGCCCTCGGGGCTGCTCGCGTTTCGCTGCAGGCCGAGCCGAGAAGGGCAGAGGGGACACCCAGCCCCGCCACCCCCGTACCCCGGCAGCAGCACGGCGCACCGCGCCGCCTCCCTCACCCAGCCCCACCTGCACTGTGTACACCCAGCCGACGTCCATGTGGCTGTGGGCGACCACGAAGGCCCGCAGCTCCCCGCGGCTGGTGGCCGGCAGGGCGAGGCAGAAGAGCAGCAGCAGCAGCAGAGCCATGGCAGCTCCGCGGTCCGGCACGGCACGGCCCGGCCCGCAGCAACTCAGGGCCGGCCGAGCTTCCGCGTCCCGCCCCGCTGCGGTCGAGTCCCGCCTCCCGGCCAGGGCGGCTCCATCTTGGGCGAGCGAGAGCTAGGCCTGCTCGCCGTACCGCGGTGAACAGCTCGGCTTTCAATAAGAGGACCTGGGGCGGGAGCTGTCCCCGCGGGGGTGCTGGTAGCCCCGATGTGCTCTGCAGGGTGCCAGCCCCAGTGGAATCCCTGCCCCTGCTAGATGCCTCGTATGTGACTCTGGAACTGTTTTTTTTTTTTTTAAATAAGATTGCTCAGAAAGGTGTTGAGTTGGGCATTCGACAAATAGAAATGGATTTTCTTCTTTTTTTTCTTTCTTCTTTTTTTTTTTTGGTGGAAATTCCATTTTGAATGAGACGAGTTCTTTATTTCAGGGTACAATGCTGCAAAATGGATTATTGTCTTTGAGGGCTTTGAAGTAGTAAGATTAAATTTTTATTTTATGCGGTTGACCTTCTGATCCCATTTAAATTGGTTTTCTCCCTTGTTTTATCACTGTTAGCAGGAGCTGGCCCCTGTGACTGCAGAAAGCCCTTGTGAAAAGGGAAAAATAGAAGTCCACTATTACAGAAGTGTTATATAGGCAGTGTAGCCCAACCAGCCTCCCCAGAAGTTTTGCCTGCGGTTGCACCTGTTTTGGCTGTTGACGCTGATATATTGGGCAAAAACAGTTCTTTCTCTGATAACTCTTTCCACAGACAGTAGTATAGTTTGACTACTTTACTGACATTCTAGTGTCAGTAAATTACATGCTTCTAACAATCGTACAGTCCTGCAATGATAAAAAGTATCATACTCTTTATTTTCAGCCGTGCAAAAGGAGATCAGCTGAAACTGATATTTGCTCCCACCATCAAGTTTGTCTATTGATTTAGCACTACTAGTTTAACTAGTTTTAGTTGAAGCAATTATCTCTGAAGGAAACAATAACAAATAGTTTATGATTGTGCCTCTACAGATTTACACCAATAAGAAGAATAATTCATACAGAACTTGCAAATTAACCTATTTAAATATTCAAGACACCTGTAGAAACAGATCAAACTTTAAGACCTGCATTTTAGACAGAAAAAAAATAACTGCTGCATTACATGCCAATCTGGGTATTTTTTCTTTTAAGACACAAAGTTTGTAAATCCTTGAAGTCCAAGATGAGAAATACTACATAAATCACTAATATTGATTTGAAGATGTGATTCCTGTATTTCATAAAAAATAAGCCTAATATGAATGGACTCTCCCACAGTAGAGCCCCTGTTCACTTATTGATATGGGAGAATATAATTTTCTCTAAAATTAAGAGGCAAAACTGGAATCCTAGGGTTAATTTTATTTAAAATAATGCTTTGTGAAGAGCAGTGAAGGTCCGTAGGTACTTTGTAGAGGGAGTTATTATCTCTGTAAACAGCTGGTTGAAGCTTTACTAAAAGAGCTCTATGAAACCATGTTTTCCCCCAAATCACCAGCTTAAACCTTTTCAGTTCCAAGAAAGCTATTGCACATCCAGCAAACATATGGCTTAGATATATATATACACACACAGTCTAAATGAAGTGATGTTCTTTTACCTCAGAAGGCATTATGGTCTTTGTAATTTAGGTGAAGTTTCCAGGAAAGCTTAAGTGTTGGCATTTTGCTTTGTTCCTAAAGTAGCTGAGAATGTTATTCCCATTTTAAACCTATTTTCATCAGAACATGCAATTGTCCTCCTTACTGTTTCACAAAGGATACAGTGTTACACTGTTTCGTGTGGAGTAGATAAAAACATAAACATTTGAGCAGAATACTTCCATTAGTAAAAACTGAACCAAATCACCAGCAGTTTATGAAAGCGCACAATGAATCTGAAGGCATCAGGAGGGCCTTCACTTGCCATGAAGAGGAATGAATGTCAGCACATCAAACAGAATTTCTGCCAAAGATAATGTTTCCCCACTGCTTACATGCTGCTTAAAAATAGCAAGAAGCTAGATGGCAGATCCGGTGCAATTGTGCCATGACAGCTGCCTATATTGACATTTCATTCTTGTTCTCCTGATCTCTCAGCGTGGCTTGATTATAGTCCTCCTGTACTAATTCAGCTTTCCTCATTTGCCCATGAAAAGGGTGTTTGCTTCCTCTGATGTGAGCTATGGTATGTGTGGGCCTCTGCCACTGTCACCTCAAAAAGACAGATGAGGTGGGCATGGCACTGCTGGCTGTGAGCTACAAAGCCACATCTTTATGTTGAGCCAAGAAAGCCACGTGGTACACCGAGCAATAAACATACCTGCAGATTTCCTCCTGTGGTGCTTTTGGGGTGGACATCTGTAAGAATAAATACATTTATAACTAAGTTTGCTCTTGCTGACTGTTCTCGTTCTCTAAAATTTAAAAATTTCCAGTGAAGACAAAGGTCATTACTCGCAGCATGTAAGCTCGCTTTGCAACAGGTTTGCATTCTTAGCTACCTATCACAGAGCTACGAGGACAGTTCGCAGATCCGCAGGCTCGAGGACAAGAAACACTCTCTAGCCTTGCAGTTGAAACAAGAGCACGAAAGGTTGCCGAGCTCTCGCAGGGCCCCGCAGGGAGGAAGGGCAGGCGGTACCGCCGCGTCGCACCGGGCCCGCTCCGCTCCCCCTCGCACCTGTTGTGGCCGCTGCGGGTCCCGGCGCGTCCAGCCGAGGCTGCGCCGCCTCCGCCGAGAGCTCCGGGTGGAGCCGCCCCTCCTTCCCGTCCGCCCTCCCCCGGCTCCCTCAGCGCCCCGAGGCGGCGCGGCTGCTGCGCCGCCCGCTCCGCTGGGAGAAGGAGGAGGCGGCCCGAGCTAGCGGCGCTGGGAGCAGAGCAAATCACAGTTCAGAGCGCGGGGCACCTTTCGCAGGGCTGCACACATGTCCCAAAAGCAGGGTATTTGGAAATGCTCTCCTTTCTCCCGGTTCTCTGTAGTCCTCTCGCATCCCTCCGTTCCCTTCTCTGCCCCCTTCGTCTCTCCTCGCCCTCCTCCCCAGGGCTGCGGTTCATCCTCTCTCCTCCACCGCTCCCTCTCCCCTCCGGGTGCCCCCGACTGACGGTGCCTTTCCTCCTCCTCCAGTTGGCGCCCCCCCAGGCGAGAGCGCGGTTGACTGGTGCCTCTACCAGCTCAATGGAGCGGCCGAGTTCGAGGTCTCCGAAGGTGAGTAACGGGTGCCGAGGTGGGGTGCAGCCCGGTGGCCATTGCCACGTCCTGCTGTCCTGTGGGCAGCTTGCTGGCTGTAGGCCCATGACCTCGAAACGTGGCAGCTCATTTGGCCTAGTGGGGATGGCTTTGGGTGGTGGAGAGGTTGGCTGTGCCCAGGGCAGAAGGGGAGAGGGGCTCGTGGCGGGACTGCTGAGAGGCTGTGTGCCCCTTCTGCACAGGGGCCTCATGTGAGAACCTCAGCTGGTTGGCTTTTGTGAGGAGGTGTTGGCTTTTGTGCTATGGGCCTAGGTGGCATCGGTCCCCTTGGCGGCTTGGCACTTCTGTTGCTTGTAAGGCTGTGCAGTGTGTGTGGAGAGTTCTTGTGCCTTTGTTGTGTTTTCTTAACTTTGATGAGAGTTGTAACCTGGAGAGTCTCATTTTTGAATATTCCAAAAAAAGGAACAGCCTCCTGGTGCCCGGGCAAGGAAGTCCCTCTGCTTCTGAACCATGTATGCTTTTGAATGTGCACTGTATTTCAACCTAAGTGTTAATGTTTATTTTCCAATACGTCCTACATGTAGAGTTGTGAGTGTCAGCAAGTGTATTTCCGTGTCTCTGCTGATTTTGTTTCCAGTAGGTTAAGTGGAGCTAGGACCTCATCTAGAAGGTGTCTGTTGTTATGTGTATTACTGAGGAGAGTGTGTTGCTGTTTGGGTGGTAAACACATGACAAGTTCAGGCCAGACTGAAAAACTTTCTGGTAGTGAGGAAGGTGAAATACTGTGCTAGACTGGATTCAGGTTAGACATCAGGAAAAGCTTTCCAGTGCTGAAGCCCTAGAGCAGATGAGGTGGGTAAACAGTGAAATCTCACTCACTTGAGATATTTAAAGTTTGATTTGCAAATGTAGGTTGAAGTGAGAAAGCTGCAGATCCTGCCATGGGGCAGGTGGATGGATTAATGATTTGCGGTCTCTTTCAGCTTTATTATGTGTGATTCTGTGGGAAGCCAGGTTTTCTGTTATGTCTATGTCTTGTGTTTTTCTATTTGGAGCGGTGATTTAAACCCCAGAGTACTGATAGTAAGCTACAGCTCAATCAAGGCTTTGGGCTAAGTTTATTTTTTCCTCAAACTATTCCATGGTGGTTTCTATTTGAAGGTTTACTTAATAGTGTGCATAATTACACTCACATGCATACCAAAGAATTCCTTATAATGTGCTGTGATGTGGTGCCTAGGCAATATTTTGTTCTTTCTTTTTTTTCTATTTTTTGTGTGTAACTGCATACCAAACCAGATGTGATGACGATAGTTGGGGGTGGAAATTACATCCGTGTGAGGGAGTGTAATGAGTGAGTGACAGCATTTCTCAAGCATCATAGAAAGTTGAAAACAAGCTTTAAGTTGGCATTTAATTTTATTTGAAGATTTGGATGAGTGGGATATGCTTCTTAACCTTACTTGTATGGGTAACTACCAGTGTTTCAGCACTGCTTGGATAATATTATGTTTTCCTCGAAGCAAGTGTTGTGTTCCTTTGATTTATTGGGACATCTTTTGTCACGTGACAGAATCAACCATGACTTTTAAAATTAGTTTGCTAACCCTGATGTCAGTTTTCTTTAACACTGATAATTTCTGGATGCCCAATTTTACACCATAACATAAATGGAAATCTTGTATGTTTTCTCTTTCTTACTCAGCATGGCAATATGTGAATTTCGGAGGACTGAAAACAGGCTGAAGAACCATAATTTGACCACACAGACTATAGAATCATCATAATCTGCAGGCAGTACGCCCGATTTTGGTTAATAGGCTTATGTATCTGACATGCACTTTGTCCTTCTTCTTTACCGTTTTCCAGAATAAATGTTGTCTACTAAATGCCACTGATATCTAGGGACACGTACAGCAATGTAACCAGCACACTTTGCAGAAGTAAAGAACAACATTTAAAAGGAAGTACTAGAATAACAGGTGGCTTGACCTCTTGCATGATAGTGGTTTGGACAAAGTCCAAACTTCTTATTTTCTGAAGTTTTCCTCTGAAAATTAAATTACACAGAACCAAATAGAACCTTTAGTTTAAAATTGATTGTTTCTAGGACATTCAATGCAGATTTTTTCTTCCATTCTTATCCAAGATCCTTTTACTTTCAAGAAAGGCCATAACAACTGTGATTATAGATGCATTGGTTGGGGCTACCCAATCAGTGAACAGAAGAACAAATTAATATACATTAGATATAATTTTATGTTTGTGTATATATATGTATCTATGTAGATAACCATTTATATACTAATATTTCAAATTCACTGATTCTTCTGGGCACCTCTCGCAGCTTTTGTTACTGAATGTGTGCAGTGGTCTTACAGTACTCTGTCAGTAGGACTTCAGAGCTGTGTTCAGCAACATTTCTGTTTTAGACTAGGAAAGAAAATTATTCTTTTTCCAAAAATAGGCATGTTAGATGAAAAACATTCATTTACATAACACAAAAGCAAAACTGCATATTTCAAATGCAAAGAAAAATAGAGCATAGTAAGTGAAACATAACAATCAAAGCCTAGATAATCATGTTTGATTTAGTCTTGCTTTCTTGAAACAAAACCCTATTTAAAATATTTCTACTTCTATAATTAACGTCTAAGTGCAAAATATATTTTATTCATGCTAAAGATTTCAAAGCACTTTGCTCACATTAAGTGCAGCCTCACAAAAGCTGCATGAGGAATGTTATTAGAGTACCCATCTACGATCTAGCAAGATGAAATATAGAAGGATGTGATTTTTTTTTTTCTTGGAAGAATCATATCATAGAATCATAGAATCATAGAATCATAGAATCATAGAATCATAGAATCATAGAATCATAGAATGGCGTGGGTTGAAAAGGACCTCAAAGATCATCGAGTTTCAACCCCCCTGCTGAGTGCAGGGTCGCCTACCACTAGACCAGGCTGCCCAGAGCCACGTCCAGTTTGGCCTTGAATACCTCTGGGGACGGGGCATCCACAACCTCCTTGGGCAATGTGTTCCAGTGTGTCATCACCCTCTGAGTGAAAAACTTCCTCCTAACATCTAACCTACATCTCCCCGTCTCAGTTTAAAACCATTCCTTCTTGTCCTATCACTATCTACCTTTGTGAACAATCGTTCCCCCTCCTGTTTGTACATTCCCTTCAAGTATTTGAAGGCCACAATGAGGTCTCCCCGGAGCCTTCTCTTCTCCAAACTAAACAAGCCCAGTTCCCTCAACCTTTCTTCATAAGAGAGGTGCTCCAGCCCTCTGATCATCTTGGTGGCCCTCCTCTGCACTCGTTTCAAGAGCTCCGCGTCTTTCTTGTGCTGGGGGCCCCAGGCCTGGGTGCAGATATAGGAGCTAAATGTCTGAGCAGTTAGTACTTTGAACTTACAAAAAGTCAGATCTCATGCTATTTGCCAGAAACGTCTAGTGAACTGTGAGCAGGACTGCTTGTACAAGACCCTTTGCTTTAAGTTACAAATCATATTTACTTCTTGTAAATGTTGTGCAAGTTTAAAATTATGTTTTAGATATTCTGAGAGGTAAATTCAAAACTGTTAGATCTTGTACAGAACATAAATAGGATTACATTCACTAATGACTGTATGCTTAAGAGAAGATTGAGTCAAAATTCATATTGCTAGTTTTCAGTCTTGATAACTCCTCAGAAACTGATGAGTTGAAATTGGTTTACAGTTTAAATTTTCATCCACTTTGTAAATTTATGCTGTTGAGTGACTGAAAAACACAACAGTAGTGCCTTGTGAATCACGTGACGTAAACTTTCCTGATACTTGCTTTGCACTGCTCTACCATTCTCTTTTCTTCCTGAGCAATTTGAAAAGTGAGTCATTGAGTAGGTAAGGCGGATCAAACACTGCTTTTATTGTAAATACACATTTGAAGAATGTACTATTTGAAGGAGCCAGAAGACTTGGGAACTGATGATTTTGAATTCAATCATTGTAAGGTTTATGTGCAATAGTTTATTGCTTACTGTAGTTTTTAGGGACACTA
Source organism: Numida meleagris (assembly GCF_002078875.1). Classification (NCBI taxonomy): domain Eukaryota; kingdom Metazoa; phylum Chordata; class Aves; order Galliformes; family Numididae; genus Numida; species Numida meleagris. Next base: position 86,347,963 of record NC_034412.1, on the reverse strand, counting down.
AGTCTGCTTTTGGTTCAGTACTGTCTTTTCCAGTATTACATGAATTCCATGGAAAGCAATTTGATTGCACAAGCTTCCAGCTGAAGTGACGTCCTTGTGGGCCACGTCTTCATTACTCGTGTGTAATTAAATAGGAAGTCTCCATCTGTAGATGTGTTGACACTTCAGTCCTCTTTTGGCTGAACCAAACAACTGATTGTCCTTTGTTTCTTACAAAAAGACATAGTAGCAGCTCTTAGCAGTTTGTCGGCATTTCTTTTGAGGTATGATCACCATGAATGGATATATTTCTGTGAGGCCTTAGTTGAAGGGACATGCTTCACATTTCTGGTCTTCCAGTTGTCCAAATTGGAGTTAGACTGAAATGAACCATGCCTCTTCTGAGCCCCACAGTTCGGGGAGGTACTGGTATACCCATTGCCTCACCCCAGTGTACACTGAGAATACTATTAGGTTGCGTACAGCACTGCAAGGTGCATCACATGGCTTGTCTGCACCCTAATATACCTCCTGATACCATTTGTGTGGATGATATTATTACTCCAATCCTATTTCATACATCCGTGATTATACATTCAGTAACTCCTTGTTTTTCATCTCTCTTCATTGTACAGTCTCTTATGTTGGTGTTTGGTTGGTTAACTATCACTGATGTCTGGGAGCTGCTGCAGTGGAGGAAAAGATCTCTGAAAAGTGCTATCATCATACTGCTCTCATTATGATGGTTTGAGTGGCTGCGGAAGATTAGAGCCAACAGGTGATTCTACACAAGAAAATACGGGTTTTCAATTTGTTGCTGCAGAATCTGATGTGTACTTTCAATATGAAAAGCTCTGTGTTACTATAAACTAAGGTATACTGAGACTATGTTAATTCATCGGATGGCCTTACTTCTAATCATTCTTACCACAAAATAGATTATAACTGTCGATATGGTTATGTATAGTTTTTGTCTTCGTATATGTATGACTTGTGTTTTGTAAAAGTCTTTCATTCAAATGTTTCTGTAGATTGCTATGCAAAATGCTTCTTGAGTGACAACAAAATACTTGAATATACTAATATATAGTTGTTACAAAAACGTAAAGGTGAATGGCTTTTTTAGACCTCTTGTTTATTGTTTCCTAATCTTGTGTTTTGAATCAAAGTTGGTTTAATTTTTATGGAATAAATTAATTCAACGAAGTACATGGAGAAGATTGAACCAGACTGATTTGTAAAGTCTTTGTTTCCACGGTGTTTCTGTTGGAACTTCATACGGGTGCTAGAGTATGTTTTCTCCTAAGAATCATTAAGTATCATTTGACCAAGAAAAATATTTTGTTAACACTTTGTTAATTATTTTCTTCTTTAAATATCTGACTGAAAATTTTAGCTCCTTTTCAGTAATCTGAAGTGTTATTGCTGTTTGGGTGAACCTTGAAAAACATACTAAGCTATTTAAATTTTTTTGCTATGTTTTCAGATTTTTTTTTCCTGTTCTTTTCAAGGACTCACTCCCTCTAACATACTGTATTTGTTTATGTAATCCTCTGTGTCTTTGATGTCTGAAGTTGTAGCCTTCACAATCCCAGTGTCTAGGATGTGGTCTTCAGCCGCATTTTCCTCTCTAATCTCCTATTGATCCTTTTTCTTTCCTTCCAGTCTGCCCCATTGTAATAGCTTTACTTACATAGTCAGTCTTTTTTTTTTCTAGTCTCAGTTGGTTTTGTTTTACTTTCTCTTTGTCCCTTTAACTCTTCTCTCTGCCAAGCTGGTTATGGGGGGGTCTCAGTCCACTGACTGTGGCAGAGTCTGGCAAAGGGGTCTCCCCTCTGTGCCTCTGGAAGTCTGCCATTTGCAGCAGGTGCTTGCACAGCAAATCTTAGCTCTTTTCCCTCTGTCTCTCACTATTTCCAGGTCTCCAAGGCTTACCATTTTATAGGATCTTTTCAGTTCCATCCAAGTAATTCCTGGCAATTTCAGGTTTATTTGTGGTTGAATGATCAAAATTTCCTTGGGTGTTTCAGTTGGCTGCATCCTCTAAGATGCGCTTGGTATACACATCATGAAAGATGAAATCGCACTGTTGTGTGCCTGATTATGCAGGTATTAGCAAGTCAAACATCATGCTTTCAAGTTATCTGGTCCAGAATTTAACAGGAACATCTTTTATGCTCCCTCTTTCTCATTAAATACGCAATCATTTAATTTATGCCATGATTTTGTTATAAATAACAACACTGATGAAGGAAACTGATTTCAGTGGTGCCACAATTTTGCCATTTAAACTAATTTTTATATTTAAATTAAATATTATCATTCAGCATGAATATAAATTGGTATAGAATTGCCTGTTGGTCCGGCTAGGATGCAGACAAATCGCCAAGTCTTCACAAATCCTCCTCTAATGTTATCAGTCAGGTCAGAAACCATTGTGCAGTTTTTGCTGATCTGTATGAAGCTGTTAAACGTGAAGGAAATTCCAAAAAAATAAGATTGTTTTGTTTGAAGAATTTCAACCCAGAAGTTTAAGTTCTACAAATACAAACCCAAAGATCTTTGCTGAGCTGTCAGGGAATTCAACCATCTTTCTGTCCCAGCATATGTCTAAACAGAACTTTTCTGTCCTGAACTATGGACTCCTTATTCAAAACCATGGTATGTAGCTCACGTTTCTCTAAGTTTCTGTGTGATCTCTAGATGGTATGGGACAGAACCCAAAAGAACGAAAGTTATTGTTTACTGGCCAAATTCTGCATCTTGCCATTGAAGATGAATTGTAATTGTTTTCTAGACCAGAAGAGGGAGCTACTTCATAAATTTCCAACAGCTTTAAACGTAACAAAGTCTCTTAACCCTCCTGGGTCTTTTCTATTGGGGTCGGGCGGAGGGTGGAAGACTGAATCCAGAAACTTCTTGTGATGCCTTTTTGTCACTCAGTTCATAGTTTGCTGATTTCTAAGGATTTTTGTTCTAGACTTGCAGGTATATATATTTTTTCTTATAGACTTTAATTTCCTTCAATTTTCAACTGTCACTGTGTTCATCTTCAAATGTAGCGTTTGTAGAGCTCCATAAAACCTTTGATTGATATACTTATTGCAGTTTCTTGTATTTAATGTGATGAGTTCTTTCTAAGCATAGGTTTCCTGACTAGGATGCCGTGGATGTTTACAGGATTTTCTGCAGTGTGCAGGATGAACTTGGTGGTCCATGTGAGATGGATGTTGCTTATGGGGCACTGTACTAGGGTTTGTTTTCTGTGTGAAGAGCATTTCTTCTGTTCGTCTCAGAAAGAAGATACAGATAGTATTTTGAAAGCAGCATTTATAACTAAAATAGCAAAACTAATGCATGCTACCATGTACTTTTTTTTTTTTCCCAAATTTTATTTTAAACTGCAGTGCAACTTGGTTATAGTGAGTAAATATGCCATTTACGAGCTATAAAAGACTACTGAGGTACCAGGAAGAAGCATTTTAGTATGCACTTCCGGTGCTGGTTAGGACTGACTTTTCCAGACATATTCTAAAGTGCATGACTTGCCAAGGTCCCAGTATTTGTTGGTGGAGCACTAGGCTGTTGCGTGCAATAATGACAAGATTTGTCAAAGCTGTCGTACCTCTAGGTTCATTGGTGGTCATTTTCTGTTAAGAACTGATCCAGTGTTGTGACTTCATTTCTTAAGTTAATTAGAGTACTGGGAAACAGATGAGTCTTCTTCCAACTGAATGCTGTGTTCCCTGTGTTGGAGAGCAAAGGAGGATGCTCTTAGTATTTTGAAACTTGTCTTTGTTTTTCATCAAGAGGAGTGGATACAGCACTGTGCTTCATATTTCTTTGTGGGCAGTTACCTTGATAAATTTCATGGGAATTTTGAAATCCCACTGGAACCTTCTTTTGCTGGAGATAAATACAGCATAGTAGAAGTCCTCATAGTGCCGCTGAATGGTGAGAATGAAGTATTTCTTTTGTTATTGCATTCAGTAACATCCTACTGTTGACTAACTTTGGGTTTGCTTTTAGAAAATCTTCAAATATGACTGCCTTCATGGTGAGTCCCACTGGATTCCATTCAAACCTGTGTGGTATTGTCATATGCCCTTCAGGTTATGTATGCAGACTGCTCCTCCACGGTGTTTAGACATTATATTAAGTATTAGTGTACAGCATTCTAAAATTTAAATGTACCAAAATGGAGAATTCTTTTGCTTATTTTTAGCTGTCTTGTAAAACACTTTTGAATTTCTTTTTTTGCATGTACACATGTCAGCAAATGCACACACATGCATACTTTTTTCTTATGTTCATACAACAGTTATACAAAAATCAAAGAATGTTAAATTAGACCAATGAATATGTATTTGACTCTTTCCTCTTTCAGGAGTTTTTAGAATAAATACTATTTATTTTAAATATATAACATTTTACATGTGACACATGGCTATAATAGTTCAAATGTGAAATATTCAACAATATGAAAAAAACTGACCTGTTTTTATTTTCTTAAAACTAACAACCTATTTATGTGTTTTTAGGTCTTTCATAAAACACAGTTTTGTTTCAGAACACGGATATTCCCCAGATGTTTTGGCTATGTTTATTTACAAGCACATTTTATAGAGGCTCATGTCACAATGAATAGCATTGACAGTTGGGAAGATTGCAGGAATATGTAAAGCTTTAACCTCATAAATCTTTCTCCACCTTTCGTGTTAAGTAATTTTCAGAAAATATTCAGAAGTATGATGCAGGAGACAGTTCCATTATTTTAGTTGGAATCATTATGATATTGCAGTTAAAGATGGTGTACTCAGTTTAAAGACAATTAAGTCTAGAAACTAACAGGGTCCAGTGACTTGAGTTTTTAGTTACAGAGGAGGCATGTGTCATTCAAAAGAGACGTGTATTGTTATTTAGCACATTTTCTTTGTCAGTGATGTGCCTCTCCATTTCAAAGATCTATCTTAAGTAATTGCTGTATTTAATAGAATTTTCTCAGAACCCTGAAACTAAAATTATCCACAATTTCTTTGTCAGGTACAAAGTGTAGTAATCTTCATTCTTTTTATATGCAGAATAATTTCTTTTAACTAGGCTCAAATAGCTTCATCTTTAAAGATGCGTGTCTAATAGTAGAAGTGTTATTCTTACAAGACTTAATGGTTTCTTTTTAGGTTTGTCTTACTGAGTAACCTTCTAGATCTCTGAAAGCTTTAACATGAAGGCTGTTTCTGTTGATCAGGTGACTCTTAGTTTAGAAGGTTCTCTGATGAACTCTTGCATTAATACTATAAACTCTGCTTTGAAATTGAGTGCTTGCTCTGGAAATACCTTGTGCTTTGGATTTGGTTCGAAAGAAGCCCTAACTCTTACTGAGTTGCTCAAGTGCGTTCAGAGAAGTGCAGGAAGCTGGTGAAGGAACTAGAACAAAAGGTGACAAGTGGTAGGCTGTGAGGCAATGGCCTCAAGTTATGTTTTGGACATTAGGAAAAGTTTATTTACATTACGTATGGTTAGGCATTGGAACAGACTGCCCAGGGAGGAGCTGGAGTCAACGTACTGAGGGTATTTAAGAGGCGTGTTGATGTGGCACTTAAGGACATAGTTTAGTGGTGGCTTTGCTAGTGTGAGGCGATGGTTGGGCTTGATGATCTTAAGGGTTTTTTCCACCGTAGATTATTCTATGATTCTAACTTGGAGTCCTTCATAATGATATGCAAAGTAGATAGAATCAGTTTTAAATACTTATGAGCTCACATTTTAAGCTTAATTCTTATTTTTCATGCATTTACAGGTTGAAAAATTCAAAACTTGATTTATTTATTTATTTTTAACTTGAGGTTTTTCAAGTGAACAGATAACTTCATTTCTTAGGCTTGGTAGGATATTATTTTCGAGTATGCTGTCTGCTCTATTCTGAGACAGGACAGCACAGTTGTATTTTACTTTTGGCTATTTTTTTTCTGTATTTAATAGAGGTTTTGATCCCACTTGCCCTAGTGGAACACCCACCTTTTCTATTGTAAATGGAAGCTAATTAGTCCCAAGTGCATGGTCAGACTAGCTGTGCATTGTTGTGTGTTCTTCAGAAATGTTCCACTGTGTCTCAGCAACTTTGTGACATTGTCTTGCTTTTTGATTTCCCCTTCTCCCTAAGCTCCTCAACAGTAATTAAAAATCTCACTTAAAAAAAGTGAGATCTATGTTGACTTTTTTTTTGGTCATAGCAACTGTGCAACAGATTTTATTTTAATTTTAAAATTCTGTAATATCAACTTGGTATTGAAGATTTCTAATCTGATGATTTTAGAGGCATAATTGTTCAGTGATGGTTCCAAAATACAGAAGTTTGTTGAAAACCCCCTCCCTTTTCCTGATTATGCCAAAAGACAAGATGTAGTAGTGGGGAAGAGCAAAATGCGTATTTGGGGTCAAAGAAACTGACCTCGAAGTTTGGATTTTTTGTTTCAGCCATGAGACAAATCAGTGTCAGCTAAAGAACATCTCCAGCAGCAGCAAGAGGCTGTGCCTCTCTCCTGCACTGATAAGTGTCTCTGTAGCAGCTTGTGACCTATACTGCATGACAAATGTCTATCCTCAATACTCTTATGGCAGAAATCACTTCCGTTTACTCTATGTTCACAGTGTACTCAGGGTAATGCTCTTGCTGACTGAGGCCAGGCAATACTGGCTATGACAGCCCTGTCACACGCAGAAAGCGCACTCACTTGCGAAGAAGATGGCAATTGTACTTACCCTCTCATAGAACCCTGAAAGGAGGCATGTACTGAAACCTTGAAATTAAAAAGTGGAACAAATAAAAGAAGATGGCAAAAACAAGTTTTCAGTGACATCATTGTGTTTCTGCTATTTCTGTAGGTACCCTCCTGCATTTGACTCATGGGTTTTATGTGGCCCTGTTTTACTTCTTGTATATGCAGTGTGAGAACCATTAGAGCGCTCTACTTTGACAGACACAGCCATGTGTTCTTTCTTTGGTAAGAACAGTTAAATATGTATCCATCCATGTAGGTTCCTTTTTCTGGAAAAATACCCAGCACATACTTAAGGTATGTTAATGTAACATTTTAGTTGAGATGATGGCACAAGTCAAGAAATTCAGAGATACAGTTCCCACAGCAACCATAATTCAACCTCACTGCTGTGAAGGCACAAAAGCCCACACCAAACACCATACAGAATGCTGCCTGTATGCAAGTGTGTGAAATACAGTTGCTAGGAGAGCCATAAATTTTAATTTCCAGAGGTTTTTTTTTTTTTTAGATTCACATTTTGTAGCTATAATTCTTTGTATTTTATGGAAGCAATGCAGTAGTGACAAACTGAGGAAAAGAGGCTGCTTGTAATAGTGTATCTTTTTGCTTTCTTGTAATGTATAACAATGGATTATATTCCTTTACCTGCCTTTTTTTTTTGTAGAGTTTTACTTTATTTCAAAATGAGTAATATTGAATATGAAATATAACCTCACTTACTTCCTTATTTGATTCTATTTCTTTTCTTCATTTAGCCCTACTCCTTGAACTGCTGCGAATGAATCTTATTCATTTGCCTACCAAAGATAAAAAAAGCCTGATATTTATCCAGACTTAGTCCGTCATCTTGTTATTCAAGCACATCCATAATGGAAGATTCCACTATAAGATATCTCAAAGCATATGGAATATATTTCTTTTCAGTATTTATTAGAACTTTGTCAGCTAAGTCTGCCAATTTCTTGATTTGGTCCTGTTAAACATTTCGTCATTAGCAGTTAGTGCAGAGGTGGAAGCATCCTTGTATTGAAATTAGAAATATGTAAATATTTAAATTATGGTACATATTTGACACAGAAATGATTTTATAAAAAATATTTACATGATTTCCAGAAGTTGTTTGGCTGAAATATAACTTCATGATATGTTTTACTTCAATCTTTTGAATCTGGCCAGTAGAGACAGACTTTGATGCTTGAAGATTGTTGTATCAAGTCCCATTGTCTTTGGGGTTGAATATTATATCTGTAGGTTGGATTGAACATTCATGATTTTTATTGTGTTTTGAAATCAAACACATCCCCTTTGATTGAGGCATATGCTAATACCTCCTAATTTATTTATGATATCCATCGTAATATAACTGTATCCCATCAATCATTAAAAAAACATAGGAAGTTACACAAGATAAGGGAGGTTAATGATAAGATTTCTTCTTCAGTAAACTACAAAAAAAATTTGGACTTCATCTAATTTCTACTAGACTGATTTTCTTCAATCCCCCATCAAGTCTTGGCCTTCAGTATGAGCCCTTTTATGGGCAGTCTGGGCAGAGCTGAAAGACTGATTGGATGTGAAAATGTTCTCCTTGGGAAACCCTTGGATTCTGCCCTTCCTAGATAGTTCGGCAATCTGCTATAGGAAACCTGTTCTGACAGTGCCTGTTATCTCTGCTAGCCAGAGACCTACAGGGACTGTCAGAGTCTACCTCAAAGCCAGGGTGAGGGGAATTCACTCTGCAGCCCGCCGCCTTCCCAAAGCTTTTGTTGTTCTGTTTCATTTTGCTTAAAAGCTAGTTAGGAGCTGCAGGGATTTTAAACAAGCACATGTACAAAAGTACAAAATTATTAGTTTATATGAAATGCAGGTTTTCTTGTGTGAGAGTTTATGTACTGAAGTTTGAACTCGACCTGAAAATTGAAAGCAGAACATTCACAATGCCTCAATAATTTCTTTACAGATAAATGCAGAAAGATTAGTTAAATTCTCACTACCATGCGATGAAGAATTGGTGCAGTCTCTCCACGGAGTCTTTACTGTTTCTGAAATGAGGAAGGGGACTGGGAATTGTGAATCATAGGAGTTCTTCAAGGGGAAGGCAGAATACTGGAATTTGAATTGAATTCTAGGTAAAGTTTTGATGTATAAAGTTGAATGTGCTGCTAAAGCAAAAACCCCATTGACGAAGTGGATACCTGTGGTACACAATACTTGTGAGCATAAGCTTGCGTCAAAATTCTGACCTTTATTTCTCCCTCCAGTGTAAGTTCTGGGGCTTTTTCAAAGTGAGTAGTTACAAGGTTGGCTTTATTTTCTTCTGTTTATCTGCTTACACCTAGTAACTATGGAGTTAATAACTGAACTGAATACACAAGAGCAAAATGTCAGTGGAAACTAAGTAATGTTGATTAGAGGTATTGGCAAACAGCAAAGCATCCCACTTGAAGCTGAGCTCTTGCTACTAATTAGGCATGGGATCTAGGAAGCGCTAAGTTTACATTAGTTTCATTACAAGCAGATTAATAACAGTATTGCTGGATGATTTGGTGCAGTGGGAAATTGTTATTTTATGCAATGAATTGCTCTGCTTTTAGGTCTAAGGAAGTGCAGTGCACTGTAGATACTGGCGGAGATTGCCAGTGATCTCAAGGATCTTGTTTTGTTTAGGCAGGGTGGGAATCCTCTCAGTGCAAGTCTACTAATGCATATGTTTTTCCTCAAGCCTGTATCTTCCTCTGTGTGCATATAGCCCCAGAGATGTGGATTTCCTAATGGAATGGAGGACTTTGATGAGAGTGGATGGCCGTGTCACCTCTGTGTTCTCAGTGGAGAAGAAAATCTTCCGCAGTGGGATTAAAGCCATCTGCTTGCGTCATGGGCTGTTAAGTGTGAGATACAATTTGACTTTCATTTGTTAGCTGTCTTTAGGAAATGGTTTTCTGTTGCTGTTGGTTTGGTGTACACCACGTTCCATCTGTTAGGGATTTTTGTCATTTCTCATTATTTGAAAATACGTATTTATGTCAATTACAATTAGCTGGAAAGAATTATAAAAGTTTTTGCAATTTTTCCATTCAGTTGTGGAGAATTTAGAGTATTTTACATCTATCTAATCTTTTATGATGTCATGCAGTCAAAATTACCAACAAGATGTTTGAGTTATTCTTGTTAAAAAGATAGAAGTTTTACAGAGAAGTTGATAGTGCTGTTGTTGAAGCGGGCACTGCCTTTTGGGATCATATTTCCAGCTTCCAGCTTTGACCAGCTCCTGACCAGAGGCTAATAATAATAATAATAATAATACTTTTTCTGGGTTTATCTCAGACTGATTTTTCACAGAAAATTAAACTTGCCTAGCTGGTTTTGAGAATAGAAGAAAATACTGCTATCCTTTTGCCCATTAAAAAAGAAGTAATTTTGTCGACCTTTCCTTTGAAAAGCTGTCATTTTTGCATGTTTTGAATCAGGAACTTCATTTAACAAGGTATCTATACTAAGGAGTGTTTTTCACTATAACTTTGTTCAGTTGACCAAACCTCTGAAAAATTGCAATTCAAATATTCTCATTCAAGTGTTGTTACAGCTTGGAATGTGCCTTCCCAGGGCAGAACTGAACTGACGTTTCTCTAAGTTCTGGTCTGATGTGGATCAGAGATGTTTCTGGTACTGATGTCCTGCAGATTACTGTATGGTGTTGGAGATTTCTCTCTGCTGTGAAGGAGGAACCTCTGCTTTGATGCAGAGCAAGACTGGCTGTCAAGAGAAAAGGACACTGGGGGAGAAGGAATGGACTGGCACTGCGGAGCTTAGGTGAAAAGAAAAGCTGAGGATATGGAGGAGACTTTTAGTACCAGGTATGACATGAAGTGAGCTACATCCATCTTGTGTGTTGAATAAAGTAAGGTAAAAAGTTTCAGACTGTCTAAATGTATACCAATGACAGAGGTACTCATATTCTGGCATTTAGTTTCTGTCTGTTTGCATTTGCAAAGCTGGTAAATGACTTCCTAAGAATTGTGAGAATGAGGGAAAAGCATTCTACATAATTAAAGAAATCAGATATCAGTGTATTTTTGATTAAAATGGTCTAGATTTACAGAAACATTCAGCATGAAAAAGAATGTATTTAAAAAAAAAAGTAAGCTGAAAGAGTCATAGGTATAATATCTTCCCATGTAGTTTTTTGCTAATTTAAAAAAATATTATGAGTTTTGTTACCATAATTTTTTTTTTTCTCAGTCGCCTTTAGCAACTTGGAAGTTCCATCCAAATGCATATAAACAAGTGTGCGAATACAGAAAATAAAAATGAAAAGTACTGGAGGCTTTAAATACAAATCGCTGTAAACGCCAGAAGTAAATGCAAGGGATATAATGCTCACAGATCTATTTCAGATGTAATACTTTCATGTCATATTTTTATGTGGTATTAAACTTATAGAAATTATTGTGAAAAACACAGTAAAATTAATCATATTTCAGAGTAGAGTCATAATACTTAAAATTTAGAAAATCTGAACTCAGTCTCCATTTGTGAAAGTTTAGCTTATGTTTCAGCCTTGAGTGCTTCAGGCTTGTTTCTTCTTGAATGCAAAATGAGACTGAAGTGAAATATGAATATTTGGATTTAGACAAGAAATAGAAACGTTATGACTGAGTTCAGGAGGTTGGTATGCCATCCTTTGCAGCTATCCTGCCATTCCACAGTGGAGGATATTTAATACATATAGAAATGTTGGTGAAGGTTCTGAAGAAGAGAGACATGGACCTGTTGGAACGTGTCCAGAGGAGAGCCTCAAAAATGCTTCAAGGGATGGAACACCTCTCCTAGGAGGACAGGCTGAGAGAGCTGGGGCTCTTCAGCCTAGAGAAGAGAAGGCTCCAGGGGGATCTTATAGTGGCCTTTCAGTATCTGAAGGGGGGTATAAGAAAGAAGGGGACAGACTCTTTATCAGGGTCTGTTGTGATAGGGCAAAGGGAAATAGTTTCAAACTAAAAGAGGGGAGATTTAGACTGGGCATAAGGAAAACATTTTTTGCAGTCACGGTGGTGAAACATTGGAACAGATTGCCCAGAGAGGTAGTGGATGCCCCGTCCTTGGAGACATTCAAGGTCAGGTTTGACCAGGCTCTGAGCAACCTGATGAAGCTGTAGGTGTCTGTGTGCACTACAGGGGAGTTGGGCTAGATGACCTTTAAAGATCCCTTCCAACTCAAAGGATTCTATGATTGTATGATGATGATTCTGTGGTTCTAAGAAGTCCTAAGAAGTACTAGGGTATAACGTAGCACATTGACTATTATGTTCTGAGGTGGCATAAACAAATTAAATTAGAGTTGCTTTTTTTATTGTGTTTTGCAGTCAGTTGTTAATTTGCAGAATTCAATAATCCTCCAAGGACATCTCTGTCATTATTATGAAGTAGCAAGGTTCTGTTGTAATTGACAGTGGCTGATAATAATTAATATTTCAAAAATGCATACATAGTTATATTGCTTTTTTTTTTTTAAAGGAAAAGATCTTTCAAAAATGATTTGTATCCCAATGGGAGTCAATTTAGAACCTACTGAATGCTATACTAAAACTTTCATGGACTTCATTAGGAGTAGAAACCTGGCTTTTCATATCAATTTTTTGCTGATGAAGTGATAGCTGTTTTTCTGTGGGGAACAGTTATAAAGTATTGCTTGAAACCATGAAATAGTAGCTGCTGTCTTTGTTCTCCCTTTTGGCATGGGATAAAGGGATGCAGAGCATAGATACCTCTCTTTTCTGAAAGTAGAGAAATGTCTGTTAAATCACAGCTCTTCAAATCCTCCCAGAGATTTGCTTAGGATATTATTTTTTTTTATATGTGTAGTAGATGACAAGTAATAAAACCAGGAGGGTTATTTGTTGTATGTTTATGGTTGAAACTGTCACATCGTATTTTCAAACTTGTCAGTGGCCGGTCAGCTCTGCCTGAAGTCTCAGAGGTCAGGATCTGAGCACTGTGGAACGACAGCTTGTGCTGTGATTGTAGAGAAGGGCCTTAGGTTGCATTATGATGGTTTCGGTTTTTCAAACAGGAAATTTGATTGCTACAGCTTGGATGACCTATAACGTGACAAGCATGTTATGTATTTAATTATTAGGCATGCTGATAGAAGGAGCTGGGGTGACAGAATTGTGGGATAGCACAGCCCACAGTGTGGGACATGCTGGCCCGCTACATCCCTTTGCCAATCTTTTCAGCTGCAGGTGACAGGAGATTTTATCTGTTCCATTTTCCTAGACCAGATGCAGCGCTCTGGCTATTGACAAAATAGCAACACATAATGTATAAAGGAAAATCTAACTAGGGGGATATTGTGATTGTGTGGCAAAGTTTAAGCTCATGTCCTTTAGATACTGGGAAATAAAGCAACAGATGTGCAGGATTTAAGCTGGTTATAATTCTTCTGCTGTACATACACATAGATTAGTAAACTATTTTTGTGGTGTCTTGAGTAGCAAAGAACTGTAATAAACTAAACTTGATCTACAAATATCCTTTCATACTGTGTTTATTCTTTGTTCTTATATATTAGATAGTTGTATTCCTTGAATCATTTTTTTAATGAATTACATAAATATTTGTTTACAGTATTCCTTATTCTTCCTTATTCTTCATTCTTTTTTCATTCTTTATTTACCATGGTTAGAACTCTCTCTGTTATCCCAGGTCATCCCATATTTCTCTTGCTACAAGAAAGACATTGAGGTACTGGACTGTGTCCAAAGAAGGGCAGCAAAGCTAGTGAAGGATCTGGAGCACAAGTCTTATGAGGAATGGCTGAGGCAACTGGGATTGTTCAGTCTGGAGAAGAGGAGCTTGGGGTGATCTTACCACTCTCTACAACTACCAAAAGGTAGTTGTAGCGAGGTACGGGTCAGCCTCTTTTTCCAGGTAACTAGCGATAAGATGGGAGGTGAACCTGAAGTTGTGCCAGGGGAAGTTCAAGTTGGATATTAGGAAAAATTTGTTCTCAGAAAGAGTGCCAAGGCATTTGACAAGGCTGTCCAGGGAGGTGGTGGAGTCACTGTCCCTGGAGGTGTTCAATGAAAGAAAGATGTGGTACTGAGTGACTTGGTAGTGATGAGTCGATAGTTGGACTTAGTGAATTTAGTGGTCTTTTCCAACATTAATGATTCTATGGTTCTTTTTTCTTTGGAGGCGTGCAGAGGGTGTTACCTTTTCTGCAGTCCTCCATAGTGATGCTTCTATTTAGCATTCAACATGGTTTCTTTTCGTTACTGTAAGTCCAAATGTAGGTAGCACCCATACACAGCTCCATCCAGCTGTGATGTCCTGTCAGCCTCTGCATGCAGTTGAAGGTGCGGATTGTTCTTGTCAGGCTCTGGTTGCTGTGCTGTGTCCGGGCACAGGCTTTATGCATGTGGAACCCCAGAGCTGAAAAGCAGCTGCAGCAACTCGCTGCCCCTGTCACCATGTGCTGCCTTGTGTGACTCGCACTGCTGATGACATCTCATGCACAAATCCAATCTAGCTGTAATTTCAATGAGCGCTGCTGGGATGTTATTTAAAACTTCCCTCTCAGCATGATACTGTGTAAATACACATAGTAGATTATATGCAAAGACTCAGGGCTTAAGTCTCCAAACATTTTTGAGTACACTGGATTTCAAGGGCAATTGTCTGCTCATTTGCTATCGTGGGTTTTTAAATACAAGGAACAAGCTTTGATAGATTTTAAAACTCATTATGTTTAAAAGAAATAACACAACCCTCATCTCACATCTTTCTTCTATACCTACTGGATACCTCTGCACTGGTACTTCTGTTTTGTTTAAACGAGTAGTGTACACCCTTAATTTCGTTTTTTTGTTTTTGCACTGAATAAAATAAAGTGTTTACCATTTATACTGAGAGGAGGAAGAATGTGAACTCTTTTTTTCTTTAGGGAAAAACTCTAGCCATGTCTAACCTGAAGAGACCTCTAGGCCTGCTTATTTAGTATGTTCATTGTGCCTTGCCTTGGTACTGAAATATCTGATGGTATCATTAGATGTTGGGCAGATGAAGGAAAAAAACACAAACCAAAACAAACCAATACACAGTTGGTTGTTTCTATTCTGTGCTAGAGAAATTAGATGGTTAGGAAATATCAGCTACCCTCTGGTTCTTCTCTGTAAAGTTTGGCTGACAGAGTTAGGGTACATGAGGTGAGTGACCTGTGATAAATTAGAGGCTATAGCACATCTATCTTAATAACAGTTGATATGCATTTGGTCCATCTGAGCTCCAAAATTAAGATGCTAGGAAGATCAATTAAAAATTAAATTGATATTTGAAATATTATGCTTTTTATATCATGTTTTCATTATTGGAGCTTCTGTTGGAGAAAGTTCTCTCTTGTTGCTTTGATGTGACACTACCAAGCTTTCAGAGACTGAAGATAAGAAAAGGGAGGTGATTTTAGCAACGTAGTCTGACCTGTTTCATAACACAAACCATAAACTTCTACTCAGTGATGGAATATTAAATGAATAATGTGTGAGTTTTATGGAGAGGCCTATGTGGGGAATAGCAGTCCTTCTCTAAATTGTATGTTATATAACAAAGCACCTTAATGAGTAAACTGTTGGTGGCTTTACTGGGAATTTACTTAAGTGAAAACAGGAAAGATTTGGCTCATTTACTTTTAAATACCTGGCTGCATGCACATCATTTTTAGTGTATCTCATTTACTTTTAAATACCTAGGTGTATACACATCATTTTTAGTGTATTAAGATGCTTTATGGTATTTCTCTTTGATTTTATCCTTTTTTATTATGTCTGCATCTGTTCACTCTAATTGTACATTCTGGATGCTTACCTGAGGCTGATTCAACAACCATTGCTCACATTGAGTGGTTCTCTACTTGAGTGAATAGTTTGCATCCATAGGAAGGAGAAATCCAGTTCTGTCATTCCTTATCTGTTAAGGATACCACACTATTTAAAAATCCATTCTTAAAACCATTCTTCTGCTGATATCCCAACTGTTAGGGAGTGTAACCAGTGGTGGCCACGCTCTGTTTCTATGCACTGTGTATCACATCTTTGTGGACGCAGCCTCTCTTGCACTACAATTACTTATTTTTCATTTTCCAATTGAAAAAAAGAATAAAAAGCCTTTTTTGTATGTTTAAAAAGGTACATGTTAACAACTGTATTGTGATCTTAGAATTAGTTTAAAATGTTTTTCCAGTTAAACTTAATAAAAATGGTGTTTACTACCATAGGGATTGCTTTGAAATTAGGACCAAATGTACAGTAATTGCATGTGATTTTAGAATGTATGAGGACACTGTAAAATAATCTCATTTGTGAAAAGTACATGTTTTTGGAGAGACAAGCAATAGGACATGGAGCTACAGTTCCATCTTCTCCAAGAAAAACCCAAACAACCTTGGTGCCTTTGCGAGATACCTTTGAGTATCAGCCAAAATCATTATGCCTTTGCCGAGATCATAAAACTCTTTCCCATAGCCTGAAAACAGAATGCATCAGAGTTATCCCAGAAATTAGTGCTGATTTTACTTTTTTCTTACTAAATGAACTTAGAAATGAGATGGAAGAGAGATTTAATTGCTGTGCACTAAAGCCATTTCCTCCTGGCTTAGAGCAATTTAGTGGGGTGTGGAACGTTTTTTTTTTTTTTTTTTTTTTTTTTTTTCCATGGAAAACACCTTCTCCAGTCTTGCCTCTGCTGGTACCTGGTACCTCTGGTTCCAATTGTAAGCGTTAATGTAAAATTTGAGAAGTGCCACAGAAATGCAACATCTGTCAGCATTTATCAAAGTCTTGCAAGTCTGGCTGGTATTAAAGTCGCATGATTTCAGGCTTGCCCTTATGGGCCAATAGTGCATTAAGGAAGAACTGCACTTGAAGTTCCATGTAGGAACTGTGGTCCATTAGGTATTCATCATCAGACTCTTAAATTATTTTATTTTTCTTTTTTTTTAAATTAAGATTTTAAAATAATGCGTGCTTGGCGAAGCTCATCACTTTCTGTCAGATGATGGTGTAGCTTCTTTAGTTTGCATTTAGATCTTACAGTTCTGTATTTGAATTTTGGAGCTGGGAATCAAGATGTTCTTAAAATGATGCTGACTGTATCACTGGCATGATGAAAACAGAAGCAAGTGCATAAATTAGCTTTTCTAAAATGGAGAAAAAAGCCATATGCAAGTTGAGAGTTCACATTGCTGTTTCTCAAGTGTGGTAAAAGGAGAAACTATACTAACCTGTTTTTTATAGTTCGGTCTAGCTACTTTATGTCTCTACTCAGAAACCAATGAATAAATCATAAGTGTTACATGCGTGTTAATCTAACCAGATCCTCAAGGAAGAATAAGTAGAGCAGCTGTTATTTTTACAGCTGCAGCTCATAATTTGAGTGCTTTCCATTTAGCTAAGTATTCAAATGATGTCTATTTAAATATAGTTGCAAGTTTTAGACTTGTGGTAAGTGTATTGATAGAATATATCAAGTCTCTTTGCTTTTTCTTGAAGCTCTAATTTTATATCCAAAATTAACTTTTAGATTAGTTTAAAATTAACTTGTACCACGATCCCTTTGGAGAAAGTTTATGTCTTCAAAGATGTTCCTGCAGTGCCTAACTCCATAGTCAAGTTGAAGCTGTTAATTCTCCCTCTAAATAACTATTAAACTCTGGCTCACATGCAGGTCACCAGTCCAGAACCACTGAATTCTGAAGATCTTTGTCCAGAATTGAATCTGTAAATGGTAAATCATTTACTTCATAGGAACTAGGGAAAGTCTAAGTTACTCTCCAGTAAAAGTGAGGGATACGTTTAG
Source organism: Numida meleagris (assembly GCF_002078875.1). Classification (NCBI taxonomy): domain Eukaryota; kingdom Metazoa; phylum Chordata; class Aves; order Galliformes; family Numididae; genus Numida; species Numida meleagris. Next base: position 86,330,354 of record NC_034412.1, on the reverse strand, counting down.
AGAGGTAGTGTGCTTGTTTTGCATTAGAAAATGCTGTGTTGGTCACTTTTTTCACATAAGGAACAAAAATTTTGGTATTTTGCCCATGCTTTTTTGTTTCATATCTTAGATAGTGACCCTGCAAATTGTTTCCTCTCAAGAGGCAGTTATGAAGGAAAATGAGATAATCTATGAGTCACATATGGTAACTAATTACTAGTTTATTCAGATGATTCGTGTATAAAATATTGTTATTAATTTTGTTTATTATTACTTGTAAAAGTGAAATAATCTCACCTTCTGGCTCTGTCTTCCTCAGAGATACTGCATTTTTGGTAGTACATTTAAACATTCAAAGGAACTATTAGTAACTGTGGTAGAGATGCAATGGTTGCATGTTTGAACAAAAAAGAACAGACTTTAAAACAATTACAGCAAACTTAAAAATATATATATTATTTCTTACATATATACACTTAAATCAAAGGAAAGAGACAATTCAGTATTCCAAAAATGCAGTACCGTGGCCTGGCAGGTTGTGACACCAGAGAGGCTTTAATTTGGCAGCTGGTGGTATTAGGTCTCTGATTCAGTTAATTCTCAAAGGCTGGGAGCTATAAATAAAATTAGATTTACTTGCTAACATGCTACTGAAATAAATTCAAATATTCTTTTTAATTAGGTTATTTGGTGCTCCTCTGTTCAACTGTATACATCATTTAAATATAATCAGTAATTCCTCAGTCTGTAGGAACTCTTTATCTAATCAAAATGAAATATTATCCTGATTGCTTTTGAAAGAATGAGGATGTAGAGCTGAGAAGGAGAGAGAAGGCCATAACATTTCCAGTGGCTTCTAGTAACAGGTAGCACGAGCAATTTGTTGATGAGTGATGCCCTAAATAAGCACGCTTTATGCCCAATTAGGTAAGAACTGTGTATCACTCTGTTGGTGAAGGGAGGCACTGTGATTGAGTTCAGAGGGTTGGCATTGTGCTCTGGATACCTTTGAAGACATTTTTATGCTGGGCTGTGGGATGACAGCCCCAAGGGCTTTGCTGCTGAGTTTTCATCTGGGACGCTTGCAGTGTAACACTGTGATGTAAGTGTTGAGAGCTCTCTGTGAGGGCACCCATCTAATTGATCTTCCCTCTGCCTTCCTGTCTCAGTTTGCCTTTGCAACAAAGACCCTTTGTGTCCTGGCCCTTGTGGGTCTGCTTTAAGGACACATACACGCACTGCTGGAAGTGCTAAATGTTTTCTAATTAGGTCTGAAAAAATGCTATTATAGGCGCTAAGAGCCTTAAAGTTTTTAGGCATCAATACCTCTAAAGCATGGCTGTCCAACCTTTTGGCTTCCCTGGCTTCATTGAGTGAAGAGAAATTGTCTTGGGCTGCATACACATAAGCTGCTCCAAAAGTAATGCCTCCAATTTATTTCTATGGAAATGACAACAGATAAAAAGAGCACAATAACACTATTTGGTGGAGCAAATTCTCAGCTACAAAACACTTTCTACATGGTCACCACCACTAGCTGTGCATTTTTGCCAGCAATGAACAAGAGCCTGCATACCACGCTCTTAAAAGTCTGCAGCAGCAGAGGTGACCAGCAGCACCAGGCTGTTGCTGCTGCAGAAGCGCACCACCCACAGCCTCTCTGCTCTCACATCCACTGTTTGGTCTCCATAAAAATTCAGAAAGCATCGGTGAATGTCAGTGGGTGCCATTTTTTCTGCAGGGAGGAATTCAGTGACACACCTTTGCTTCTAAACACTTCCATGTCAGACACCATTTTGTCAGAGTGCCCCTCTGCTGCCATCTGCCACAGGGCAACAAAATGTAATGGAATATTGGTGGGAAGGTTCAACCTCTACTGCCAAACCACCAACATCTGCCTCTGACATCATGGGCCAATATAAATAAAACAGGAGGCATTACTTTCAGAGCAGCCCTTGTAAAATGCACAATATCGTAAATATATAAGTAAAAAAAATATTTTAAATATTTTTCTTAAAACATTAACAAAAAGGGAGGAACAAAACTATAAAAGTAGTGGGATATTTGACCTTGTTTTTGAGACGTGAATGCATCGGTTCGGTTCGATGGCAGTGGTTGCAATTCTTAGTGAGGTCTCAAGGTGTTCATCAGAGATTTTTGATGAAATTTTACTTTTCCTGGACTTAATCCTTGATGATAGTTCACACGTGAGCGTACTGCCAAAAAGCAATGACATGAATAAGGTGTGACTGTGAAACGAGGGATATTTCTGTCTGGTAAGAGAGGGCTTATGAGAATCTGGTAAAGAGACATCACGAGATTTTTGAGTTGACTATCTGATTGCAGCTGCATCGCGAGGCATGCCAGGCTGCGGGTTGGACGTGCCTGCAATGTAAAGGATAAATTCATTGTGGATTGAAGCCTGATGAGGCAGTTCTTCAGGTGCTTCAGAAAACCTCAGTCTTTTTGGCACCAAAGGTTTTTTATTGATTTATTTATTTTTAAAGCAAAAACCTTTAAAATGATATCCCTTATAACTAACAGGAGATATGAAAAGGTCGTATTAGTCTGTTATTTTGGTGTGATCTTTAGGATATGGTTCTCATTATTCCACAAAATGCCTTGGCAGTTTACAGTGCTGTAAAGTCCAGAGGAGCCCTCGGTTCCGCAGGGATCCATCTGCCTGTGAGGATCTGTGAATCTGTGAGCTGAGGCTCACAGAGGGCCCCTAGCATAAGCTTCTGCAGTGAAGACTCTGTAGACAAGAGTGGCTAGAGGGTTGATTCCCTTTTGTTTTGCTCTTAGGGGTAAAAGTCCTGTTTTTAACCGGATTTTTATGTAGGTTTCCATGAGGCTGTTACTGACAGCTGCCTTGGAGCTTATGTACTGTTGATAGAAGCAGAAATTTCACCTTTGAGTCACTAAGTTAGTTTGAATATTTGGAAGATGTTTTTGCTACTGACCATGTTTATTTAGATTACCTCACAAAAACTATATTTGTTTTTATTCATTGAATCCAATGTGACTTTTAAAATATAAATATTTCATTAAGAAACTAAAAATGTAGCAATATCTATTACAGTTTCAAAAAATATATCCAGTTTAGTAATTTGGAAAAATACAAAATAGTTTTGAAGTTTCTAAATCAAAATGGAGAATAGGTTTTGTAGCCAGAATGGTTCTTCTAAGCTATTGCATATATACGTCTTCCCTTGAATGTTAAAAAATATATATATTATAACTCAATATTTCTGATGCCTTAATCTTATGTTCTCTAATTTATAAAATAGTTATAGGAATTTTTCTTGCAGGATTATGTCTGTTTAATTGAGAAATTTAATTTTCTTCATATAGATTTAAATGATAACCAGGAGAGTACCAGGTCAATACCATGCTCAGTAGACAAGTTATGATTTCATTAATATTTATAAGTTAATACTGTGCTCAAGAAGAAATTCCTTCATAATTGGACTGTGGGAAGAGTAAGTAACTAAATTGGAAACGTTAATTTTAGCAAGAAACTGGCAAGCAAAAGGAACAGTGCTATCTGCTGTGCTGCTTGCTGCTCTGTTGTAGATGGCGTGAAACAACTGCTGAGACTGTTCTGGGGCAGAGATGGGCCTCCTTTGTGGCTCACATTTGGTGAGAACTGACAAATGATTTTGTAGGTAAGTTATTATAAATGTGATATTTTAAAACTAAATTACTGAGTTCAATAAAACAATTAGTTCATGGCAACTGTAAGTAGTTTAAAAGATCATTTCGGGCTATCTTCTTGGGTTCTGTGTTTTCTTTATGCTTTATGGGTTCTCAGTGGAAAAAAAACAAAAGCAAAACCATTCCCTCTAAACACAGTAAAAACAGCTTTCCTCCTTAAAATGCTCTTGCATGTCTTTCCTTGCATAAAGTATGCTTTTTATCTTCTCCAGTTACAGACAACTGTGTAAGTGTTAGAATCAAACCCCCTTTCTCCTGCAACATTGCGCTCCCAGGGGAGAATGCAAGAGAGCAAACATGGCCTGGCACAGCAGAGGCTCCAGGAAGGGGCTGTAGGGAGGTACTGCAGATGCCCTGTTGGTGAGGGTAGAGCCATACCTCTACAGATGAGAGGAGTAATGCTTTCCTCCTGCTTCCCCCATTCTTTCTGGCGGGAGCTCTAGCTTGCTTGCTTGTCCTTTACAGCAGTGCTACAGGGCGAGAAGCAATTCAACAGGATAAAATTATCAGTGCTGATGAGCAGTTAAAGCCTACTGTCAACATATTTCTTCAGACTTGCCTTGATTGATGAGACAGTTGGTGCATCTCTGTAATTTGCAGAGAGTAACAAACTCAGAACTCTATTTCAAAATGGCTTGCTCATACAGATACCGCTGTAATTGGAGCAAGTAAATTATGTCTCACATCCCTCAAGAATATTTCTGTAAAGGATATATCTAGTTTTGGGTATGGGGAGTCAGTAAAAGGAAAACAGTGCTTACAAGAGAAATCCTATGCCATGCTTCAGTTGAGCACTTTGGTTATTTAGCTTGCTGGTTTAATCACAGAAGTATTGGTGTGAAGGGACTTCAGCGTTACCTACACTAGCCTCCCACTCAAAGCATGCTGTGTATGTGCAGAAGCTTTTCCTGTAAAGATCAAGACAAAAAAGACAACTGGTCCTACTCTGGTTGTCTCTCAACTGGGTCTGGGTCTGCCTGTCACCCAGAGATTCTCTGGACTTCCTTTTGCAGCTGGCATACCCATAGCTCGCTATGTGTTGCCCAAAATGTCCCTCCCTAGCTCTGAATCAGGTGAGCACTGGCCTCCCCCATTTTGTCCTCAAGCTCCTGAGCAGTGCTTTGGTACTCTTTCTTCTGCTGCTTCTCCAAGTTTTCATCTCCCATTTAAAAATTTTCCTCAGCTGTGCTGTTTACAGCAAGCTGAGCTGTAATGCCCGTAGTATCTAAACTAGTTTGTTTGTCTCTGCAGAGCATTGTACTGTGAGTAGAATGTGCCTTAATCTGATCTCCTGCATAACAGAGACCGATTTTGTTATTTGTATACATCTTCTATCTGATTTCTGTTTCTGAATTTGTGCTGTGGAACTGATCTCAACCTCTTGCTGTCAGTTTTCCAGTTATGATTATCATCTGGCTGCGTTTCCTGTGAAATTACTACTTTTCTTGTGGGGCTGCTGACAGGTTGGAGCTGACTGCATATTTATTTGTCAGAGTGGAAAGCTCTATTTATATTTTAAGCTTTACTTGGCATAAGTGACTGGACTGAAATTTCATTCTAATGACTTTAAGAGAAATTAATGACAGATTTACAGCGCTTCTTCTGTATGGTTCTAGTGTAAAGGGCTCTGGTCTATCACAGCAATCTCTAGGCACTAGGAAAATGTAAGAGCTACAAGTCACCATGGATCTGTACAGGTTTTAGGTGTTCAAGCATTCCCTTCTTTCACCCTCCTTCTCAGCAGTGCCCTAAAGGCCTCTTCAAGACATTCAGAACCACTGCAGGAAACTGCACCTCTGCACTAGGAGCACCTGCTAGCCACCTCCTGCACTGACCATGGTGCCTACAGGGCTGCTTCTCCCATGTTTCTTGCTCCACCTGCTGCTGCCCAGCATTTTCCCCTTTCTTCAGTCTGCTCTCACAGAAGCACACCTGGACTCACTCATGGCATAGCTCTGGCAATGGCAGGTCCCTTTGGACCCAGCTGTGATCCGACATGGGGCAGCTGCTGCCCCCCAATATAAAAACCTAGTCACATAAGTGCAGTACAAAATCGTAGCTAATCTATAACATATTCAGTGCAAAACAAAAAGTTATTTCATAACTCCTAGGTGGATGATGGTGACCCTGCACTGGTTGGTGACCCTGCACTCAGCAGGGGGGTTGAAACTCGATGATCTCTGAGGTCCTTTTCAACCCAGGCCATTCTGTGATTTATAATGGATGGTTTGTCCCTTCAATTAAGTGACTGATGAAAAACTCGCATGCTAGCAAGAATGAATGAGAGAGGTGTATCTACCCAGAGCAGTGTAAAGGTGCTAGAAGCTGGTTGTAAAGGTGCTGGAAGCTGGTTGTAAAGGTGTTAGCCTTCTGCCCTGCTCTGTCTTGCTTACTATGTTAGAAATTGCATTGTGGGTTCAGGAGGTCAGGGCAGGTCACCTTGGGCCTTGCTTATGAATCCCGGAATTGCTGAAACTCATCGGGCTTTACCCTTCTTTCACTCATCTGCATAGAATCAAAAGAATAACTGTGCTAAGTAAAAACAGCACTAGAAGGATATGAAATAGCCATAATTCCCACTGTCTCACAGCCTTTTTGGGAACTCTGCAAGTGGATGCTTTCTGCGCACGTATACAGATAACATATTAGAAATGTCAAGTATAGCTAGTTTCTGAAAGTATTTGTTCAAGATTTTCTGATCTATTTTTTAAAGCTGTTATTTAGTTTATTTTTCAATCAGTGGGAAGAAAGAAGAAATTCACATTGCCGTGAATGTCTCATTGAGTGAGCTGCAGTGGCTGCACAAACACTGACTTCAGAGCTGAGAGGAATGATGACGGTATTGTGTATGAAAGCCCGGCGTCTTCTGAAGGTTACAGACACAAAAGTAAGATGGACAGGGCAGTACTGCGTAGAGAGCATCAATTAAAATGAAATCGGGAGTTGTTAATACATCTTTCTTGAAAAGAGGGTCATGCAAGGTGTGTTTTCTAGGGGCATAATAGACCACTCTGTCTCTCAGCAACAAAGTTTCTGCCAATTACCCTATCTTTAACCTTCCTTTTATTATGGAAAATTAATTAGAAGTTTCTGGAGAGGAAATGGGGACTAAAAGGGGTCTTTATTTCTTATGGCCTATTTAGCTTTAAAAGCATAAATTGAAGTATTTTTCTAATATTTATAATGGAATCTGTCCTCCCATTCTCCTGTCTGAGTGATTACAAAACAAAAGCCCAGACTGCAAGGCTGTTTAGTGGAACAAGCAGCAGCTATGTATTTACTGGGCCAGTTGAAACAAAAGCATGAAGAATTTAACCAAGGCAACATGAAATGTATTGTCATGAAAAAATCTTTTTAAAATAAAAAAGATGGTATTCACTGTGTTTGAAAGCTGGGAACTGTGTAGAACAGGGAAGGCTAATATGATAGCATCTAGCTTCACTTGTAGTGTTGACATTTGATCAGAAAAATGAAGTAGTCTACTGAAAGTGAAGTAAAGCTCACAAGAAATACAGCTCCAACTTAAATAGTATGGTATCATTTCAGGTAGCTGAAATTGCTTACTAATTTATTTCCTTACTTAAATGTATTTGTCTGTGTTTGAAGAGATTTACAAAACCATGAGCACTAGTGTTCCAGCCTTATAAAACTGCACAGGTAGGAATCGTACCTCCCTCACAGCTTGAGTCCTTGCTGCATGGTGGTGTATCACAGATTGATAACCACAGAGCAGATGGAGAACAGAACGCCTGGACAGCTATTTTATGAGAAGATCAGGAATTATGACTTTATAATCTTCCTTCTTGCTATTTTGGAAAAAAGCCATGTTTACTGCTTTTACAGTAGGCATTAGCATAGCAAATTATGCTATCAGCCATAATGAATTGTGCTAGTGGGAGAGGAGCTGAATAGTGAGATTGGGAAAGACAAGCTTGAACCAGAAGAGCAGAGAATTGTGATTGGAAATAAATGTTCCTCATGCAGTCTGTGCACTGAAACGTTGCTGTCTAATGGTGAGTCAAAGCTGAAGAGAACTAAAACTGTTTCTTATTGTGTATTCTTTTTACCAGCACATGCCAACAAAGTGAGGCAGTAGTCATGGATGTTTGGTATGTTCTTGTGCCTTTCAGGGTACATGGATGGGGAACATTAGGAGATAAAGTTTTCCACAGAAAGACTTTTTAATATGAAGTGGTTCTCTTCCCTCCCTGCCTCCCCCTCCATTTCTTTTTTTTTTTTTTTTAATTGACTTCAGGAAGCTGAAGTGATTCCACATTCCAGTTTGTATACTTGTGGAACCAAGATGCAGTGTTTGCTTTGAGTCAAATGCATATTATTTTTTGTTTATGATAATTTTTATAGTTTGTAATTCAGGTCCTTTACATCCCCATCTACTTTCTTACCAGTGAGTCTGTTTTTCTCTTGCCCTTCTCCTTTCTCCTGCAATGCCCCACAGCTCTTCCTGTTTATGAGTCCAATACTGTAATGGTTTAAGAAATTGCACTGTTGGTAGTGTCTCCACAGTTCCTCATATAGAGAAAGGAAATGTTTTGATTTGCGGAATCAAACTCCATAACCCGAGATTAGGTTATAAAGCAGGTATGTTTATTACGGTGCTGTGCCCACACCGGATGCGAGGGGTGTCACTGCCCTACCAAACTCGCATAACCATGGGCAGAAATGTTAGATATTTAAAAGCCAAGCTTATACATATTCAGCAGGTTTCCTGGGACCCATCTACATATTCATCATTTCCCAGGAATTCCTTTGCATATGGTTCTTCCCCCTGGTGCATGCGCTGTAGTTCCTCCTGGTGGTCATTGGATGAAGGCTCGAGGTCTTCCTCCCCCCTCCTGGTGGTCGTTGGATGAAGGCTTGACATCTTCATCACTCTGCCCTTTTCACCCCACTGCTGCTTTGCAGAGTCACTCTGCCTTCAGCCAGTTCCTTGTACTGGTCCCTGCTGATAATGGCGTTTCGCTGAGCTCCTTTTCTTATCTTGCCTTACATTCTACTTACCCTAGTCCCATGCAGTAGTTAACCCTTCGACTGTCCTCTCTAACTCAGTTTAAGGGAAGTTTTTATTAATGAACTCTGTTTTTGATGCATAGCTGAAATCAAAACATTTTTAAGTGTTGTATCTGCATGTACATATAAAACAACTGCAGTATAATGCTGTAAGTTTTGCAGTTGTCATAAAAAAAGAACTTAAGGCAAAGATAGTAAGTAGTCTCTCATCTCACATAAGCTGCAAAGCAATGCAGAGCTCTGGGGACTTCCTGTATAGCTATTGATTTTATTCCACTTTTGTATTAGCAGAGGGGTTTTTTATCTTGTTAAATAGCAGTGGCACATATCCTTCTGGTTTGTTCACTGCCATTTTGATCAAGATCTTTCTATACGGAGTAGGAGTTCACCTCGATAACATCCTTCAGTTAAGGCTTCTTGCAGATCATCACAACTATTGCTGTTCTTCTACCTCAACACATGGGCTACAATGGGGAAAATCAGTTCTGTCTTATCCCTAGTGTAACCTGGGAATCAGAAGTCATGAGAATGGCAGTATAAAACCTTTGTGGACAGTGCTCTCTTTTGTAAATTGCAGTGGATTTCTGCTCTGAAATTACAGAGCTAGCTCCATAGTGGCTTTGAAGAATTGTATTCTGCACCTGGAAAGGGGCGACCCTGGTTATACATACAAACTGAGGGATGAGATGCTGGAGAGCAGCCCTGCTGAAAGGCATCTGGAGGTCTTGGTTGACAGCAAGTTGTGAGTCAACAGTGTGCACAGGCAGCCAGGAGAGCAACTGTATCCTGGCGTGCACCAAGCATGACGTTGCCAGTTGATGAGGGAAGTGATTGTCCTGCTCTATGTTGCTCTGGTGCATCTTCACCTGAAGTACTGTGTGCAGTTTTGGGTGCCACAGTACAAAAAGGGCATAAAACTATTAGAGTGTTTCCAAAGACAGGCTGCAAAGATGGTGACAAGTCTAGAGGGGAAGATGTATGAGGAGCAGCTGAGGCCCCTTGGTTTGTTCAGCCCAGAGCAGAAGAAGCTGAGAGGAGGCCTCATGGCAGCTACAGCTCCTCACAGAGAGCAGAAGGGCAGTGCTGAGCTCTGTTCTCTGGTGACAGTGACAGGGCCTGAGGGAACAGCATGGAGCTGTGTCAGGGGAGAGGCAGGCTGGATATCAGAGAAGGTTCTTCACTAGAGGGTGGCTGGGCACTGGAACAGGGTTCTGAGGGCAGCGGTCATGGCACCGAACTTGCTGGAGTTCAGGAAGTATCTGAACAACCCTCTCAGTCATACGATCTGATTTTGGGTAGTCCTCTGGAGCTAAGAGTTGAACATATTGGGTTCCTTCCAACACAGGATATTCTTTGATTGTATGATTCTGTGTCATCCCATTTGCCTTAGTAGCTCTAATGATCATTATTTTCAATAGTGGGTCTCATGTTGTCTGATAGTAATTCAAGAATTTAATTGTTGGGATCAATGACAAACTTTAACGAGCAGGTTGTTTGATAATCAGTTCTAGCTGCCACCTGATGGTGCAACAGAGGAAAATTGTGAGTGCAGAAGTTAACACTAGAACACTGCACTGCAGCGTGAACTATTATAATCTGAAAAAATATGGAATAACATGGATGTGAGAAATGAACAAAAATTTAAGTGGGAAAATAGAGCTGCATGAATGTATCTTCGACTTGATCCCCTTAAATCTTATCAATTAGAGCCAACAAACCATAGCATCTCTCTGTTAATATGAATAAATATATGGATAGATCTCTTGACTTTGAGAGGTCTGTACAGTTTACATGCCTACTCAGTCCGCTTGCCTTTTCAATATTTGTCAGCTACAGGTTATTAACTTGCTTCCAGCTTTTTAGTCATTATTTTATGTGTAATAAAACAGGTTCTGAGTTTGAGAGATGCATCAGGAGATTAGAGTTAGGGAAAACAGAATTTTATGCTGCTCTTCCTGCTGGAGCGCACTGATTTTTTTGCTCACATAATTTCATTAAGTTGGAATAGATAACAGTGGTCTTCGGTTTCTTTATTTTTAATTTGAATATTAACAGTGTATGGGTATGCTTTGAGCTTGCTTCTGAGAAAAGAAGGAATGTATATAGGAAAGAGTATAATCTTTCCTTGAGCATCTGGCTTAGAGCAAAGAATTCAGCTGGAGCTGTAAGAAACATAACTAGTAAATAAAAAGGACAAGGGTTTCTGCTTTGGTTCTAAAGCCAAGAAACATAGAAAGACTTGCACTTGTACAAAGTTGCTCATGTGAAAATACCCCTATACACTTAAAAAGAAAGAAAAAAATAGACATTTTGTGAACTTTCCTCCCATGAGGAAAGATGTTAATTGCTTAAAAACAATTAAATACTCTGTATGCTTCATCTACTCTATCTGTCCCTCAAGGCTGTAGTTCCTGGTACTTAGCTGTGTTTGGGTTTTTGACCACATACAGCTGATTTTATATTCTTAATTATAATAACTGCTTTTTCAAGTGGTGGACTTTCTTAATGCTCAACCATATTCGGTCTCATTTTGGCAAAGAGAATACAAGCTGTTTAAATAAGAAACTGCTGCAAAGGAAGAGTAAATTCTGCATATGCATCTTGTTGACATTGCACTTGACAGAGTTGGAAACTTTGTCACAACACAGCAGTATTATATAAGACAATGATGGTGCAGAAATGTTGCTGCAGAGCATACAAATACTTTATCCTTGTCCCTTAGGGATGATCTTCCGAAAGAGACAAACAGAAGATGACTGGGGAATGAGAATGTAGCATACAGGACAAGAAACATATTAAAGAGCTGGCACACTTTGCTTATGTGCGAGTAGTTGTGTAGGTTTTCTTTTTTCTTTAATGACACCAGAGGCAATGAGTTCTTTTTTAATTTTCATTTGTACATTTGGTATGTTGGCAATTAAAACAGAAATGAGTAAGTTAGGCAGGAAGTGGGAAGGGGAGGGGGCCAGCACAGGAAGCTGCAGGAATTCTGCAAACTGCTTCCATCAAGAACAGAAAGGGCATACTGTTGGCATCACCATTTATGTGCTTCCTTTCCACATGATACCAAGAGGTTAATTTTGGATTGTAGTTGCAACCAATAATCAGTTTCATAGCATTTTTTTGTCTTTTTATTTCACCATCAGTTATTATTAGAAGGAAATTGAGAACCGTGGCAGAACTTAATTCTTTAAATTATGCTGTATCATTTATATGATGAAAAACACTCAAGTTCTTCATGCCTTACTATGAATATTGTAATTCTACAAGAAAATGGCATGTGAATTATGTTTTTGTGCTTAAACATGAACAGCTTTGACTTCCAGACTTAAATTGATCCTGTCAGCTCCTTACCTTTCTGTTAATTAAGTTGTATGAAGATAACATTAATTTTCTGCTTAAAACAATCAGATCATAGGTAAGGTAAATAAGAGGCTAGTGTATTGCCTTATGCTTTAGTAGTACAGTGGTATGTATGCAACAGATTTTGCATTTTTTGAACGTTTGCTAAACATCATTTCCTTTCCTTATGTGGTGGGTATTTGCTTAATGCACAGTTGTTTTTGCAGTAACAAAACTGATCCTATCGTAGTTTGGTGATAACACACCACAAAATAAGAAGGACTTAAAACCATTAGAGAACCTCTAAAAGAGATGGTGAAGGGTCTGGAGGGCAAAATATATGAGGAGCTCCTGAGGCCATTTGGTTTCTTTAGCTGAGAACAGCGGAGGCTGGTGGGAGGTCTCATGGCGGCCTACAGCTCCTGGACAGGCTGGACAAGTGGGCCCGTGAGAACCTAATGAGGTTCAACAAGGCCAAATGCAAGGTGCTGCACTTGGGCCGGGGCAATCCCAGGTATTTACACAACCTGGGCGAAGAACTCTTCGAGAGCAGCCCTGCAGAAAGGGACTTGGGGATCCTGGTGGACGAGAAGCTGGACATGAGCCAGCAGTGTGTGCTGGTGGCCCGCAGGGCCAACTATGTTCTGGGCTGCATTTAAAGAGGAGTGGTCAGCAGGGAGAGGGAGGTGGTGGTCCCCCTCTACTCAGCTCTTGTGAGGCCCCATCTGGAGTACTGTGTCCAGGCTTGGGGCCCCCAGCACAAGAAGGACGTGGAGCTCTTGGAAAGAGTTCAGAGGAGGGCGACCAAGATGATCAGAGGGCTGGAGCACCTCTCCTATGAGGAAAGGTTGAGGGAACTGGGCTTGTTCAGTTTGGAGAAGAGAAGGCTCCGGGGAGACCTCATTGTGGCCTTCCAATACTTGAAGGGAGCGTGTAAACAGGAGGGGGATCGATTGTTTGTGATGGTAGATAGCGATAGGACAAGGGGAAATGATTTTAAGCTGAGACAGGGGAGATTTAGGTTAGATATTAGAAGGAAGTTTTTCACATAGAGGGTGGTGACGCACTGGAACAGGTTGCCCAGGCGGGTTGTGGACACCCCGTCCCTGGGGACATTCAAGGCCAGACTGGACGTGGCTCTGGGCAGCCTGGTCTAGTGGTTGGCGACCCTGCACTTAGCAGGGGGGTTGAGACTCGATGATCCTTGAGGTCCTTTTCAACCCGGGCCATTCTATGATTCTGTGATTCTATGACATAGGAACAGGCTGTCCAGGGTAGTGGGCAAGGACCCAGCCTGCTGCAGTTCAAGGAGTGTTTGGATACTGCTCTCAGACATAGGGTTGGGATTTTGGGTGGTCCTGTGTGGAGCCCGGAGTTGTACTCAATGATCCTAATGGGCCCCTTCCAACCTGGGATACTTTGTGATTTTATGATAATGCCTATTGATTTTTGAAGAGACACTTGTGCTTTTTTTCCCAGTTTGTGTGACCTGATTGTATCTCTTGAGTATTGCTATGGTAATAACTTCTATTTTCTTTATCTGCTGTGTGTATTAATTTTAGTCTGTACTGATTTTAGTTATAACAAAAAGAACTAGAACAGAAGCACTGACCTATTTGTATTGTGTTAGATAAAATACATCTTCAGTAAAAAGTCATGTGCATCATCAAAATGGGTCATGTCCTGAAATCCTTACTAAAGTTTACTTTAAGTTCAGCATATTTTTAAAAGTGAGAGATGAAAGCCTCACTGATTTGATATGAAATTGAGAAATTCACCTGCAGCCACATTTTCTGTTCACTAACTGTATTAATCTGTTTTTAAAGTCATGATAGTTGAAAGCATTCTGTCTCCCAACTGCATTTTCCAGTAAGTTTACTTGCTGTTGTTTAGTTAATGAGCCATAAAAAAAGCCAACTACCAAATCCATGCATACAGTGAATATCTCAGATTTTTTTCTACAATATTAAGTAATGTGCATTTACCTACAAAGAACAGTTTTATATACCTAGCTTTAATATGCAGATAATGTTCCATATAATTTTTAATATTGATGATCCTATTCAAATGCTTTCTCCACAACCTTCCAAAAGTACAGCTAATTTTGAGTTTGAGACATTCCTTGGATTAATAAAAGCAGAGCCTGGCTCCTAGGCTTGAAGTTCTCTGACTCTGAAATGTATCTTCACCACTGTTTATAAATATCTCATCACTGTTTATAAATACCTAAAGGATGGAAGTCAAGTAGATGGGTCCAGGCTCTTTTCAGTTGTACCCAGTGATCGAAGAAGAGGCAAGGTGCAAAAACTGGGACACAGGAAGTTCCATACAAACATGAGGAAGAACTTTTTTACTGTAAGAGTGACAGAGCACTGGAACACGCTGCCTGGACAGGTTGTGGAGTCTCCTTCTCTGGAGAATATTCAAGGCCCACCTGGATAGTTTCCTGTGCAACCTACTGTAGGGAGCCTGCTTTAGCAGAGGGTTGGTCTAGATGATCTCCAGAGGTCCCTTCCAACCTCTACAATTCTGTGGGGCATAGAGGCAGCCACTTTCTAATACTTGCATTAAGAATTCTAAGTAACTTTTGAGCTCTTCTCTTTTGCTGTTTAATATTTTATAGATGTCTTGGCATGTCACAAAAAAGCAATGCCATAGTTTGCTTTTTTTTAAATTATTGTTCTTTAAGTTCCCAGTGAGAACTGTAAATCCAGATTCAAATGTGCCATTGAGTTGGTTAGAGAATCTAAAATCTTATGTTTTACAATTTTCAGTGAACACTGAAATACCTAATTAATAAGAAATAGTAATGTGTCTATTGATCACTTATGCTGTATCTTTGGTAAATATCATTTCTTGTGCAACTTTTTTGAAAAGCTTTACAAATCAAAGTTATTTTCTTGTTGTTGTACCTCTTCTATTATTTTCTACTTACATTAATATATTTTCTTCAGTACGTATCTTTCTCTAATACCTGATACTAATACCTGAACGAGAGTTGAAAGTCAGAAAGGCTAGATTAGAGAGAATCCGCTTGTGTAGTAGAAATTAGTTGCTCCCTTTGATGCCTTAGTGTTGTAAAGCCAAGTATACAAAAATACTGGTATACAAAAATACTCATGAGACCTTGTGTATTTGTGTTGCCTATTTTTAGCTTCCTTTTCGGACATTTCATTAGTTTCTGTGGAAATACAGTGAAATTTGCTAGGATTGCCGTCTTTTATCATGCATTATGATTTGGTGCTTAAGATCTCTGGAAGTTTCTTTGGTTTATGTCCTGGATATTCACCTTTAACATGCTGTATAGTTGAACTGCGCACAGTTTTGTTTCAGAGTTAGTTGTGCTTTTTGTTCATTGGGGGAATAAATTTATGAAGTTTACATCTTATATAAGAACCTATGATAATTTTCAAAAAGCCATGATATTGTTAAAGAAGGAAGCTATGGCATTCTTCTGAAGATCTTTGTTTCTCTTCAAGGGGCTGGGGATGTGCCCAGAAGAACACTTGAATTTTAGCAATGTGGGCTCAGTGCCGTGTGTGCCAAAGCAGATGCTCATTTGTACAAGAACAAAGCAAGCAGGGCCCCAACCTTGCATAATCTGATCTGTGCAAAAGTTGCTACAAAATCCTATCTTTTGTGAAGTCTGTGAGGGTCCCTGGGAAATGGGGATTGGGATCAGTGTTGAGCCTTGGTTTGTTTGTATAATGCTGCTTTTTATTGGTATAAAACAATAAAAACTTGCGTATAGAGTGTTGCAAAGATTAAAAAGTAGAACAAAATACTTATCAGCATTGTTTAATTATGATTGCTCTGTTGTGGTACAGTTTTAAAATACTTTTATATTTAGAATACTTCATTAGTGAAAATTAAAATTTATTAATGTGATTCATTTTTTCTTAACCAAATATCTGTCTACTCTGCATATTCCATAGTGTTAGAGCAATATACATTTCCATTATAGTTTATTTTTTGTTTGAATGTGATTCACAACACGGCTGTAGAAATTCTCCTGACAGTCTTGCCAGAATGGAAATATTCTTCTTGGAATGTTACTTTAAAATCTGAATCTGGAACTTTTATCCTGTTTGATTGGAAGACCTTTAGTATCTCTG
Source organism: Numida meleagris (assembly GCF_002078875.1). Classification (NCBI taxonomy): domain Eukaryota; kingdom Metazoa; phylum Chordata; class Aves; order Galliformes; family Numididae; genus Numida; species Numida meleagris. The sequence goes on along the minus strand of NC_034412.1, from coordinate 86,314,173 downwards.
TGAAGAGCCTGCAGCACTTCAGAGATGCCAACTAGGCAGCGCTGAGATCAGTGGCAATACTTTGGTTGAAGAAATGACTAAAGAACTTATTCTAGGGACCATTGCTTCAACATGCTTCATACCAGTGAAGGCCTTCATGCTGCTTTTTCCTTTGCTCTGTCATGTGCCCTGAAGGAAAACCTGATTTTACACATTTTTATTTGGATAGTATTTCCCCTTTCTGTTCTGTAGCTGGGCATTTGGAAGACATTCCCTTTTTGGCCCCCGTCTCAACAGAAGAAGCCCTGCTTTCCCAAGAAGAAAATTGATCATCTCAGCCTAGATGCTTGCTTTGGCAGGAGTCGGTAGGAAGCCTCAGGGTCTGGAAAAGAGAAGAGAGAAGATAAGATCATAGAAGAAATTAGCTAAATAATTTTGAGAATAAGCTCGGAGAAAATTTAGAACTTCTTTGGTAAGTAGTTTAAAAAAAATTGAGACACATATTGTGCAGCATAGAAGTGTGTCAAAGGATGCTGGATTTATGTGTAACAGTTATTGCCTTTAGAGTCCACTGGATGAAGATAACAGGCTGAGTGAACCACTTTAGATCCCCATCCACAGCTTTCATCGATAGGAAAAACCTGAAAAGAATTGCAAATGCAATTTGCCATTCAAAGGCAGATCAATTGCATTCATTTTCTATATGATAAAATAGGGTAGCAGTAGCAGTTGGCTGCTAATTATGAATAAAGACATAGCATTTTTTAACCTTGCAGTCTTCAATGTCGAGTGCTTATTTTGGGGATTAAGCTGGAAAAGGTTTGGAAGAAAGCCAGCGTCAGTGGTGTTACCGTGTTAGACTTTATCACAGCTACCAGTCCACAGGACAGATCTGAGTCTTCCTGCATTTCTAAAGCAAATCCAAGTGGTTTCCTAGATTTTTGTCAATTTACCTTTACCTCTTGTTATAATATTTTAATTGTACAGCCAATTCCTGATGGTACAAACCCCACTCCTTACTACCCCCACCCTGTTTGACTGTACCATCAGAAAGATGTCAGAAGTCTGTTGGCTTTAGTTTGGGGATTTATAGTGTTGTTTTTTTTTTTAATGTGTGTTAGCAGCATATGGTTTACTTGTCTTCTAAATTGTATTTGTGAGAAGACATTGCTCTCTATTCTTGCAAAGCTGAGAACAGTGTTATGAAGCACGAGGCTTGTGAAAGATGAAATTCAATGTGAAGCATGAATAAAAATCTTACAATGTTTATCAAAATCTTTTAAAATTTGAATATAATTTTTTAGTAGCAGCTACACATGCCATTTAATACTGTAAAACTGGTCTCTCTCTCATTTTGGTACAGAGTAATTAATGATTCATCTGTTCTTATAGCTAGCCAATTTATATTTTATGTTGCCAGCTGGTTTATGTTATGTCAAAGACGCAGAGAAAGGTATCATGGGTGTAATACATTAAAAATATGGTTTTTATCTATTGCTACACAGATACAAACTAATCAGAAATGGAAATTATGACCTTGCATTACTGAAGTCATTATGTAAACTGCGTACTTTTAAAATGATGACAAACAGCATGTAAGCAGGAAAAGACGAAAGAACTTAGAAGTTGTATTTCTACAAATAAGTGGAACATTTTGAAATTGGAAAAGGAGCATTAAGTTACTTGCCAATGAGATTTTTACCAGCCCTCTTAACTGGACCGTCAATGTCATACACTGGAGGTACTTATATTACTGGTTGTTCTCTTTAATTTTATCATTTTTACTGTGTCAGCTTTTATTATCATTAACAACTAGGCTCACAAACTCAATTGTGTCCCAGCAGGATTTCAGATTATTCTTCAAATTACAGCAATTTGTCATGGTGTCAGTGTTTTTTAACCTATAACCCTAGGTTACCTACAGAGTCTGCAGAGTCTGGATTTGGCATGCCACTGATTCAATTTATATTGAATGTAAACAATTACAGTGTCTCACAAACAAACAAAAGGCAGGCAAAGTCAAAACTAAGGGTCAAAGTCTAGCTTGTTGCGAATCCATCTCTAATTGGACTGTTCTTTTTCCCAAATAAGACCTAGGCAATACAATAGTATCAGCTCTTTACCATAAGGAGAAGTGAGTTAGGCCCTCATTAATAGCAGACACTCTACTGTGGTGGCAGCAACATAATTTAGAAGAATTGCTGCTACAACTAGTGTTTTTCATGGTATGTGACTGAAGAGGTTTTCAGGAGTTTTCATTGTGTGTGTGTGTGTGTGTGTGTGTGTGTGTGTGTGTGTGTGGAGAGAGAAAGAGAGAAACAAGCCAACTTCGAAGTCGAAGGAATGTGCTAATTCAGGAGCAAGTAAGAAAAGGCCCAGGGAAGGGAAGAGAAGGGAAGGACTGAACATCCTCCAGCAGCTTATGGGGCATCTTCAAGTGATTTGAAGGCCAGGTGGCCTGAAAGCCCTGAATGAGCCGTGCCACCCATGATGGCCGGAGCTGTGTTGCAGGACACAGCTGGTGCTTACTTGCATGGACAAGCTTTAGGACAACCCAGCTGCTGAGTTGTGGTTGGGACAAATTTACCATCTTAACAAATTCACAGCTGTGGTGTTGCAATGATTGAGGGGCAGTCTGATTGTTAAAAGTGATGTAGAATTGCATTTCCTTTGTTCCCTTTTTACCACTTTGTTACTATTTCAAATACTGCCATCATATGTTTACCTGTTCTTCTATTCTTCAACTTTGCCTGCAATAAGGTGGTCTTGGATTTATCAGACAAATTTCAGCTATTTCAGTGAATAGCAGAGCTTTCCAGTTCATCCTCTTTATTTAGCAATATGGAAGCTGGAGCATGCACCTTCTCCCACTGCTGCAGTGTTGGCTTTGGGGACTGGTGATTCTGATAGGTAAGGCAGGTGTGAAGAGTAGAAGAAATCACAGATCATCCCATGACTTGGAAATATCTTTTTTTTTTCCATGTATGCTTTCCATCATCTTTCAAGGACAAACGCAGATGTTTCTCAGAACTCTTTTCCTTTTGGGTATTATAAATTCTTGCTTTCATTAGGTTTTTGTTATGATTGAATGCCATCGCTATTTCATGAGTTCAGATCACAGTACTTGAATGATATAATCGTAAAATCTTAAAGGCCTCACTGACTTACAGTATTTCAAGCAGTAGGAATTGCTGGCATGGTCAGATCTCAAAAATAAGACTTTCAAGTGCAAATATAAAATCTTAATGAGGTTTCCATAAAATGTAAGGTGGAATAGTTCTGATCATGTTTTTCCTGACAATTGGCTAGAAGTCTGGCAGTGTTACTGGAAAACTCATGTTGTTAAACATTATTGAAGATTTTCATAGCTTTAGAGAACAAACTTTCCATTAAAAGTCCTTTGTATTGTTTCTCTGTGATATAATGGTGATAGCTGCAGTTATTTCCAAGGCCTGTTTAATCAGTGTCTGTCCTCTCAAACCATGCTTTCTGGTTGTACTCATTTGCTGCTGGTGCTGGAAACTGCAAATTGACTGATTCAGTTTTATTTGCTTACAGCAGTTACAGGTATGGGTTTGTTACTTGCTTCTTCCTCCTTCTGATTACTGTCACCTCAAAGGTGGAAGGATTGATGCTCAGTTAACATATTATAAAATTTTCCACACTCCATTTGATTCTGGATTATTTATATATTGGAAAATTTACATCATGAGGCAAAGTATAGAAATATTGCTTTGCTGCTTGTGTATTTTGTTTGGAAAACTGATTTGTGTTCCATGAAAATGTTGAATTTCATGTTGGTGAAATGCAATTTTATTATTATTATTATTATTATTATTATTATTATTATTATTTTGCTCAGAAGATAATCATTGAAGGGAACTTCGTTTCATGCAAAAGACTGTTTCTGTCCAAAAAAAATTGTAGTCTTTCAGAAACTTGTCATTTAGGAGCCCTGGCTTAAGGAAATCACTTGGAGTAAAGTGAAGAGTTAGGAAATCCCTGTTACAGTGAGTACCCTGTTTTCAGGGGTTGTACTGCCAAAACAGCCAGCATTTTCTGTTGAACATGAAATGCTTACTTCCATCAGTTACATTGACTCAAATGAAAGATGAATCTTCTGGCTTATTATAGATAAACTGAATAATTAAGAAGCCACTCTTAATTACTGCCTGAAGGAGTCACTGAAGTTACAGTACTAAGTGTGTTACCAAGTACATTTTTAGATTAAACTTCTTTAAATAGAACTGTGCAATGTACATACTACCAGAGGAATCTGACATGTCTTATTTTAAAGGGTCTTTTACAATCTAATTCCATCTGTTTAAAATTTTTAGAAGCGCTTAAAGTGGCAGTGTATGGGATGATCAGAACAACGAAGGGCTGCAGGCAGGCTCTGCAGGCAGGCACGAGGTAGGTCACCATGGGATAAGATCACTGGTCACTTTGCCCTTAGGCATGATTTCCCTGTCCTGCAGATGATCTTCTTCAACCCTCCACTGGGAGCTGTCCCTCAAAACTTAAGAGACATCATTCTCTTTCCTTTGATTTATAATTGTCTTAACCTTACCGTCATTGCATTACTGTGTGCATATTCTGTTTTTTCATTGTGCTGGCTCAGCAATTCATTAGTTGCAATTAGTTCACTCTGTTGCAATCTGTAGATATTTTAAGGTCGAGCATTTACGCTTGCTCAGTGACTGAGTTAGTCCCTATCTAGCTGTAAGTAAGGATAAATATAGTCTTGCTGAGTTCAGCAAAAATTGTGCTGTTAATCAGCCACCACTCCCCTCCTTGTTGTTGAAGGGCTGGTTACGTGCTGGGGTGACATGTTTCTGCTGGGCAGACCCCTCTGAAGCCTTTTGGCTTGTGCTGGGTGAGGGCCCTGCTTCCCCCCTTGTGCTATGAAATTGAGGCAGCCTTTGCCAAGCTGAATCTCTCTTACACACAGTTGCATGTCGCTGTGCTCCTGCATCCTATCTGTATGACTATTTCGCTTAGGTACGTAAGGTAACTCAAAGTGCAAATCCTTCAACTGCTCTTGCCAGTGAGATAACTTCCTTTGCCTAACGTGAGCATCTCAATCACTAAAACACAGATGTATGTTCTTTTTAGTCGGGGTTATTTCTGGATGCGCAAAGAAGACATTTTTTGTTGCCATCTGATGCATCTTCAGCAGAAGATATGGTAAATATCCATACCCAGAATATCATTATCTCAAACTGAATGAGATGATATTGGATTTTCCATTTGAGTTTTCAGCATGCTATTATGCATTAAGGTGAGACTGTCTCAGTTTTTCAGCGAATATTTAGTGACACCAAGATCTTCCATCAACGAGCAAGCATCCCTTGTGACCTTATTTGTGACCTCGAAGCTCTGGAAAGGATTATACCTGCCTTTGTGTTTAGTGCTGCCACTTCTGATTCTGATTCCTGAGCTAGCAGCTCCTGCGCTGGATGGGCAAAGCACTTCACCCAGCATTTCCAGGTTCTCCTTGGTGCCAGGCATCTCTTCCCTCTTCATTACAACACTTCATTTTCAGGTGTTTACTCCTTCGTTAGGTTGCAAAATCAATTAATTCCAGCCATACCCTCACTTGTAAGTATAGTTCAAAATAAGCAGTGTGTGGTTTACTTTATTTAATTTGCAATTATTGTGACTTGAGCCACAATAAAAATCATTTGTTTTGATGTTTGTGCTGACATTCCTTCCAACTGACTGCTATAAGGAGCCTTCTCCAGTCATTTTTTTCCTTCTAATTATCTGTTTCCAAAGCCAAATCACCTCTAATTTATTCTTTTTCTGATTTTTTGATGCTGCTGTTGTTATGAGGGCGGCCAGAAGTGAAATGTTATGTGTAGGTGTATTTGCTGTTTATTGCATGTAGTCCCCTTATGTGAAATGCCCTCAAAATTTGAGTTAAGCATGTCTTGCAAACTTCAGTTTCCATTCAGTAATAGCTTTCATTCTGTATACAAATGATTTTTTTTTCCATTCTGTTGAATGCTTATGCATTTGTTTTATTGTAGTTTTGTTTATTAAAGTAGCTTGAATTTATTTTTGGCTTTTGTTTACCGGGTGAACACTATTGCAGAGATTGCAGCTCTTAGAGCAGGTGCTTCGAATGTTGCTGTAGTTTAAATATTTGGATGATCCAGAAGAAAGGCTGATAACAAAATCATTGCTTATATTGATGCAAATTTTCATTATTTCTTTTAAATTTGAGAGGTTGCACCTCTCTTAAGCTGTGTCAACAATACTACAGTTAATTTTTTCTACAAGAAAAACATAGGGAAACATAGAACAGCTTTTTTTTTGTTCTGCAGCAGCTCCTTCTCTCTGGCTGGGGTCTTTAGCCACTCCCAAATTGCCAAATTCCTGTGCTTCCTTAGCTGTTGTGGAACAGAGAAATATGTAACTACTCCTTGCGAAGTAAGGTAGTACTGGAGAAAATGCTCTTGGCACTTTATCTATCTGAATTAATTAAACACGGTGGTGAAGGGAAGGAGACAGCATGACTGTCGTGTGACATGTTATGTCATTTCTCTGTGGGCTTGTGAAGAGTATCGCCTTTTGGGCCAAGTTCCCTTTGCAGCTGTCATTTTGTATGGCTGTGTGTAGAATGTAAAGATGGTAATAAATGATCCTGTACATTGATTTTGTTTAATAGACTTGCCAAGCACTCAAAAGCTTCCTGAATTATTATTTCCTGAGACATTTCCAGTTCTGAATTAGCAAGATGTTAGGAAGAGTGGCTGCGGTATGCTTTTTAATGTGAAAGCTACCACACTCTTTAATTTGATTAGATTCTTAATTATTTGTTTGACTCAAATTTTTTTTTTGATGAGTTACGAATTCTAAGGCAGCTTCTGATATTTTATGACAGGACGTAATGTTTAAAAGTTTATCCTCTGTTTCTTCTTTTGTATAGAAAGTTTGTCTCTTTATACCTGTTTTCTTGTATCTTCAGTTTTGCTATTGAAATTGTTCCAGCTTCATTTCTCTATGGTTTCTGTATCTTACCAGCTTAAGCCTTTTGGAGTGTCCATTTTGGAAACTGTTTTTTGGAATACTTTCCCAATGTTTTGGCTGTGTTTTAGTCTTATTATATAGGTGCTGTCTCTAATACAGTGTTCCAGTGCCACCAATGCTGTAAGCCCACAGGATTTGGCCCTGGGCACTTTTCCCTCTTGCTAGATGCTAATATGACTTCTGCTTTGTAGCTCCTGCTCTTCCACTGCTGGCTTGCTCTGACTGGACTTAAGGCAGTAGATAAGAAACTGTTTTTCTATTTCTTCCCTTCTTGGAGGGAAACACTTGCAAGCAGTGCCCAGGGTTGCCAGCCTGGGTTAATGTGACGTTGGGGGGTTTGGAGAGGGCTGTGGTGTATGCAGCTGCTGTGGTGGGATGGGGGAACCTGCTGCTTCTCTGCATGAGACAGTGGCTCTACAGGGGAGCATTTGTCATAGGGATGAATTAGCTAAGGGCATCTGTCCTGGCTTGGATTCAGTGGGACTTCTTGCAGGAGCCACCATGACCAAATACCCTGATTGTATTCTCTTGGTTGTGGAATAGACTATTAAGTTAGGTACAGGGCTCTCTCTACTAGTTAGCTCTTCCAAACTCACCACTGCACTGCCAAAGAGAAGGGCCGAACTGCGGCTTGCTATGTGGAACACTGAGCATGGTGTGGATTCGGTTTATCCCGTGCTCTGGCTTTCTGTGCATCTCCATGGCACTGACTCTCAGGAACAGGCAGGGTAGGGTGGAGGATGTTGAAGGAAGTCTGCTTCTGTAATTTCAATTACTTGATGATAATTTTTAATTGCTTGCTTTCTAATATCGCCAGGTGCTAGGAGGCATTCGTTTTATTCAGTGTCTAGAGTATGAAGGCTAAAAATAAATTATTTCTTCTGGGTTAGTGTTATTTTTAGGTTTAACACAGTGTGTGTTAAAGCGGCTTACTTTTTGTGAATAACAGGATGGTTTCCCATTGTGATAGTAGCCATTGTGTTTCTCAAAACAGTTGGGCTACTACATCATTTTTAATATTAAGTATTCAATCCAATATGCAGTAACTGAAGATTGTGTATTGAAATGTAAATTAAATGCTATAAATTTAAAGATTCTGAGCAATTACTGGAGAAGGTGTTAGAGTAAGACAAAATGATTTACTTTTTACTCAAGGGTTATGATTGATTCAATTTTTCTTTTATTTTTGTATGTTAGCTTTTAGCAGTATCTATTTGTTTTTGTTTAAGCTGTCGAAGAACTAAAAATGAAATTGTATGGTAGTGCTGTGTATTGTATTTGACTGTTAGACAAATACAAAGGGGGCTATTCAAAAATGTATGGGAATATGGATTTTTATTTTTAAATCTCTTATCAGAATCATTTATAACGCATTATCACTATAACAAAGCAGTTAGATTAAGCCCTTTGCCAAACGTGCATCATGTAATAAGATGTGCTTGAAAGTCTTTGAAATAAGGGGAGGTGGAGGGATGCCATTACATCTTTTATCACCTGTGGGGTGGTTCCCTCCAAGGCGAGTGGCTTGTACTGAGGCCCGTGCTGTCAAGGCAAGGTGATTTCTGCGATCTCATTTGTTCACGGCTTGGGTATTTCCTCTGCCCTACTGTGTGGGGCTAGTATCACACAGGAGAGAGTAGGATCCAGAGTGAATGCTCATTCTGGATGGAAGTGCTAAATGAGGACTAGATAGCAGAGAAAAACATTATTTTAAAGGTAGCATTCTCAAATACTGAAAAGTAAAACCCTTCAAAACCAGAAGAAATGTATTTTCTATCCTACAAAATACTTTTCCCGGGCTGAGGGCTCTGAGTCCCTTTTCTGTTGTGCTGAGCAGGGCTGGAGGAAGACTGGATGTAGAACATTTTATCACATGGTAATTTCTTGTTGCTTTGTCCTTCAAATGAAGGGCAGACAAGGAGTTCCCGTATTTCTGAGCAGGAGTACAGCTGTATTGCATAATCTTATTTTCCTGGGCATTAAAGATAAATAAATTAAAAGCCAAGCTAATTTGCCAATGGCCTGATTGGAGAAGTCTTTAAGCCTTTTTTTTCTGTGTAGGTGAACTGGATGTGCATAAAGGGAAGTGAGCATCTGGCTCATAAATATTCTCTGTTGGTGAACAAATTCAATTGCTATGAAATATCAGCATAAAGGGTTAGCTAAATATTTTATTGTATTTTTCTGTAGCTGACTGATTGTGTTATTCTGTCCCATTTCAAGATGAGAAGACAAAGTTGGTACCGATTCACATAATTTGCAGATGTTAGGATGTGGTGAGTGAATTCTGTCAAAGCACTACAAAGACTCAGGTGACTACACAAACATTAAATTAAGGTAATAAGATAATCTACTTTTGTTATAATTTGTGTAACTTTTAAGGATTTTAAACCTCACAGGACTGTGAATCTTTTATTCTTCAGAAATCATCAGTTTGAAGATCAGTGCCAATTTAAAATTCAGTTCCATTTGATTTAAGGCCATTGTGTTTTACTAAAAGAACTGAGAATCATCTGTATATGAAAAGTTGTGTTAGACAAAGAAGATACTTAAGTATTCAACCACTTTTTTCTTTCAGTTGCTCTTCAAGCTTAATTGTTCTAATTCAGACTGATGAATTTGGGGGTAGTAAAATGGAAACAAATACTGACAATGCTCTATTTCAGATCCTGAGGGTTTAAATTATTGAAGGTTGTGCTCTGATATCAGTTTCTAACAAAGCTTAATGGAAGCTCTGTGTGTGAACGTGTTTAGGAGAAGAACAAAAACGTTCTGCATGAGCCAAATGGGAAGATCATACAATCACCAAGTATTTATAAATAGGATCACATGGAAATCTTAGGGCCAGTTGTCTTCAGATACCTCATTCTTCCCACTCATGCTGTAGAGCTTACTGTTGAAAATACAATGAGCAAACACGATCAACCATTGTTCAGTGATCATTTGCTCTCTTCTGCTTCAGTTCCTTAATCATCCAGCTAAACTACGTTGTAATGCAATCTTACAATCTCAACCCTATTCCCATTTTTGCTAGTCTTGATTCCTTCCTCAAGGTACTGGCTGCCTCCTGCTGCAATCTGTGGATCCTTCCTTTGTCCATCCTCCGTATTCCCCTTTCTCCAGTCCTCCCTGAAACTCCTGACTAAGTGAAATACAGGTTTCTTCTGCATTTATCTCTCTGTCCCCAGGTTCTTCTCATCTTGGCACAGAACCAGTTTTTGTTTGCTGTGCTCCTTGTAACTATTCTGTTTTCTTACTGACACCTGCAGTCTCTATTGGTATCTGTCTTGTGCCCACTCTTACTTTCCTCCTTATCTTTCACTCTCAACTGACGCTGTCTCTGAACAGCTTGTACACATTATTGCACATCTTAATAAGCTTAGTCTTTTCCATCTTTGGGGAAGGAATAAAATAGAAAAAGCTCTTGACTTGCTAGCATGTCTTCCTCCTTTTTCCTCTTCCTTTGCTCTGTTCTTATTAGGCACATATTTTTCAAGCTCTTGAATCCAGGTTTTGTTTATTGCTGCTCTCCACAAAGTCTCTAATGACTTTCTTTTAAAGGAAGCACAAAACCAGTCCTCCATCCTCATTACTGAGTCAGTGTTTACTCGTATGTCTAACTGATCTGTCCTTGGCTTTCCCACTTTGTAGTTTGCTTGTAAATTCTTCAGGATAAGGTGCTCCTTTTATTTCTGTTTGTACGCTGTTCAGCTCAATTAGTTGGCTGTTTTATGCACAGGACTGTGAACTACTGTGAAAGTGCAAATAACTAATATATTCTTGATCAAAGGTTCCTTTTTCCCCACCCTTTCCCTGGATATTTTGACTGGATCAAATTATGTAGATTATCAGTGGGATTGATAATAAGCAGTATTTTTAAACAACATGGCTAGCTACCTGCAAATGTTGGCTCACAAATTTGCATTGCGCTGTAAATTTAGAGCAGAATTCTGCTAATCTTTCTCATGTGCACTGACATACTTACGTCAGTGGACAACTAAGATTTGCCACACAGTAAGGATTTGGCTCATAATCTTGGGGAAAGCATTTGCATGCAGACAGGGAATATTGTCTGGTGGATTTGTTAAAAGCTTTCTCCTCACTCCATTCCTCCTTACGTGATTTTCAACTTGAAAGTGGGAGGAACGAGGCAAACTCAATCTGACCGAGACATGATGCCTAAGGAGGTTGTCTGTAAGCCTGTCTAATTCAAATGGCAAGAGGAGAAAATTATCTCTGGATGAGAGTTGTTATACTGACTTCACAAAAAGAAGTGAAAACACTCTTTAACTGCTTAAATTACATCTAACAGTTATGGGCAGCATGCAGGCTTAAAATGGCTTAAAATCATAAAATTTCAACAGATTGAGGACGAAGGACAAATAAAGGATGGCGATTGCTGAGCTTATGATGAAATGCAGGAATTTTTTTCTCTCAGGTGCTGTAGAAATTGCAAAAGCTTTGGTCACAGAAATGTAGATGTGTTTACGAAAATGATTTGCAGTGTGGTTTTTGATTTTTTTTTTCTCCATGAACTGACAGAGTGGCTTTTTTGAGACTTTATACCTCATTTGAGTAATTTATTGTCGATTTATTTTCAATAATTTTTTATGTATAATTCTTTTTTATGGGAAAGATGCAAGTTCATTTCTTCTATGTTTGTGGATATAAATTATTCGCTGTATTTTTAGTCAACTGTGTTAGATAACTTTTGGGATCAAATACCCTGCAATGTGACATTTCTTCCAGTTTCAGCAGTCACAGATCAGAGGAAGCTGCTAAAAGAACATGGGTGCCTTAAAGCATCCATTATACAAAATGGAGAGAGATGTCTGACTCATATGCTCTGAATTGCTCCCCAGGTTCATAACAAAAGCAGCTACGCTAGTTTTCTAAATTTGGGTGTAAACTTGCTCTTTGTACTCTTTGCTGCTGACTTCAGAGAGCCAGGATGTCATATGCAGCGTGCGTTCCTCATGACACCTTTTGTCTTTGCAAGACCGAATCCTAAAATAGTGTGACAGAGAGGGACAAAATGAACCAGCTCCATCAGATAGGTTACAGTTATATTATACAAAATCAATATTTGTAAGGTCTTCTTTCTTATTTCAGTCAACTTCTAGGAATATTTTCCCACTTAGTATTACAGATTCTCACAATTACTTCCTGTACTAGCTAGAATTGTCTTCCAGTATTTTGCTGTGCTTGCTTCTGATAACCAGGTAGAAAAGGCAGAATAGTAGACAGCAGGATAGTCTACCCAAAGTTGCTGGAAGGACTGGATCCTTGTTTTAGGATCCTACCTTGTACTTGAGCCTTCAGTTGTCTACCAGAACGTGTATGTCTATGGAGATGTTCCTGATCATAAAGCAGCAGGCCCTAGGTTGCTTGGTGTTGTTGCTGACGTGCTTTCCCTCTAAACTGAAAAAGAGAACTGCTTGTGTGCACAGCCTTGACAAATGGACGGTACCGGTGTGTAAGCAGATGGGATATCCTGAGGTTGTGCATGGACAGGAGTGGAGAAAGGCAGCACCTGGTTGAGGAGGGCAGGGTGAGCACTGAAGAGCTGCAAATAGCACCACAGCAATGACTGGTACTCTCAGTGCAGAAGTAACAGTTCTAGTGTTGTCACCTTGAAGTGCTGCATATATATATAAATGTGTTCTCCACAAATGCAAGTATGGAATATCTTCTGTTATTTTCCTACCTCCTCAGATGCGATTATTTGTTAACATTTACTTGGCAGCCTGAAGATGTTTCTTCATTTTTTTGCTTCATTAATGAGAAAGGGAGGTCATTTTACTGCTATTTTTCTTTTTCCCCCAACCATACTTCATTCTGAAATTAGATATGTATCCCTGGAAAGTCATTATAGAGAGTATTTTATATACTTCTCTGCTTTTTCTAAAGTCATGTATCTCTTGTATAGTAATGGCAGGGCACTTGGCTTTACCTTCAAGAACCATACATACATGGATCCTGCAGTTGATTTTTGTTCTTGCATCTTTTTAATGAACAGAACCTAAAAGTTCAGGGAACCTGCTTGTCCTTTCAGCTGAAAGAACTTTATTTTAACATATACCACTGAAGCTGCACTTAATTTAAATACTTACACTAAAGAACAAGGTTTATTTTATAATGCAAGTGCATAATTTTTTCACTTTTTTTTTTTTGTATTTCTAAGTATAAAAATTATAGCACTGCTTTTTCCAGATGATGGGCTAATACAGGGAGTGAAAAAAGATGTAAGAAATTGCCCTAACCTGCAGTCCTTCCCTTTGTCCAGCTTTCCTCTACTGTGAAGCCACTGAGATTTGTTTTCTGGCCCTCTTTTTTTTTTTTTCCCCATACTTACAATTTTGTCTTTCTTTTTTATAAAACCGGCAAAAATTGAAAGACAAATGACAGCTGTTTTATCTTACTTTTTCCTGGTGGTTGCCTAGTCTCTCACTATTCTGATTTCAGAGGCAGGCATTTGGCAATTTCAGTAATATTTATACAGGCTGACATTGAACGACTGTTGCTTTTGCTGCATATGACAGTATTGACTAGCGCAGAGCTGTGGCCTCCCGTCAGCATGCAATACGTGTCGATGCAAACCCATTTAAGCAGCTGGAAGTTTTTTCTCCCGCATCCCCTCCCTTAAATTTTTCATTGCCCATCTTCGCAGCAGAAGAGCTAAAATAATTACCTGCAGTCTCATTTTTCACTTTCCTACATGCAGATCTTGCGTGGTTGGGCAGCGAGAGGCTGGCTGGGAGGGGCCTGCTCTGATGCAGCACAGGCATATGACAGCAGCAACAGCCAGCAGAGAGCTTCGCCAGGCGGCTTTTGCTGCAGTACGCTGATTGCCACTTGAGAGCATCCGCCAGGATCCCCGGCAGCAGGCACTCGGAGGAAACGCTGCGTGGGCACTTGTTTAAGGAGTACCTGACTAAACAATTGGGTTATTCTTTAACTGCAGGAGAAGTGCCTGTATTCCCTTCACGCAAGCTCCCTACTGGCTTTCTGCATTCTTAATTTATCGGAGCCCTTCCTCCCTCCGTCTCCCTCCCGAGACTTCTTTTCCTTTCCTTCCTTTTATTCTAGTTATTTATTTTGAGCGTTTTCACCCCCCAAATCTCTGCTGCATCACCAGCTCTCATTATGCTGTGCTCGGTAGCCCGGTGTGCTCCCCGCCTCTGCTAGGCAGTGGCAGCATGGATGGTGCTCTTGTGACGACCTCTGCTGATGCTATCAGTCCACTGCGGATAGGCATGCTGAGTAATCCTGCTGTAAATGGGCGAGGACACGGACACACGAAAAATTAACCACAGCTTTCTTCGAGACCACAACTATGTGACTGAAGGTAACAGAAATCCTGTCGTTATTCTCTTCTTGCATTGCATATTCTGTGCCAGGAATGCACTGTCACGTTTGGAGATGTAGGCTGTTCGTTCTTTATTTTTTTTTTTCAGCAGTCTTTCAGGGCGTTTTTCTGTGTGATGTAGCAACAGAATCTGTTTGAATTTGCTAAATCTCAAAGGCATTTTGTCTTGCTGTGATGCTATATGAAACTATATGTGCTGAAGAAGATCTTGCATTGTGCTGAGTTTGTGCTAGTGAGGTGTGCAGCACCTGGCATTGAATGCACAGGAGCTGCAGTGTGAAAGCCTGGAAGCAGCCAATCCCTTTAAAAAGATGAAAGATTTCAGAGCTCTGCAGTAAAAGAAATAATCTGTAAAGTTAACTGTTCACTAGCGTAATAAAGGTTATGCATCTCATTTTGGTAATTGTAGCCTGAGAATCACAGACATTTCTGAGCTGATTGTTCCCTTGAGAACTGTATAAATTTAGAAAGGACGTGTATGCATAATCTTTTGAAATACTGCTGCCTTCTTGCCACCCTCTCTCTCTATGTGCAAGGTACAAGAGGAAAGAAAAGGCACCTTCATTTTAAGTCCTTCGATGGCTGCTGCTTTATTACATAAAAAGGATTTTCCTGCAGGTGACATTAAGCGCGCAGATATTTTAGCATGAGATGAGTGAAATGGTTGGGTTGGGTGCCGATCCAGTTTGCACTGCCAAAAAGTTGCTTTAAGAGCAGGCCATTTTAAGGTCGATTTATTGAACAGGAGAAATGTATCTGTAGGTGTTTGACTTTGCAAATATATTTGTGTGTGCTGAGTTTTAACAGCACTTTCCAGCAGCAGAAACAGTACTTCAGTGTAGGCTTATATAATATGAACATACTTAACATCAGGGTCACCCAGCACTACTTGAGACTCAGTCTCCAGATTGTGTCGTCATTTGATCAATGTTCAGTCACTTAATACTCCCATGCTGCATCCTGAAATGTGATCAGCTGATGCTCTCTTGATTACCGATGATTTGCATTTTTTTAGAATGTGGAGAACAGCAGGATGAGTTTGCCAGACTGGGAATACAAAGCAGATTTTTGCAGAAGAGAAATTTAGAAAGCTGTGCACTGTAATTGTTACCACTGGTTGGTGTAACTGTTTGATAATCTTGCCTCCAGGACATTCCTGGCATCCTGATTCATGTTTCTGTGCATTTCAAAAATTTGTTTTCAATTTTCAGTGCCTTTTGTCTGAATGATCCTTTGCATTTTGAGATGTATTCATCTGTGATAACATTTGAAGCAACTTTGTCTTATATTTATTAGGTTTATAAATTAATGTCTTAACTTTTGCAGGATGTACTCTGCAATTACTGCAGTGTACTATCTACATGTTGAGATTCAGATGTATTTTTAATGTGCAAATGTGGCTACGTGAAAATTTGGACTTCCAAGTCTGTCAGTTTTGTAATCTGAGGGAAAGAATCACTTGTGGATTTTGCAAATCAGTCTTGTCCTTTATATGTTATGGGTGTTTTAGATGGCATTTTTTTAAATATTTTGGGGCACATGGCTGACTGAAGTGTGAGATTTTCTCGCTTTCTATCTTCACTTGATCTTTGGATTGGAAGGACTGGATGTTCTTCTATGATGGTACCTGGAGTGGCTTGTCTGAAATGGGTCAAAGTAGGCCTTCAATATCGATGTCAACCTGTATTTCCCCTGGGAATGAGAGTCGTCATGAAATTTGTTGATTTTGAGGTAGATGATGTATAGGAAACTGTCATAGCAAAGGTTATTTGAAATGGTGTTAATTCTTCAGCTCTGAGTATTGTAATGCTCAGGTGGACAGCTGTAATAAAATTCTTCCATCTATTACACCAGAAGTTGTCACACCTTTTTGAAACATCTTGAAAATCATGAGGGAACAGATTTATTTGTGAAATTTTTCCAGGGATGCCTTCAGGTATCCAGCTCACAGATTTTCATTTCTAATTGATACTAATTGATAACTGATCTAATTGCTAATTGATTTTGTTTAAAATGCCTAATGACTATGTAAGTTAAACTGGTGCTTAAAATATGCTTTGTTCATTGTCTTGTTTCTTTTTTTTAATTTTATTTTATGATTTTATTTAAAGATCTGGTTCCATGAAACAACCTTTAACACTTCTCATCAAGGAAGGCCTGAAGTCCCTTTGTGGCCCTTTGCATTTGGCTCTTTCATATGTTGGTACTCTGTGTATGATAGCAGCGTACATCTGGAAATGCAGCCATGCTGTTTTGCAGGCAGTATTGCATTATTTTGTTGTATTGGAATATATTTTGGGGAGGGTCGAACCAAAGTCTGTCTTTTTTTTTTTTTTTTTTTTTGCTTTTGTAACCCACTCTTGAAAACAAATAAATACTTTCCATTTTATTCAGTGTATTGGAAAGCTTACTGATCCGTTGTTGTCTGTGAATAATTACAATTCCTTTTTTGTTTTCAGAGTTTAAAATCTTGGTAAGGGGTTCCTCTGTTGTTGCTGCTCTAAATTCAGCGGACTAAATTCACTTGCAGAAGGAGGTGTTTCTGGCCTTTATATGCACTTCTTTCCCATCTGTTCCCTGAGGAAAGTAAAGCCAACAACAATCAAGATGATGTGGGTTAACTAGAGTGTTGCTTTATTTCTGATCTATTACTTCATTTGGAAAAAAAAAAAAAAAGCTGTAGATAGGTACAGTATGAATGCACAGGGTGTAGGGAGACTGTGAGCCAACTCTGACTTGCTTTGCTCTCACTAGTGACCCCAGCACGTTCCTAATGGACAGCTTGCCTGAGCAAAGAATTATCTCTTTGGTGTGTAAGGCATTATTTTCTAACACTGGGGTTATGTACAAAGCGTGACTGACCTTGACTACTGGAACTTTAATTGTTTTATAAATCTCAGATGTTTCTTGATCTGATTGATGATGCATTGCTGTCAGTGTTTCATTGTGTCTGGTATCAGGCATTATAGACATACATAAGGCATTTGCAGACATTCAGATGGCAGCAGTGACAACCTAGACTTGTTTCTCCCGTTCCATATGCATTTCTGCAGTAACGTTAATTGAGTTAAATCAAGCAGGGCTTGAATAATTCTGTCATTTTATGTCTTAAAAATATGTTACAGTTGCACCATGGAAAAAGGCTGATTTAATTTCAGCAGCACCATACAGTAACTTTTTCAGTGATGACTTTCAAGAGTGATTTTTGAGGGAATGGCTTCAATCTAAGTTGTCTGCATGCTGAAAACAAAACGAGATGAGACTGGCAAAGAGAGAGAGGAGAAACACCTGATGCCTGGAAAATGTGACTTGTGAGAAAAAATACGTTGCCTAGGGAGATGTGAGGTTTCTGTCACTGGACGCTGTTAAATGCAATTTCCGTGGATGTTGGTAGGAAGTGAGGTGGTGGTAGCTGATCCTCCCCTAAGCCAAAAGAGGAGCTCAGTGACGCCCCGCATCCATTCAGGCTCGTGACTCGCCGCCGAGCTGGGGTTTGTCTTTACAGCCTCTTGCAGCCCGGCTGCCCAGGAGGTGCAGTGTCAGTGAAATGCAGGATTTCAGCAACACCTTAAGAGCAAGAGCCACAGTGGGACGTGGCTGGGTGGGAGGAACATGGGCTTTGCTCACAAAGTCTGTCAGGGAAGATGGAGGGGAAATGGTGGCCAGTGGGGTGGGGACAGAATACAGGCGGGTAAGTGGTAGTGTGCTTATGGGGCCAGAGGCTGCCCTTCAGTCTGATGGCTGCCTTGACATTGCCTTAGCAGTAGAATTGACAGATAAATAGTTATATGAGGAACAAAATTCACTATCCTTACAAAACAGTGTTGATGAGTGTAATTCATCTCCACGGACCCAAATTTATGTGGAGAATTGCTTCTCTGCTGGTGAAGGCATTCTGCAGGTTGTATGCAGGCATGTCTAACTTACCAGTTCATCCCATCTTTTCATGTAGTTTCCCTGTTTTGGGAAGAACTAAAAGGTTGCTTGTCCTGTCAGTTCCTCCCTCAATCTATGCCTTTTTGTTGAAGTGAAGCTGGGGAAGATGCACAGGTGCAGTGAGGCAGAAGCTGACCTTCAGTATCTAGTCATTTATATGGCCAAATGGTGCAGATTGGTTCCATATGGCTTAACTTCTATTATAAAGTTAATCATGTTAATGGTGTATTAACCTTCTCAAATGTGATATTTGAAAAATAATGAGAATTACCAGTGCAGTGTAAAACATATTGAATCATAGCCATGTAAAGCATTTATTATAGGGGATGAAAAAAAGATACTTTTTTTTATTTGGTAATGATTTTAAAGTAAAATCCTCTGTAGATAATGAAAACAGATTTAGGAGTCTTCTTTTCCCACTTAAATGGAGAAGTTAGTATCTCTGTTCTTCATTAATCAATGTTAAGGGAAATTATCCATTCTTACACACTAAGAAGACATTTATGAACTTGCCTTTCATAAACATCTCAAATATAATTTGAATAAGAGCTGACTACCTGAGAATATTGGATGAATACAGAGAAGAGGTATGGTTCTGCTGGCTCAGGCTCACCATCACTGTTGTTGGTTCACCTGTTTCTCAGAATGGCTGCTAACAGGCTCATTCAGAAAAGTGCACGGGGGAGCTCTTCCTGCCTTAACCTCCAGCAGTTCAGGATTTATGTTGTGAATATTGATGGTTTTTATCTTTTTACAAAACCAGTTTACAACGTTTTAGAACAACCTTAGAAATGATTGCTCATTCTTACTCCAGTCAACTGTATTTTTTTTTTCCCTGGATTGATAACTTCCATCCAAGTGACATTGCTGATCTTGTAGGCTTTATTCATGCAGCTCACTTATGAGAAGCAAAGGAGGCAGGGGAAGAGCACAGCTGTCACACTGAACTGTTTGCTTTCCTGCTCCATCTTTCCATCTTGCAGCTGGATGCATGGTTCAGCATGTAGGAAAAGCGAACACTGGTGTTACCCAGAACTTGGGTCTGTGTAGCACAGACTTAATTAAGGCTGCATTCCAGCATGAGCAATGGTGGTGCAGCAGTTTGTTCAGGCAAGCCACCCTCAGCCAGTGTTCAACTGCTTAATCTGTGCAGGGGTAGGGTTAGGCTGGTTCTGACGCTAGAGTGGGATTTTGCAGTTTCATATTTTGCTTCTCTCAGCATCTCCATAGTGCAGGGAGGTGTCCGTGTTAACTTGTTACTGCCTCCACACAAGACCTTGGAGCTCAAGGAGGGGACCAGTGTGATGAACGTCTGGCTGGTAGGTCCCCCTGGGAGAGCACTTGAAGCTGTTCTGTGCTGCTGGTCAAGCTTAAAAGGCATGGAGTTAACTCGCTCTGGAACTGCCTTTAATGTGAGGCCTCTAAAGGACAATTATTCACCAGTGTCATGTGTACCCTGTACAATGTTTCCAAGTGTGACTAAACTGGGTGGCAGCTCTTGCCCTTGCAAAGGCAGACATCTAATGCCAGAGGGATAGTTCTGGTGGATTGCCCTCAGAGACTGACAGCAACTTTAGCTCTCTACACACATACATAATTAATAGGTGATGTCCCACTCAATAACCACATAAAAACTATAGATAGTTGCTGTGCAGTGTCATTAACAAAAGAAAAGAAGCATCTGGAATATCGGCTAAGGGATGAGCAAGGCAAGCTGCTTCCACAGGTGCAAAAGATGCAGCAGGTACCTGCGCAGGGTGTTCCTCAGGAGTGCAACATTGGGGTCGGACAGGCGTTGAAGTGGCACAAAGGGCTGCTTGATTTCAGCAGTTTAGGCTATATGCACTTTATTCATACGTACTTCTGATACAAATAAGTACAGACTAAAAACTAAAATAGAATTATTTATATTGTAGTTATATGGTTAAATATACTATTTAATATATTCAATTACACCTAAACCTTGAAGTTCAGGAGGTCAACGGTACATTGTATATATACGATAAAATCCAGCATAAAATGTGGATTAATGCAGGCTCTCCTCTATCTATGCCAGATTTCTTTCTAATTGAAACTGACAATTCAAAAGCATTGAATAATGTAAAACTAAACAACACAGTGCAAGTAGAGTAAGCGTCATCATTCACTACAGGAGCAGTTGATTTAGCATATGCATCATTATGAAAAGAAAACGGTACTTTGCAGTATATTTTGTTTTCTGCACAGACCACAGACATTTCAACAATGAATCACGTATTTAAAGAATAATAGATGTGGTTTTTACATCAGTTTAAAATGTGGAACACACTACAGCAGCACTGAATATTTTATAATAGAAAAAGAACTGAGTATGTTTTATTACATTCATAAAAAGGTGATCAATCAGTACTGCTTGCATTGTGTAATTACATTGTTACTAGTTTCTGGATCTTTGAGACTTCTCTATCCCAGTTTATTTCTTCCACCTTAGGCTTTGTATAGAGGAGCATATGCTAAGAGGAGCCAAGGTATTTACTTATTGGCTGGGAAAGGGCAGTACAGGAAGTAATTATCTCAGAGAATCAGAGGAAATTACTATTGGGATTTTTGTTTTTCAACAAGAAAGGGTTTTAAATGCTTTTCTAGTCATATGGGGACGCTTTCTTGATCAACTGTTTCTGTAGTTCCCAGGTTAATGCCGAACTGCCTTTAGTAATGAATGTGGTCTATATTATTGATTTCTGGTAAAAATTGCCCATTTTTTTTTCCAGAAACAACAAAAGAAAGCCTACCAAAGCAGCCTTGTGTATTGTAAGAGAATTCCTTTTCCCAGGAATTTTTCCTTCCTGATGAACTGTTTTACCTCTTATTTTTGTTGCTTGAATGCAGATGAGAATAGACTGTATTTGGACAGTGCATCAGGAGACAAAATTCCTAATGAAATTCCTAATTTTTCAGCACAGTGTCTCACACAGTTCAGTAACTTTTGTGAATTTTTAATATCACAAGATTTGCAGTCTGTATCAGCAAATGTGGCAGTGCCTTTCATATTTATCTCCTTAAAAAAAAAAAAGAAACATCCACGTGTAATATAGTGACATTCATGTGTGTTTTAATTAAGAACAAAGTACAGAAGAAAGTAAAGGACTGAGAATTATTTTATTAATCTCTGGTTCTAGTTCAGCACAAATCTGAGTAGAACTTAATTAATTGTCACCTTAATTCTTCCAGTGCATAGTGCTTTTGTTGTAGATGTCAACCAGGCATTGCAAGTAGTTGATGATAATGCAAAATGAGACCATTTACACAAAGTCTGTGGTTAGTGCTGCCTACTGATGTACTGGTTGCCATAAAGTCAGCCATACCATCCTCTGTTCTGAGAAAAAAGAAAAAAAAAGTGGAAAAGTTTGCTTTTTTTTTTAGTAGATCGATGCTCTTTATCCATAATCTAAAATGCTAAAGGTTTATTTCAAATAGAATTAAGATAGTTCTCAAACAGTGAGCTGGTCTTCAAATTTCAGTAATTTATTTCTAAACTTTTATCCAGTCAGTGAAACCTTTCGTTAACTTCTGATGGTTTCAGTTTATGGCAGAAGTTGGTGCAAGTTAAACCTTTCCAAACATTATCAAAGCTGTAAATCAGACTGCTTGTATCCTTATTAAATAATTTCAGAGATATTTATTTTGCTACTGTGATATATTAAAGAGGAAAATTCAACTAATAAATTCAGTAGCAATAATCAGTAAATAAAATGCAACAAATAGGCACAGTGGACTGGGCAGGGCAGAGGAAAGCAGGCTGCCAGTGTAGCACACAAAGCTCTCATCATGCTACGTGTTAACTTTGGCACCTTGCTTGATTTGATACCTTTCACTTCTGCATGCAGATCAGCGGTACTGGAATAGCCAAGAGGAGATGAAGTGAGCTGTGGGTTCTGTAGTCATGTTTGGGATGGTAATATTAGGTCAAGCATATTCTTTTTAATCAGCAGTGAATGTCAAAATGAAATTCACATATATAGTGTCTTTGAAATAGGTGGATGTGAATTATTGCTCATCTTAAAAAAAAATTCCTGGAACACTTGATGCTAAGAATCAAAAAATGGCCATATGGATGGGTGGTGCTTTGCATTGCTTAAAGGCATATATTTTAGGTCAAAATGAACACCTTGTCCCCGTGCACTGGATGCCAACTTCTTGACTCTGCCAGAGTTTCTTGCAAATAAACAAAGTTGGAATTTGGCCAGTAGTTCAGCATTAGGCATTTAAAATTTCTGTTAATCAACTGACAAATATATGATTTCCAGGGATAAGGATGGTGTGTAGAGCTTGACATGCTAATCTTGGTCGCACATACTTCTTTCTTCTAGATTGTTGCATTGTTCTTTGGGAGAGACTTGGGTAAACGTGAGCCAGAGGTTTAGTTACTTATTTGTTTCTGTTTATTTATTTGTCCTATTCAGCTGGTCTTGAGGAAAGAGTGATTGTGGTGAGACTCTCACAGATAATAAATCTGCTCCACAGTTCTGTTATGTGTAGCCGGAATCCAAGAAGACTCAGCATTCTAAAGTGTGATTTTATTTGTGTTGTGCATTTGTGCATATGTTGCACTCACAAAAGTCTTGTGGATGACTGGTGTCCTGTGTGTGTCTGTTCCTGCCAGCTGCTACACTTGAAATGGGAATCTACAACCATTAATATGACTAATTCAAAGTTTCAGCACTGGGAGATGGGACAATAAAAGCCTGAATGTAGAGTGCTGTATGTCCCATCTGACTTGCAGTCTGTTTTGTTCTGTGTCCATCAGTGTTGCCGAACTGGGAAGCGAGACTTGCTCTGTCTAGAATGAAGCTTTCTTTATACAATTCTTCAGAAAGTCACAGAACCACAGGATGACTGAGGTTGGCAGAGACCTTTGGGCCCATCTGCTCCAACCCTGATCCAGCAGGGGCAACCAGAGCAGGGTGCCCAGGAACGCATCCAGATGGCTTCTGAAGACTGCAAGGAGGGAGGCTCTGCAACCTCTCTGGATGTGCCAGCAGAGTGGCCAGTTTTTTAATTTGTCCCTTGCTAGCAGAGAAGGAAACATCACACCTGCCTTCTGGGAGCAAAGGTTGCAGTGAGCAGTGCTGACTTGTGCAGAGATAAAGCTGCCATCTGTCACCAGAACCCCATCCTTTGTTTCAGCTGTTACATGTGCACCAGAAATGTCAGTGTCTCAGTGTTGCAAAGACATACTTAGTAGTGATCCTTACCATAATACCTCATCAAACCCACCTTTTTATAAGGCTTTAATGATAAATGAGCACAGTAGAAAGAAAGAGAGAAACATGGACTACAAGTGTATTGGAAAAATGTTTGGCTGTTATTCTGGATGTACCTGGGTAATGGCAGTAACAGCAATGTTAAATTCGAATGTGGAAAGCTGCAGAGCTTCTGCCCCATTAATAAATACTAACAAGGATGATTGCCAACATGGAGCTTGTTTACACAGGGATTCATTTCTGATTGTTAAGTGTAAGTATATTTAGACAGAAAACGATTTTTGTTCCTGAAAGCCAAGAAGTTGGTGTAAATGGGAGGAATTAGCAATTCAGACTCCACAGAGCAAACACCAGTCTGCTTATTACAGATGGGACTTAATAGATGTGGTTATATTGAGGTTAGCACAGGAAGCTATTCCTTTGTTTCATGTTTTAGTGATTGAATTCAGTCTTTATGACTAGCATATTATTGTTAGCAATTGAATTTACAGTTCTATTTTAAAAATTCCTAGTTTGGATGTTTCCTTTCCTGAAATGCTGCAAATACTTCCAAGCTATTGGTATTCCTCTTGCTAAGTCATATCAGCTCCAGACATCTCCATTCATAAATTTGTTCATACAAGCGTATACATTCACGAATCTTCAACGTTCAAGATAGTAATGCATCCAGTAACTTCAAAATCTTGTGAAACTTTAAAAAGAAAACTGTATCTGCATTTTGCTAGTGTTCAAAGTGTAAATTTCTATGTTGAAAATGCTCCTAACTTGAGCGCTGTCACTAACAAATTTGCCTTTTAAACGTTTAAAATATATGCTTTATCACAGTAACAGAATCCATATAACTTAGCAGGAAGGAACTTAGCGGGCTTTCTTCTCAAAACTGAGCAATGCAAGTATTCATCTTTTTTGCCCTTTGTGGTTTTGCACTGCAATCTGGAGATTCTGACTCCAGAATTTGAGTTCTTATTATCTAAGTGAATCCCCATGTGAGCTTACCAGGCCAGGTATAACAGTACTGCTAACACCTGCATCTCATATGTACAGAAGGTAAATGGATAGGAGTTTACTATGTGTGACAGAAAGAGGCAAAAGGAGATATCCAAACAGTTCAGTGAGGCTGTGGAGGGTAAACCTGCCCCTAGCAGAGGATGAGCACAGTTCCAGGATCCCAAGCACTGTTGTGCTCTACCAGCTGGCTGGTCCTTCCTGTGCAAGGCATTTGGGGAAACCCTGTGCTATAGCTTGTAGGCTATGATTCTCATGAATTTGTATAAAGAATTGTGTTTTTTCTCTTCTTTGTTCTGTGGCTCACTGAGAAACCTTCTGCTGGAGCACAGGAATATTTTCTCAACATGTCTTCATTGTATTTTTCAAAAGCTGTTTTTACTGATGGAAGGATGAACAGAGTTTATTGACAGTGCTGTTGTAGCACATAGGTCAGAAACAGAGAGGAGGCAAAGTGCCTGTTCATCCTAACAGCTTTTAAAGGCAATAATCTAACAGTTTCCTGAAGCTTTTATCCAATTCAGAATTCCCACAGCACCTCTTTTCAGCTCTGAGGTTACCCAGATGATAGCAAGGGATGGTCCCTTTCTTCTTTTGAAGCTGGCTGCTGTAAGAGCTACCCGCTTGTGATGTTTTGTTTCAGTAAAACACTGGCTTGTGTAGGGCCCAGCTCAGTGGTTACATGGGTGAGTCCCAGAGAAGACCTGCTCTGGCCTCCCCTGCTATATGAGTAGAAAATGATTTTGGAAGCTTTATGAGCTTATGTTTCCGGGAGGAGAGGCTTCCTACATTGCAACAAACTAAATACAGAGTTAATATGAAAACCAAAATGCTTTGAGCAGGTGGATGCTATAGTTTCTCTGTTTTTAATATGTTTTAACTAATAGGTAGCTGAAGATTTCCTAAATCCAAACTTCAGTTCCAGGAGCATACAACACTTGAAGATGAAGAAGTATGATATGCTGATCAATTATTATGTTCAAAATTTGGGCAGAATCTAAAACACATCTGTTCTACTAGATATCTGCCATGTGGCCAAGACTGTGGAAATTATACAAAACAGTATGGATATTTTGGGACTAAATGTTTCAGAAGAATAATTTACATTTTCCTTTGGCTCACTCGGACTTCTGCCCAAACAGCAGATACTTTCTTAAACCTAGTGGTCTGCCTTGAAGTCCCCTCTCATGTGCCTCTGGTATGTGTCTTCATGCTGCTAAAGTTACTTTGATCTACTTTTGGCCAGTTTCCAGACCATCCTTTAATTCCTTTTCTGAAATTTCCATACCAGCTTTAATTCCTGCCAGAAGGCAACTGTTCCATCTCTGTTCAAGCAGGGCCCCAGAGCTTTAAATTCTCAATACTCCTCTTCCTGGAAATAATACTTGCTACTCAGACTTGGGAAAAGTCAGGAATATGTACATCCCAGCAGTGCGGGGGGAAGAAATAAACAGACAGAAATACGGTCATTCGTTCCTTGACTTCAGTTTTTCTCTGTCCACTTGCTGCTTGACTTGACTGTAGCAATGCTTGGCTTCTATCTGCAGTACTTGCTAGGTTTCAAGCTCCAGAAATCTTTTTTTTTAAAAAAAAACAAACAGCACAACAAAACCACCACCAACAGCAAAATCAAAATGCTGACTCGTTTATCACTCCGTGTTTGCCATTCTTTTTGCTCTGTATTTATTATATTCATTGAAACCCGTGAAAGCAAGATCCTGGATTGCCACCCTGTACCATTCTTCCATTCTTTCATCATTGTTAAAGGACACAGATGTGACTCAAAATTGTCTTGGCCTTGAAGTCATTGGTCAGTCTGTTTTTGAGCCTCAGGGGCAAGAGAGGGTCTCTGAAATGGTAGGAGGTTTGGCAGGTGCTGTGGGTAATGTCCCAGGGAAATAGGCTAGTATTAACACCTTGTCTGAACTGTGGGCTCAGGCTTTTACCCCTGTGGGGGAAAAGCTTCTGGGGCTTTGTTTTTCAAGTATACTACTTGTTATCAAAATGAAGTATAGAATTGGAAGTGACTGGAAATAATGAAAATTACATGAGTAATTCTCTTTAATTCCATTATATTTTTTTCTATTCTCTGAAGCTTTTAAAACAACTGAAATGGTTTTTTTTTTTTGTTAGGACACTAAGATCCATGTTTCCATCAAACAACTACAATTTATTCTTCAAAATCCTGACCAGTTGTTACAACCTTTATGTAACTGTTATTTAGTAATGAATGAAGCCTATTAAGAATCTGCCATTGGCTTCAGTGACGTTGGATTGTGGTGCATAGCTGCACTGTATGTACATATTGTAAGTCTATTAAAATATGCCTATATATACAAACATATTTTTGTTTTTCTCTTGAGAGTACCGATCTCTACATCTAGTTTTTTTTTCTAATTATGTTGTATGGTAACTTTAGTTGCTTTTGTCTTCGGTACTATGCTATATCTGTTGTGGGTATGTGGTATTTTATGCTTGATACTGCAAGAGTTTTGTTGGTGGTTTGTTTTGTTTTGTTGAGTTTATCTAACTCAGGAGTCAGTGCAGGAATGGGTGGTGAACTAGTTGGCAACGAAAAACCTGTCTGGGAATTTCAGTCTACTGAATCTTCAGAGATTCAGTACCAATACTGGCTTTGTTCTTTAAAATAAAACCAGATAAAGTTACAAATTTGGCCTAATTTCATTATATTTAGAAATCTTACATTCTGTAAGGCTTAGGTTTTTCTTTGCATGTCAGGAAACACAGGTATATTCTGCAGTTTCACCATAAAAGAATCCTGGGAGCTGAAGCTATGTGGATTTCTTAATGGTGTTGGTTAATCTTATGGCATATTGTGTTCCAATTTATCTGGAAACTATATATATAGTCTATTAAAAATTATTCTGTAAACAAAAGAGTATCTTCTCCATATTTAATGTAATAATTTGGAATTAACATTTTATTTCTTTGCTGAATGGGGTGGGAAATCTACTTGGAAATTCTTATGCATAATAGAAGATTTTAAAAAATTAGGATACTATTAAAATTATCCAGTTCTATGCTATGTTCTTAATACTATCTTTGCAAGTTTCCTTAAGAGCTTAGTGTATGCAAATTTATAATAACCTAGGTATAAACTCATTTCCTTTTCTTTGACCTTTTTGCCTCATCTTTGGATATGATTTTTGATTTCTTCTTTTTTTTTTTTTTTTTCTGTTAAATACTCTCATAGATTTGCTTGGAGCAAAGCTACTGTCCAGATTTTCCCTTTGAAATAATCTTGCTTCAGGCTACTTTTAACTTTCTGAAATGCGAAGTAATTGTAGTTGAGATTTTAATTGTATGTCTCTTTCTTCTTTTTAAGTATATACTGCCTGGACACATTATCAGTTTGTTATTTAAAGGGCTAATAAATTTGTCTAAGTTGTATTAATATATGTTTCAATAGAATTCAAATTAATGCTAACCAGAAGATCTCTTAATATAAGAGTAAGCATGAAGGGTGTAATTAAATCTCTGAAAAAAATTACAAGATATTTCATGAATGTCAGTAACATACTTTCTACCCTTAAATTTGTTTTACAGATGTTTTTATAGGTTATCAGTATCAGAATTTTAGAAAATGTACTTATTTTCCCAAAGTAGTAATTATTCCTCAAGAACAGCTGCCCATTCTGGTACTTCTGGGTTTATGCAGATTTGCCATGTTCATATTGTTCCCCTAAATTATGCTTTTAAAGTTTCAAAAAAAATTCATATTCTGGTAGTAGCAAAATACATGTTTTTTAATTTTTATTATTATTATTATTTTCTTTGTGTGCTGTGTACAGAATATTTATTTAAATTCTTAATGTTCAGCTGCTGAGTGGTTTCACTGTAGTTGGTAATCACTGCAGGAGCATTGGTTGAGATGTTACCTCAGAGAAGAAACCCACTATCAAGAAATAGGCTATATCTTAAGAGCTAGCACAGGCTCATTGTTGGAGGAAAAAAAAATACTGCATGGCAGATCCAGAATTAGTCACTTTAATTAATCAGTTTTAAAATGGTGATTACCTGATTCAGTCACTGGTGGAAGCGTACCAGCCTCTTGTGAGCAAGCTGCAGGTAAAAGATGTCACCTGTTCTAGCTCTGGGTCTCTGAAGCACATTTTTTGGTGCAAATGTCTTGGCAAAACATCTTGCTGGAGAAGGGGCTTACCAAAGGAATTTTGTAAAACTTACCTGTTTTCCACAGAGCACCAGAAAGTTTAATAACTGAAACTGAGGGGAAATTCCAGCTTGGATATGGTAGCAAGCTGAATTCATCCTAAAAACAGCATGTGCTTTCTGTCATGGAAGAACTTTCCGTTTTAATTGGTCTCTGGAAAATACATCAGTCTTATGTGAGGAAATGGTTTTCTTTTTCATTCTATAACCTGCTCTCCCAGACAGTGAAAATGAGTCTACTTTTCAGAATTATCCCATATGATTAAAGTGTCTCTTGAAATGCTTGGGATACATAGTCTGCAGGGGAGGTTTAGGAACAATAATTAACTTATGGGGAGAAAATCCAGAGGATGTAAGCAAAGGAAAGGCCCTTTGAAGCATTTAATGCATTTTGAATGTTTAAGGCTTGCTTTTGAAACAAATACAGGTTCTCTTCAAAGCGTCAAAGGCTTGGCATTTGATATTTTTGAAGGTTACTAAAGTAAACAAAAATCCACACTGAGAGTGTTTCAAATTGCTGTGTGGAGCTTGTGCTTTCACTTGCAGCTTGAGCTGGTTTGCATTTGAGGGAGGGTAAAGGAAGTAACAGTAGTGGTTTTTGTATGGACCCTGGTTCCACTGCTGCCAGTCCTTACAGGGATTGTTAGAAACTGTCCTCAAAGATTTCAAAGTGTTTGAGTTCTTCTCTCTGTCTGGAAACAAATTTGTTACTGGAACATCTAGATTATCAGTGAATTGTGGTCAATTTTAGGCAGTTTTTTTGTGACTCTGAGGTGGGCTTAGGCCATATGTAAAACCTAAGGTCATTAGAGTTCCTCGATGGTGATTCTTTCTGATACTCCTAGTATTTTTCACATGACGAAAAGGAATCGTTTTAAAAAATTTCCCATTATGACTTAGAAGAATCACTTCTTCATTTGGCTAGGAAGCAAAACTAATTTTTGCTCAGTGAATTTTTCCCCATTTCTGGTCTTTTGACTGTATAGTTTACTAGGTAGAGCTGCGCTTACTTAAAGTAAGTCTTTCTGGGCAATTCTTACTGGTCACAGACGTCATCTATCTAGTTACAGCATTTTATCATCTTAGAACCTCTGAAATACTGAGAATATAGCTCAGCGATATGTATCTTGGTATACCTAGATTTCAATGACTGCCTCAGCCTGCACTGCCAATGAAGCAGCAACTTGGAAAGTGAATGTAACACTCATGTAGTGCTCAAGACACAGCCTTTGTCCTGTGCTTTTAAGCCAACTTGATGTATCTTACTTTTTATTTAAATATTGGGCTTACTAAATATATTGTATTAAATATGGTGCTTATTAAATACAGATTATGTATAATATATATCATATATGTAAACCACTGATACTATTTTTCTTGGAGATACCTCCTCCAAATATCTGGGCCAAATTCTGCTTAAAATTATAGTCCTTAATAAGCCATGATCATAGTCCAAGGTTTCTGTCTCATCAGAGATAAACTGTTTTGTTGCTTGGTATGTTTGAATTTGGGAACTTTGCAAAGAGAAAAACAGTATATAATTTTGGCAAGTGAAGGCATAAAAATAAAAATGAGGAAAATGCCCTGTGTGGCATCTTTGTGCATGAAGCAAGTGATACATAAATCTGTTTTGCCCAAATAAGAAACAAAAAATTCTATTTACCTCTGCATTCACCTTTCAGCACGCATCTACTGAAAAGATTGAGTTTAAGCAATTGACATAATAGACGTTGATATATTTTTTTTCTCAGCAAAGCTCCTCTACCTTATTTTTATAATTTTTTTGCTTGCTTCCCATGCATTTCAGCAGCTCTGAAGTGTATCTAAAACTCACGTTTATAGGCTTTGTCTTAACTCTCGGTTAACTTGTAAAATCAACATTGCTGTTGACCAAAGTTATGCAAATGCAACAAAGGCTGATATGTTTCTAATTAACTATGGGAGATTGTTCCTGCTTGTGAACATCAGTATGTATTGCATGCTCCTACCAGACAAAAATGGTTGGTCAAAAGCTTCCAGTCCCATGTGTCTAAACTTGAGAGCATTTCTTCCAACAAAAAGCATTGCAGTACTCCTGAAAGATACACAGAGATCACTCTTGGAAGCAAACATACTTATTTTTGTAAGGCTTCAGATAATTGTTTTAATTGTAAATCATTGCATTCATAAACACATTCAAAATAATGATTTATTCATGTACTTCAGATATTTTTTTCTTGTCTCTTTTTCTCTCTAATGGATTGCATTTTGTTATATACAAATCATGTATCTCACACTAAAAACAGGTGGCTGAAAACTGTTGGCCTAGCTGGAAAGCATGAGGATAGAGGAAGGTTTTTGTTTTCCCTTTAAAAATGGTCTTTCTTGGAATTGATCCTTGTGGTAACTCTATTTGGATTAATATGGAATTAAAATAAGTACATGGAATGAGTGGGACATGAAAAGGAAAAGAACTGCTTCTCAATTAGGATAATCCATGGGGTAGTCATCTGCAAAGGAAATGTGTAAAGAGCAGACTAAGAAATATGTCATTGTGAAAGGGAGGGAGAAGGGAGAGAGTTACCCAGTGTAACTGTACTAGCTCATGTCCGGGTTGAGAGATTAATTTAAACATTGCTTCCTAATGTATTTTATTTTATTTAGGCTGTGCATCTAGTAACATTTATTCTTAACAATCACACCCCAGCTTACTGTATAGGTAACTGGCAAGAGTACCATCAACTCATGAACCTAAGAATCCAGCTTGCTGTCCAAGCAGACAAACGGAGCTCCACAGAAGATGTGAAATACTGCAGTAGCAAATGGGGTTTCTGCACTACACCCCAAAATGTATTAGCTTCATTTTCCTTCACTTGTAATGTGGAAGGTGCTGGCTGACAGCCCTGGAAATTGAGTCCTCTATTTCTCCACAGGAGAGGTATAGCAAGGGCAGCAGCAATGCAAGCTTCCCCACATTGTCCTGCCAATGTTCCTCAACCCAGTTCGGAAGAGGTCACTTCTGGAGGTGAGTGGGTGATGAGTCTCTGTCCATGCAGTTATTGCTGCCAGGACAGACTGTTGGACGGAGACTGCCCCTGTGTCTTGAATGAACCACCAGTCTTTGATAGATAATCACTTGATGTACCGTAAAGCGGCGTGGGCTGGATTCATTGAGGTTGCATTATTCTGCTTGACTGCTGTCACATTTTGGTATTGCTTTTTGATTGGATGGCACCCTTGTATTTTTTTCTTTTTGCACTGTTTTGTTTTCAGAGACTTTGTCAATGCTTTATGTACACGTCTATTAAGTAGCATGCGGATAACTGAATGCAGTCTGGTTGTGAATGTGATGCAAGAGAGCAGTTACTGATGGCAGCCATGTGTGCAAGAGGAGCTTTAGAGCACTAGACCAGGAGGCATGCTTTGAAATGCACCAAAAATTGATAAGAAAGTGAATGTTGGTTTTCAGTATCTAAATGAATGATTAGGTTTCTGTTGTAAAGCCGTATCTTAACATATTCTCTTTTCATAATTACTATGTAATTTAGATATTAACACTCATTAAGCTGGTAAACTAATGCTCTTTTTTAGATTATTTTACAGTTAATGAAATCAGTCTATCTAAAGTTAGACACACAACATCCTACACTATATCAAAGTATTGTGTATGTGTTGTTGCAGTTGCAGTAGGTAGCTGTCACCTAAACCAGAAGATATGTGATAGATAATGTGAGAAGAAATAATGTAACTGATAGGAGTCTTCAGAATAAAAATAATGGATGCTTACACCCGTGGCAAATGAATTTTTCATGTACGTTCCTGGGTTTATTTAAGTGCTTTATACTTCAAACACAGCGAGTACTATTCTGTTTTCACCCGAATTTAAATCTCTCAAATATACAGATGTAATATAGAAAATGGAAACAAAGGCTTAGCAAGGCTGTTAGGCTGTGGTGAATCATTTTTGCAGCTTCAAATGCTTTGTGAAGGATTTCTAACAACTTGATTATCGTTTGTAGTTGAAGCCTGCAGGTCTGTTTAACTCTGCTCGTATGGCTGTTTGTAAGCAGGTATGATAACAAAAGAACATAATACAATTCAAATTTAGCGTTATTAGTTTCCACAACATATGAAAGAGTTAGTTTTCCTGACCAGAAGATTTTTCTTGTATTTTGCTTGAATCATATGGTTCAGAATATTATTCATTCCATACTGACTTCTTTTTTTGTCAGGGTGACAAGGAATACAAGGTTTTGTTCATAAGTAAAATCAGCAGTAGAGTCCTCTTGGGAAGTAAATTGTGACTAAATCATAAATTCAGTTGAAGACTTGGATCATGATGACAATTCATTGCATTAGGTAATATAATATTGGATATATTTGCTAATAAATCACTGTATTTAGTATTTCTGTGGTGCTAACAAATCACTGTTGAGTTGATTTTATTTTTTTTTCAGCCCTTCCAAATGCAATGCAGATTGCAAGCTTCTCTCTGGCACCAACAAACCCTCATGAGGTCCTGAGCTGGCCTCCCACACACCTGTGTAGACTGAGCCAAGCACTCAGCTCAAACCTTCCTCTAGGTCACTTAAACCTTTGAAGACAACCGTGTAATTTAGCACCATTGAACTCTTCTTGTAATTAACTTTATTTTAAATTGAAGTATAAAAATACAGTTAAACCATCATCAGTATGAACACAAAAAATATAAAAAGGGGATTTTCTCACATTGCATTTTATTCGTACTGCATTCATCTTTCTGTTTCTGAATGTGTTATCTTCAAATTGTGATTAATACAGAGCCTGATTTTTGTGCATATTTACCTTGAATAATGGTGATCTAAAGGAATGTACTTGTAAAACAAGATATTACCCAGAGCATGAATAAATATGGCTAGATAATCCTCAGAACCTTGATCCTGGAGTCCTAACTTGTATTAGTAATTCTGCTGATTCCAGTATGACTGGTCACATGAGAAAACGCTTCAGCATTCGTAGTTACAGATGGCTATCCTGTGATCTTCAATGTTATTATCCCTTCTTTACCTCCCATTATATCCTGGTGATTTTACAGCCTTGCTGGCTGTGTCAAAGGACTGGGAGCATAGGAAAGTTAAATCAGTCGTTGGAGAGCATATACATAAATACCTTGGCTGAGCCTCAGTGACTTGGTTTGAGGCTGTATGTAGGTTCAAGTCACAAAAGTCATTTTTCTCATAAACCTTTCTCAGGTTTGTGTTGAATAATAACGTTGTGGACTGTGCATGGTCACAGTTGGGAAATCTTCTTGCTAAAACTTTGTTTCTGTTTGTGAAAATAATATAGGTCTCTATATGCAAGTGATCCAGAAGAAGCTTTGCTTCTTCCTGATCTGCTGGAAGTATCATTTGCAAGACATTTCCCTGACAGATTTGAAGCTAGTGTGGATTCCATCAGGCACAAGTCCTGCTAGGTTGTTCAAAAGTAAGTGCTTGGTTAATGTACTTCGAAATATTTCATGTGTCGGACTTCTGAAAATAAATGATTGAGATGCAGTGGAAGGAATTCCTTATAATCACAACTTCACAACTTTATGTCACTGGCATCAGTAAGTGAAAGGGAGACTAAGGAGCCAAAGCTATCAGAAATGAGAGCTCATTACTCAAATATAGAATCATAGAATCATAGAATTAGCTAGGTTGGAAAAGACCTACAAGATCATCCAGTCCAACCATCCACCTACCACCAATAACCCCACTAAACCATGTCTCTCAACGCTATATCTAAACGTTTCTTGAACACCTCCAGGGACGGTGACTCAACCACCTCCCTGGGCAGCCCATTCCAGCGCCTGACCACTCTTTCAGAAAAGCAGAATTTCCTAATGTCCAGCCTAAATTTCCCCTGGCACAACTTGAGGCCATTCCCCCTCGTCCTGTCACTAGTTACAAGAGAGAAGAGGCTGACCCCCAGCTCACTACAACCTCCTTTCAAGTAGTTATAGAGAGCAATAAGGCCTCCCCTGAGCCTCCTGTTCTCCAGACTGAACAATCCCAGCTTCCTCAGCTGCTCCTCATAAGGCCTGTGCTCCAGACCCCTCACCAGCTTCGTCGCCCTCCTCTGAACACTGAGCTCCAGGGCCTCAATGTCTTTTTTGCAGTGAGGGGCCCAAAACTGGACACATTACTCGAGGTGCGGCCTCACCAGGGCTGAGTACAGAGGGACAATTACCTCCCTACTCCTACTGGCAACACTATTTCTGATACAAGCCAGGATGCCATTGGCCCTCTTGGCCACCTGGGCACACTGCTGGCTATCAGGCCATGCAACTGCTTTCATTGATTTACCATGTAGTTATCGTGGGCTCCCTGCCTGATATCGTTTGGTATTATAGTGGCCATAGGAATGAGTTTGTCACCTGTCTTCCAAGGCCTTCTTAGGTTTGTACCCTCTGTCCTCCTCTAGGCGGGCATTTTTAGTCTAGCCAAGTTCATTGGTGACCTGGATATTTTTGCTAATTAGTACCTATATAACATTGTATGAGGAAAAAGTTAGTTTATACATTTATTTAGTTCCTATTAGTCTGCAGTGTTACTATGGTGTTTGTAGGGGTTCAAGTGTTTGCACAGAAGGAACTCGCTGCTGATACATTTTTCTGTTTGCAGACACCAATTCTGCCTGAGACTTTTGAATGCTGCATGATGCAAGCAATATAAACATATGTTTTTAACAATTTCTGTGCCAGTAGCAACCAAGAAAACAACCCTCCAAAACCCTCAGCAACATTTTAACTCATTTTGTTATTTTCTTTTGAGCACCTTGGAAATTAAGACCCAGGAAAACTGCTTTGGGGGATTGTCACCTTTATCTTGTAAGCGGAGTACTTGAACTCAGACACTGAAAGCATTTTAGGAGACAAAATATTACCAACACAGTTTGAGGTATGCAGACAAAAATAAAAAGCTGATACAGAAGGTGAATCTTTTTCCAGTGCTTTCTTATTTTAAACATTAAGACTGCGATATGGATAACTGTCATCCTCTGCCTTCCTTAAACTCTACCTTGCAAATCAGAACTGAATTTTCATTCACAAACTATTAGATCAGCTGCAAAACTCAATGTCAGGTTGATGCTTTTTTGATAAGAGAGCTAACAACTCAAGAATGTTAATGTTGAGTTTTTAATTTTTTTTCTGCTTTGGTATGCAGGTGTAGCAAATTCAAAGTAAACAGAATAAATACTGAGACCTCAGAAGTGTGAGGTTTTCCAGGGCAAAGGGCAGGTTTGTTTGCACTTTCTGACTTAGGCTGTGGATCTTTGTAGGCATTCTTTTTTATGTCAAGTACTTTAGGCTCTTCTAGAGAGGTGAGACAAATTAGGGAATGTGCTCTTTTTTGAAAGACTTAAGAATGTGCTTCAGGAAAAAGAAAACTTCCAACTTTTTCTGAAGGGGAAATTAATCTTAAGAAGCAGTTTAATAAAAATTAAAGGATGATTTAAAACCTATCTGAAATGAATAAAATATTCAAGGAAATCTGAACTTCCTGAAGAAAGACGACTGAATTTGATATGTTAGCTAGAATTTTAGGGCAAAGATGGCTGGAATTTATGGAATTCACTGTAGCAGTCTACCAGTGCCTATCTGTGATATTTTTGTGTGGTGTTGATGGACATAGTGACATTTATATTGCCCTGTGATTTGCCAAAGGAGGAAAAAAAAAAGGCTTATGTTTCCAAGTAGAAGAGAATGATGCACTGTATTCTGGCAATTCCTGACCAGGGTTGGAAAGACAATGTCCTGTTTGTTTTCTAGGATAGGAACAGCAGAGAGAAATTCTGAATAAAAGCGTTGATCTAGATACCAGTTGCTTTTTGGAAGACTCTAATGTGATTTCATTATTTGTGTTTATGGCAACATTGTAATTTCGTGATGGGGTGTCTCAGTGCTAAATCATTAGGAAGTTTAAAGGAGATCTCTCTCAGCCCAGTGCCTGCTAAAGGTATAGTGAACATTGTGGGGTGGCTGCAGCCAGATTTGTGCCAATCAATGCATTTTTGTAGCATGTTCTGTCCGCTGAGTGCCTGTGCAGCAGGGAGGCAGTGTTGTGGGCTACGTACTTCCCCTGTTGCAGTTATACAGCTGATGGTGCAGAGACAGTGCCAAGCGACTGTGAAATAGGTAACTCTACCCCTGTAACAGTGACTTCTTGTTTGGTGTGAGGGGTGCATGAGTGTGCTTTCTTATAGCTCATGGAGGAATCTGCCACAAATTCTGAGCACAGCTTGTACTGGCTTTGAGCTGAACACTTCTGAGGAACTCAAGGAAAAGGAAGCTGGAGGACAAATTGAGTTGTGCCTTGCCTGCATGTAATAATATTTTTCAATCCACAGTGCCACTGTTTTCACACTGTTAGGGATCATTATTTTTCTGGTGTTTTCCTCGTTGTGGTATTTTTCTTCCTTAGAAGAGGTGTTTAAGAAACCTAGAGATGTGGCACTGAGGGACATGGCTAGTGGGCATGGTGGGGATGGGTTGTGGTTGGACTTGATGATCTTGGAGGTCTTTTCCAAACTTAATGGTTGTATGATTCTATACTATTTTGCTTGTGCTGTTAGCTGGGCAATGTAGGCTCTGTGTGTTTTCAGTTGGCTGTAATGAGATCTGACCATAGTCATTGGCATCTTTTCACAAGAGCAGGAAATGAATTGATAAAGTGTTGTTTTGTAATATTGATGAACTGAGTTTTATTCAGCTTGATTTGGAAGCTATATGCAAATGTTGAAGCTTGCTGTTTCCAGCAGTTAGATGCAGGACTGCTTGGTGTTGGTGTATTGGTGTGAAGGAGTGATTAGCATCAGCAAAACCCAAATAAATGACCATAAACCAAAACAAAAAGCAACAAGAAAACCCTCTCCCATATTGGAAAGTTTTGTAAACAGTGCCACCTACCCCATGCATTTCCTGCCAACTAGAGCTTCAAAGCTTAGATTAGAATTTTTGTTGCAGGCCATGCAATATAAGGTCCCCATTTTACATAAAGCATGTGAGCAGTTATGCTGTACTTCATCTGGACAGTACTGTATGTGGTTTTTTTTTTCTTTCCGTGAGCCAAATAAACCTAAAATTTAAATAGAATATTTGGAAACAGGAAATAAACTCCCAACACTTCTGTTGCTCATCTTTACAGGATCCAGTGCTGTGCCTGAAGGCACAGATAGCTGTGGTATGAAGTGAAACATCTCACTGAAATCAGTGTTGGTAGTTTCAGCTAAGTGAAGACTTCTGTGGGCTATGTCTGAGTATAATCTAAGTGTTAGACATCACTGGAAAATGTGTAGTGAATGGTGAGATGGAGGCAGAGAGGACTGGCGGGATAGGGAAGGAAGGTGAGACTATAGCAGTAAAATGGAAAGGTGTACTCACTAAATATCACCTTACCCCTTAACCAGTCCCATATGCAGAAGTGCCTAATCATACAAAGAGCGTGCACAGCCATGCATTCAGTAAACAGCAAAGGACGAAGTAGTCCTATGGATATTCTTGAGAAAGCAGAATGTACGGAGAGCTCCGATGATATGTACTGCATCTAGTCTGACCCAGACAAGAAGAGCCGATGCCTTTAATTAAGGGTTCATTTTACAGAAAAAAATATTGTGAAGATGGGAGTGGGTACATGTAACAGGACAGGTTAAGCCAATGAAACTCTGGCTTTGCAATATTTTGTATATATGTTTTACATATTTATTTATATTACAAGTTGGTGTACATGTACTCTTGCTTTTCTCTAATTAGAATAACGTCTTGCATTTAATTTTAAATGTCTTTTCTTTGATCTGCCTTTTTCAAATAAGGCATACTTTTGAGGGAAACTGCATGTTCTGTTACTGAAACATAGGATTGCTAAGGGGTTTTCTGTTAAAAAAAATTTTTTTTGAAGATAAAAGCTTAGTGTGCACGCATCTTTTGTGTATACTTGACTTTTTTTTTTTTTTTTTGTCCCAATAGGACTCTCCTAAGACAAAGCCTTTCACTGCAGTTAACTTGCAGTGCTTGGTAACATTGACCATCATTCTGTGACAATCACAGTATGGTTTGGAATACAAAAGATAAGTTCATTATCGGTTCAGTTTTCTATTCCTCTCTTTTTGTGGAGTCTCTCTCAGTGCCTTTGGGTGCTGTGCTCCTATCTTGAGAACTCCACATCAGGCAGAGGTAGAATAGCAAAGTCTTAAACTTTGCTTGTGGTGGCTTCTACTGTTTGAAGTCTTTTGCAATTAAGAAGTACTGGGTAGTTCCTGAGTATGCACAGGAATGATTTTCCCCCACTTCTGCTAGCAGATGGCCCTTTAGGGACTTTTGCCAGCAAGTTTTAGCCTCTAGGTGTGATTGTGCCAGGGAGGATGTTGGGCAGCCTCTCCTTGGTGCTCAGCAGAACCGGGCTGCTGCTGAACCTGATCTAATATTTTTCTCTTGATAACTGTAGTAGCTGCAGAGATGAGGATTTAGCTCCTCATGAGAGCTGTCAAATGCAACAAAATATGAAAATAAATCATTGTTACAGGATAAATGCCTAGTCTTAATACTTCTCTGAAACCACAGAGGTACCTTTTAAAATGTAAGCTTTAACATCGAACTTCTGTTCAAAACAAATATTCCTTCTGAAATATAATTAAGAGTTTGACAGGTTGGAATAATGCTCATGATGCCTCCTAGTGCTGGTCTGTAGCACTACTCTCTTACTAATTCTATGATGTTTCCATATATAACCCAGATTTAACCACTAACAATTTTTAAATAATATTGGAATTTCATTTTGATGAGAATTCCTCTGTCAGATTGTGTTTGAACTGATTTTCCTCATTCTTCTGTAGTTTGTTCCAAATCCTTCCCTGAACACTTGCCTCTGTCTGACCTCTAATACTGTGGATTAAAAAAAAATGCAGATCTCCAGATGGTTCACTTCATGTTACAAGGGCACCGTTTTTGGACAGGGATTTAAGTATGAAGCCAGTGATGAGTTAAAAACCCAGCAAAGAAAATAAACAATCTTCATCAGCAGTCCTCTAAAATTACACATGCAGTTTCAGATATCTTTGAGTGGTAGCACAACACTGGATTTCAAAAGCCTTTAAAGATTTCCCAGCTTTCTCACAGGCTATCAAAGAGAGCTATCAAAGCTCATTAAATGTCTTAGAAACCCATGTTATGGTGGTAAGTATCCCATACTTTCTGATCTCTTTTCTAATTACTATAGTGGCATGCCATTTTTTGTAGCTATCTGGAAGTGGGTTTTAATTCTGTATCCACCCATCAGCAAGTGGATATGAAGTACAACGTGGGTCAGTCCCTCCTGTGCCCCTCAGGGACCAAAACAGATGTCTTTTAGTCTTCTTTTGTTAGGTATCTTCCAAACTGCAGCCATCTGGGACTTCCTCTGTGTGTCACCTGGCTTGGAAGAAATGCGTCATAGCAAGAGAATGTTTGACGAAACTACTGGTGAAAATACTTGTCTTTCTTCTGTGTCAGTTAGTTGTGGTAATAGCTGCCATGAATCAGAATTAATCAGTGATTTAAAAAAAGAAAGCTTTTTTTTTTTTTAACATGAAAGAGGATTTGTACTGAGGAGATCTCAACCATGGTAACACAACAGGAAAAACCTTTGCTTCATGAATAAAAATTTCCATCAACTTGAATTCTGCAGCTGCTTAACTGAATATATTGTTGAGCTCTGCCATAAGTCATGATCAGATGTACCTCATTTGTGTTACTGGTGTTGCGATAGCACAGAGGGTCACTCGGCACAGCTGGTTCTATATACATGTGAGAAGGAGCTGGTTTGTGCCTGAAGCAATGTATCTATTAAGGAGCAGACAACAGGTGATGTGTGGCTGTAATAAAGGAGGAGGAACATAGGGTCATGGTGATGGCTGGTCAGCACAGGCAGCAGGAGCTGGAAGAGGAACCCAGATGCCAAGTGTCTTTACTCAATGATAATTCATTTATTGTTATGCCCTGAGGAACACTGTTTATCTTAGCTAACTCTGGAGTTGAAGTTAGACCTAGCAGATCTTCCAGTCTATGAAAGCATTCTTCATGTTGAAAGCATTTTTATATTGCTCTCAATCACCATTTTCTGGCAAATACTGATGAAACATAATCCAAACACTGTAATAACCAACTGAGCAATTGTACTCCTCTTCAGGCAGCTGTGTGATGGTCTTCCTGGAGCCCCTGGGGCTCCAGTGATGAGCCCAACAAACTAAGATAAGCTGGAGAACCAGGCTGGTTGCAAGTGAATAAGAAACATGTTTTTGCTGATCTCTGCTGTAGTGATTCTTCCTTCACCTGTGTGGCAAAATATATAAAAAACACATGTGAGAGGTCCTCAAAAATCCTCAATGGAAATATGCTGAAAGAGGAAATCCTTAGCATCATCAAGGACAGACTTAGAGGACTTCAGTTGGGTGAGAGACTTCTAAGCAATTTAATCTTAGTGTAATCACATTATGCATGGGATTTTTTCTTTATTTCATTTATATAAAATGTGTGCTGTGATTTTTTTACTGCATCGTGTAGTTTGAATGTAGTGCAGTAAGTCTATAAACCTTGTCATGAGCTCCTGACGTGACTCAATGAGTGCTCCTGTCCAGGAACAGCCTTCAGGAGAGGTAAGGTAGTGGCAGGGTTAGTGGGAGCAGAGTGCTTTCTGCAGGGGCTGACAGCAAAGGCATGTGAAGATCCTTCCTTTCTACTAAACGACTCTGGATAATATTTGTATTCTCTCCCTTCCTATTTCTCTGATGGGTTCCCGTGCCATAATCGGTTCATAATCTATCTTCAAAAAAGTTTTTGGACTCTCACAATTGTTCCCAGCTGAACTGGATGTGCATTCTGTTTAGTTTGTCTTAGCAACAGATACCAGGTATCATTAAATTATGAAAAGTCAGGCAAGAATAGCCATTCTTTCTGTAATTTTGGCCAAAGTAATCTTCATGTTTTTCAGAACAGTTTTTGTGTTTGCTATTAGTGAAATGTTAGGATATAGATAATGTATGAGTACTGCTGTGGAACTGAATAAAATTATACTGGGAATGTGACTTGCTTTAGTTAACTTTTAATCCATTTTTCACCTATTATTAAATGTAAAAATAATAAGAGAATTACAAGTAGTGCCATAAATCAATGTGTGTCCTGAACTGCAGTGCAAATCATTTTTATGAGAGCAAGCCCCTGTATTTATAATAAATCAAATTCTTTATCTTTTGAGCTTCCTGATTAAAGTAATTAGTCATTTATGCTGATACAGAGCCATCAGTGAATACTTCACTTTATTTCTCAAGTATTGAATCTTAAATAATTTTGAAAGGGTCATTGGTTATAATTAGCTGCACATTCTAATGTAAATTTGTTGTTTTGTTGGTGGGGAAGTTGTTTCTTCTGACCTAGATTAATACGCTGAGCCACTCTCATTCTGGAATTAGAACAAACTGTCTTTAAAGTAAGGTTGTGTCAGTAGCTAAGAGATTTTTAGAAACTGAGTATGGAGAAAATTAATTTTTAGACTCTGACGTAAAAACTAATATGAAATGCCAGATATTACATAACAGGGGCACTTGAGTAATGCTTGCTGCGCCGGCATCCCCACTGCAGCATTAGTGCCTGCCCCTTTGCAGAGCAGCAAGGGAGAGGTCTGGTTAATGCCATTTGCAAAATCTTTGGAAACTCGGGAACTGCATATGCTGTGTACCTGTAAAACACTGCTGTTGCCTGAGAGATTCTCTCTGGGATGTGGTTCTTACCAACACATACTTTGCATCATTCCCGCGAAAGTTCTTAGTCTGTTGTACTCAGGACTGGTGAGGCTGCACTTTGAGTACAGTGCTCAGTTTTGGGCCCCTCACTACAAGAAAGGCGCTGAGGCCCTGGAGCATGTCCAGAGACAACAAAGCTGGTGAAGGATCTAGAGCACAAGTCTTATGGGGAGCAGCTGAGGATAGTTCAATCTGGAGAAAAGGAAGCTCAGGGGTAACCTTATAACTTTCTACAGCTCCCTGAAAGGAGGTTGTGGCAGAGAGGAGATTGGCCTCTTCTCCCAGGTAATAGTGGTAGAACAAGAAGGAATGGCTTTAAGTTGTACCAGGGGGGCTTCATGTTGGATATTAGGAAAAATTTCTTCTCAGAAGGGGTAATGAGATATTGGAACAGGCTGCCTGGGGAGGTGGTGAAGTCTCCATCCCTGGAGGTGTTCAAGAAATGTATAGGTGTGGCACTGAGGGACGTAGTTCAGTGGGCATGCCGGGAATGGGTTCATGGTTGGACCAGATGATTGTAGTGGTCTTTTACAATTCTATGGAATAAAGCCACATGTTGCAGACAAAAGGTCGTACTTCTGGGGAGAAGTTCAAAAGTCTCCAGAGTTGTTTTTATGGATGTGAAATGGGGAAACCTATGCTGATTGGCTGATGAGCCAAGTAATTTCAGTTTAAGGTGATCTTGTCTTTTGATATCATTATGGCTTTATCAGTACTGGTCTCCTAATTTGTTGGCTGAAGTTTTCATTATATTTAAAGAAAGATTTGTATTATTTTTTTAATTTTCCATGTCAAACTCCAAGGATAGTTATGAATGTCAAATTCTTTCATTTCTGATTAGATTACATGCTTTGAGTTAAAATAAGGGAAACCTTCCCATCAGTTACTTTGGTCACCTGCTGTGCAAGCTAATAATGCCATGCTTAATTTTAAAAAGCAGTGTCAGTCACCCTCGGATTCGAATTCCAGTGTAGCAGCAACGAGACAATTAAGGGAGGGAAATTAGCTGAGCTAGTGCTGCTTTGTACTAATACATTTCAAAAGCAACTGCCTGAATAAAGTCTGCAGTCAAACAAATCAAGTTGTGTTTTTGAAGATGTACTAATTTGTTTTCAGAAAGTGAGTGCTGTTAATATTGAAACTTACTTTTTTCTTTTAGTTTATATTCCTGTGAGTAGTGCTATTAAAGTCAAGCTTGTTTTAGTCGTGCTTATGGAGAAACAAGTAATAACATAGAGTGTGAGAATTTGAGAGGTTCCTCTTAGAAAGGAGAAGAGGGGTTGTGACTAAGGACAGGTAAATGTGAGCACTGGCATTATTATTATTTTTTTCTATTGTGAGTGATGAAGCACTGA
This sequence comes from Numida meleagris, assembly GCF_002078875.1. NCBI lineage: Eukaryota > Metazoa > Chordata > Aves > Galliformes > Numididae > Numida > Numida meleagris. The sequence continues at coordinate 86,270,290 of NC_034412.1, read as the reverse complement.
GCAATTTCACAAGGAAGCTTAAATGTGCATTGGAGAAGGTCTTTACATCTTCTAGGACAAAGAAAATGGGTATTTTTTGGTGAATATTGTTCTCACAGAAAAAAAAAAGCATCAGGCTACAAGAAATCCTCTACAAAGATGAACATTGTCACTTGAAAAGAAAATAGGTACTCACGCCCGTTCACCACCTGGGTATTAATGCAGCCAATTACTGTGTCCTGCCTTTCAGACATTATTATGTTACAGCAAGAAAAGAGCCAATATTGTATTTTATATGACCTTTCTAATGCTGTGTATACACATATAGATTTGTATTATTTGTCTCTTTGATTCGCCAAATGTTTCTTATTTCTGGCTCAAGGCATTTATTTATTGCAAGGCTTCAAGCTGCGGTAAACAAGGTCATAGATTAAGAATCGATTTCCACAGTTGCTCTAGCATACAAACTAAATTTCTCTTGGTTGGTTATAAAAACTACAGCTGGGCATAAATTCATATTTTCAGCATTGTCTTGAAATTAATGTTAATGCAAATGAAAAAATACTCTGTATGTATTGCGTGCTTAATTAAAGGCATCAGCTAAAGTCTGAGGAAAGCAGATTGTTTTTGCACTGCAAGCTTCTAAACGAAACCATGTTATTACTGTTCTGAAGCTTTTTTATTATTCTTTTTTTTCTTTATCTCTCTGATTTTGTTGACAAATTTTCTGTACAGCTTTTGGCAAATGGTTACGATCAATAGGTTGATTAGTTCTTTGTTTTTGCTGTATATTCCTGGAGATGTTGCTGGTTACGATAAGAGTGGAATATTGTTTCTATTCTTTCAAGTTAGACGATCCTGCTAGAAATAGAAAAATCCTACTGTTTTGTTATCTTTTGCTCCATCTTTCCCTCCCTCCCCTATTTTAAGATATGCTTTATGAAAGTAGAGCAATGCTGTGTACACGTGATTCATGTAACTGTCAAAGATGTTTAACTCCTCTATGAATTGTTGATGCAATACAGTTTCCTACTAATTATAAAATAAAATTTTAAGTACAGAAATTGGCTCCTTAGACATATCTTTAAAGAAAATCTTCCTGTTACATAATTCAGTGCCCCTGCCCTCCATGTTTGAGTTAGTTCAGTTGAGTGAGCAGAAGTCATGATAGGTAATACGTATTTTCACGTCATAATCACCTTCCTCAGGTGTTTTTATGAACATTACCTCGGCCTTCACTGTTCCTGTAAGTGTTGAAGTTATTGTACCTGCCATTAGCAGAGATAAGAAAAAGGAAATGGGTAGAAATAAATTACCTCAGTCTTAGAGTTCACTTATTTCAATTTAGATGGATGTTTTGAAGGACTGAAGTTGAGAAATTTATCTGTTGGTTGTGATTCTTATTCCCTCCCTGAACTGTGTTTTGTAGGATTAGAATATATGGCTCTCCTTTCATGGCTATTTCTGTTTTGTTAGCGCTTGATCTCATTTTGCACAGTCTTTAGTTGGAGCTTAATTGGAGGTATCCTAATTGGAGCATTTTGTCAGCATTTGAAAGTGCGTATGTCTATAAAGAAATTCACTTTGACTTCTTAGGATTTCCATATGGAGATATCTCCATAAATGCAACTTTGTGGTGAAATGAGGTAAATTAATTCAAGCCAGACATTCTTTGAATAATAAAACAGTCTGCTGGAAGCCCTGTTAGAAGGAATTATGATTATCAGTTCTGGTAGTCCGGAAGGTTTCTTGTTAGGGTATGGCTGCAGGACTAACTAACGTGCGGTTATTCCTGACTGAATAAAAGATTTCCATCCATTTCTGAAATGTAGGTTGCTTTTCTGAAAAGTCCTTAAATATGTATAAAGAAGCTTGGACTGATTCATTAACTTTGAATAAATTCCTATGACAAATGAGGGAAATGAAGAGAAAGCACAAATAGCTTGTTGAGCAAGACTCCTTGTATGTGGCTGGCTCCCTGCGGAAGCATGGGGCTAGGACAGATGCAACTCTGGTAAGTCATTGTAGATCCACCTGAGGGTAGGCTTTGAAGGAACAGAGATCTAGCATTGGCGTCCTCTCTACTGATGCAATAGTTCAGATTTTCAATGTTTTAGTTTACTTTTCCCCATCTCCTTTTCCTCTCCATGAACTAGATGGACAGACCTCCTGACTGACTATACGTTTATCCTGTGATGGGATTGGTATAAGAACATAATAGTGCTAGAAATCTAGTGTTCTCCTCTTACTTTTGTATTTTGTTCCTATTATCTGTATTCCTAATAGCTTGCAAAGTCACTCTCTGCAGTCACCTAATTCTCATATTCTCTTTATTCTCCATATGGAACCATTCATCAGTGATGCCCAATGCAAAATACTGAAAAAGACTCTTTGCAACAAACAGAAAAGTCTGGTGAGCAGGGAGGGGGAGCAGTCTCTCCACCTGTGCCCTCTGCAATAGAAAAAGATAAAAGAATGGAGGTGAATGAGCGGAGACGAGCACTTTCCTGTACAGACTACCTGAAAAGACTCACTGTGATTTATAGGTGGAAATTGGCAGTGCGCATGGGGGGAAAGTCTTACCTAGCCGAAGGCTAGAAGGTGGGTTTATGTGGAAATCTGTTATGAATAATACAATTTGAAAAAGTCTGCCCACAGAAAGTGATTGGGATTGTGTTGGTATCGGAGAAGTATGTTACTGCACTGACTTTTTACTTTGTCTGTTTGTTATCTCAGCTCTTGATGGAAAATCTAGTAAACTGGAGGATCTTTCTGACTAATCAGAGAACTAAGCTTGTAAAGTTTGCTGAAGGTTTAAAGTGTGTAAATAGAAATATTCTTCGCATGCTATGATTTCTTTGTGACACAGTTTGTGCTTTTTCGAATGTTACCAAAATATACATATTAAAATATACATATACAATATTTTGATATTACATGTCCAGTATGTGTCTCTGTTCCTGGGGATTAATTCCCCCACATCCGTAGATGGAGGAATAACAAGCTCTCTGCAGAAAGATCAAATGGCCATAGTCATTTACATTTGATTGGGCATTTTCAGACTCAGGCAGGTCAAAATGAGCAGAGATCACCACTGTTTGTGTGGCTGAGGATTCTTCCAGTCTGTGGGACTGCATGGCAATTACACAAATAGCGCATGTGATTTCTGTGCCTTCCCCTGTGCAGAACTGCTCTGCAAAAGACAGTGGAAAAAAAAAACATGCAAAAGCCATGTAAATAGCATCTTGCTGAGGCTCTTCTCAATCCTTGTTGTTCCCTGTTCCTTGTTGTTCCATCTACAACTTCCCCCCATAACTGACAAAGACTTCAAATTACAAAAGTGAAGTAAATATGGAATGTGTTGACATTTACTACTCTCTACACTTAAAGGTTGTGATAAAGACATATAGTCTTCATTCAGTTCATTACTATAGTGCAAAATGAGACACGTCATGGATGGTTCACAAGGACACATTCTTCTTTATAGATGGATAAAGGCGTACAGTTGTGTAACACCTGCGTCTAAGTAGACACAGAAGTAGGTATTTATGCTGGGCACAGGAATTTTTTTTCTCCATGTATGTAGGCTTAAAGCCTGGATAAAAATATAGTGCTTAATTTTTAGACATTGCACAATGTCCTTTGGTCAGCAGTTACTTTATACAAAAATTGTTTATGTATTACTGTACCGGAGAACTGTAGCATCCATCATAAAAGCCAGGGTTGGCAATGAGAAGGTCTGAGCAGAATAAGAAAACCTCTCCAAAAGAAAATATGCATAAGTTCTTTCATTTGAAAGACTCTGGTTGACTTTGTCAAATTATGGCTGTATCCTTATCCTGACTCATTTGTCTCATAAAAAATAGGACCAAATTTTGTCACATTTTGTGATCCAGTGGTCATTGTTTGATGCTTTTACTTTTAAGAGCAGGAACTACAATTGTTAATGTTCCTCTGAGTATCCTAGATCAGCATTTGGAACATTCATATTTCAGGTGTGAATATTCAGCTAGAGCTTGACACGTTGTCCCAGTTATTTATTTGGTAAGTACTTTTGTATTGCTAGAAACGTGTGGATTCTTTTTACCAACTAAAATATTTGCAGTGGATACTTTATCACTAAAAATCAGCAATATTGTGGATCCATTCTCAGTCTTAGCAAATTACAGTAGCATACCATCTGAAAAACATAACTTGATTCAAAACAACACCTTGAATCACTGATGCAACTTGGAGGGGAGGCACCAGCAGCTTAAGATGATTACCCTACGGTTTTCACTCCATGAAAAGTCTACTCAGTGTTTTGCAGTGCCATGCATGTTCTGTTACATGGCATACACCTGCACTGGCTCAATCAGCGGAAAATCGACCAAAACATGCAGATGCTGAGAGAAATGCTTGAAGAAGTTGAAGAAATAGAGGTCATCTGATGTGAAGCTTCTAGGTATGCCCTTCTTTTTATCAACAAAATGACATAGTACTTGAACAACTGATTTTCTTTTACTGAATGTCTGAATACAGATTTGTATATAATATTTACTGCTTTCTTGTTGATAGAAGTTGAAGAAGGGAGATGAACAAAACATACAGGGTTGTTCATGTGTATACACAACATTTTTTTTCCCTTTTCCACCCTGTGTATGAAGTGCAGTGGCATGGGACAATCTGAATGTAGTCCCAATGACGTGGAAAAGCGAAAGAGAAGGCTGCAGGCTTGCAAATAAAAATTATTTACACATTTGAAACTGGCGAGCAGACAGCCAGTGCATTGCTTTGTGACTAGCTCCAGGTTACCGATGGTACCTGAACTGTGTTTTTGTATCACGTCATTCATATATTTGATCATCATTCATGCATCATATTTTATGTTCTTGACCTGTCCGAATTCATTTGTGGCAGAGAGAGGCTTCTGTGCTCTTTTTGGATGGCCTTTTCCATTCTTTGTTGTTGTTGTTGTTTTTAATAATAATCAGATTGAAAGTCTTATTCATGGGGATGAGTGGTGGAATTCATCCTGGCTTTGCTATCTGGATCACGACCAACTCATGTGTGACAGCTCCCTGCTTGCTTCACAACTACTCTAGCAACTCCATGCTGTTTCAGTTGCTTTTTGTTTCTTCCACTCAAAGGCACTGATGTATGGATGTTTCCTGACTCATTAGCGCTTTTTAAAAAAAATAAATTAATTGAGAGTGATTTTTGTTTGAAAGGAGGAGGTGGTAAAAACTTGTGACACTGGAGCAGAGTAATAGAAAAACAAGTAGTTACTAAGGCTCAGTTCAGGGAAAGTAGATACTGCTCCTTTGTCTTAAACACACCAAGGGATGTTTTTCTTTTGTCCACACCCATCTTTGCATTCTTCTTTACCTTCATCTGCAAATGAAGTCTGTTGCTAAACTGAAATGCTTTCTTTTCCTAATTTTAAGTTGACCCCTTAGAGTAGCCTTAAGACAGCCAGCTCATATCTGTGCACCTTCAGGCTGCGCTGCTGTTTGTAACCTGTATATTCTTTGGTCTCATTATGGTGCCAGAGAAGAGCTAGTCCTGTAGATAGGTAGTGTATTGCTTCATTTTGTCCACTTCTAGTCATGTGAAGCCATATGAGAAGTAGCATGAATCTGTGCTGAGGCTTTCACTTCAGTGTAGTTCTGGATTGGGGCTGATGCAAATCCTTTATATGGGTTAGAGGGTTTATACTATTTTGTTGGAACTAACTGGCAAACATTTTTGAAACGTTGGGGGCATAAGGGAGAAATGAAATGACTGCTCCTTTGTATAGCTGAAGTGGATCAATGGCTTTGTTTTTATGTTTTTTGTTTGAAAGATATCACTTGCTGGCTGCAGAGTGGGTGGATTCAGCTTCCTTCTGGAGCCTGAGCAAGTCACCTGTGAGAGATCCTATTTTCTCCTGGGTCCTACAGACAGAATGGAAGGGGAGAGCATCTATGAGGTTGAATCTGGAGATGGACTTGGAGGTAAGCATGCCTGTCACTTCCATGTTCATCCCAGATGGCTGGTTGCAGGGGAGCCCTTATGACAATGGACTACGGAAGCCACAAAAAGCAAATGTAATAAAGATGTCTACAGTTCTTTGATTGTATTGTGTCACTTAACAAGCAGTGAATAAAAGTGATTTTGAAAACAACTGTCTCCTAGAGGAAGTGGCACATCTGGATGCTGCATGTACAAAGCATTGTTATTTGGAGTCTGAGATTTTCCAAACATGATGCAAATCCTAAAAATTTGCAATAAAATTAAAGGCATGTAGCCCTTTCTCTCTTTCTTGTTTCTTTTTCTGTCTCTCACCTGCTGAGCAACTCTGCTGTACATGCCATCTGTTTCGTTAATTTTTTTTAACTGGACTGTTGAAAACTGCCTGAAATGGCACTGACTGTCTTCTGTACATACCCACTAACTCTACAGCTGTCCTTGGGCAAACTTGCTAGATTCACTGTTGTGATTTATCATTTTAATCATGGGGAAAGCAGAGGTTATATTACATACTTGTACAGGCATGCTGATGTTTGTGTATCGCACTAGGGAATTCTGTTAGTTTTCAGAATGATGACATACCTTTCTGCTACTGCTTTTTCCCACCAATTTTTTAAATTCCTCATTTTGTAAATCTTCTTCTGAGATTAACTAGGCAAACACCTTTACCTGGAGCAACTTCAACTGCCTAGGTCAACTCACTTTTGAACTCAGAAGTCTAAATATTGTTGGAAGGAATGGGGTTCCTTCTGAAAGAAAGGTTAGAACATTGTACTAATACAAGAGTTGGTGTGCTGTACATCTGTCTGATGGCTTGGGTATTTTCTTGTGGGGATCATTGGAACAAGACAGATGTTTTTTTGGCAGATTGGGCTGTGCTTCTGCTGAGATGCGCACTTTCATGTGTAGTATTTTTTAATGCTTCTCTTGGGCCCTAGCTGTATCAGCAATACTGTGTATTGAAGGAGCAAGTTATACTGCCTTAGTTCCGAGTTTCCTTCATATAAATGAGTTGCCTTCAGCTGTTCATCAAGTAGCCTAACATGCAAATATGTACACATGAAAATTTTTTTTTGACAGAAACCTCAGTAGTTCTATGAAATAGCTGTTTTATCATAATAATTATTATTACAAGAACAATATCAGTATTTATGCTTAAGTAATGCCCTTCTGCTATGTGGATGAAGGGTAACAGCAGCATTTTCTCCTGCTTTCTGAGCATCTGTCTTACCCTCTGCCTGAATTTTTGAAACACTGCAGCTGGAGCCATTGTCTGACCATTAGTGATTAGGGTACTTTTTCATTTCGTATCCTGTCTCAGGAACTAATTTCCTGGCGTTATCATGTCCTTCACTGAATCTCTGCTGCAATACTGCATCTTTGTCATTTCTTTGATGACACTTTGTGCCTGGAAAAATTCTTTTAGAGCTGGTCAAAGAAAAAAATTTGTATCCCAGTTCTCTTTTAGACTGACCTTTGCTGTTAGAATAATTTATTGTCCTTAATCTACATTTCCTAATTCATAAAGGCAAGAATGTGTGTGTGTGTGTGTACATAGAATGAACAAACATACTTCTGGCCTGATTTCCTGTCTTTCCTCTTTGTTTCTGACTTAAGAGATAAGGTCCTCAGAGAAAATTTACTATGTTCTTGGGAAATTGTAATAACAAATTGTCACTGACTTAAGTTTAATAAAATTATTGGTATGAGAACAAAATTTGATCCTGTATGTGAAAGGGCTATATTTACAGCAGCATGTCAGTATCTCCAGTATGTAAATGGTTCCTTTTTAGACAAAGTGTTTGCGCAAGTACTGCTAAACACAGAGGACCATTTCACACGTTTCAGAAAACAAGTGCTGTTGTCTCTGTGTGAATTACTAGCTAAAAGCTCAATTAAAAAAAAATCCTTGCTTCATACTTTATAAACAAAACAAAGCTATATCAAAACAAACTCAACAGATAATCTCATTCTGAAAGTTGGAGTTATGGGAAAGAGCTGGCCCTCTGTTATGATCTGCCCTTCAAGAGCTCTTAGCTGTTGGGTAAGGGAAATATTGGAAGTTTTCTGTGTTTTTAAATTCAAGAGAAACAGAATTCTCTTTGTCTTGCTTTTTCTATTTCTCTTTGCGATAGAAAAATGGCAATAGAAAAAATGTTTAACAGAATGTGAGCTAAATAAACATGTGACTTTGAAATAAATCTACAACCTCACATTTTGGGAAGATAAAGAAGGGTCTTTGTTTAAGGTATATGCATACTTTCTGAGTTGGGTACGTACGTATCAGTGGCATATAACAAAGTACACATAGACCCTATGTACTGTAAATGCTGACATACCCGGACTTATGTACTTATTGAGTACAAATGTTTATTTACAACTAGGCTGATTTGATGTCTTGAGTTCTGATACATCAGAGTCTTAAAACAGAACTCTGCCTGATTTCAGCTACATGAGTAGAACTTGTTAAGCAGTTTCCCAGTACAATGAAATTATCTCCAAAAACAATTATGCTTTGTTAATTCGCGTATCACATATGAGGGGCCCCTCCCCTCATTTTAATGCAAACAAGAGTTTGGATTTTCATGGGTGTGGGTGGCTGATAGCACTCTTTAATGTCAGTAAGAGCTCAGCGGGAATGTTGCCTGTAGAGGTCAAGTAACTTAATCTGATGCTGTAGAGTTATGTATTTAACTCAGATGTCTCTGGTTTAAAACCAGTTTAGGTAGCTATGATGTATGTCTCGTACTTGGTCTTCTTGACTTGATATGTTACTTCATGGTAGGTTTTGAATTCCTTTTCAGTCACTGCACAAAGAATGGTGGAGCTGAGTTTTCTCTTGGCCTATGAAGCCCAAACACAGTGAGCTTCATCTGCCGAAAAGAATATTATGCTTTCCTGAAGCAGAAGGCCTCTTGCTGTTACTCTAGAGCAACATGCCACTTTCTGTATTTTTCTTGTAAACCTGATGCAGTTTTTACAGGATATTGTCATTAAGTGATTGTTTTTATTAGTAGTGACTTGGCTACTTTGATGTGTTCCTAAAAGCAGCCCCTAACATGGTCAATGTAGAGTTAAGTATATTTTGAGATGTTTCTGTAGAAACCTCTAATCTTCTTTATTATTGAGCAATAAGATTATTAATTAAAACTAAAGGTCAACATCTACTATTGCTCTGTTTCTGTGACCTGATTTTTCAATATTTAATCCTGTCTGTTTTGGCAAAGAGTCTGCACTGGCTAGATCTATATGTTGAATTAATACCATAGCACACATTTTTCCTTGTTTGCTGTATTTAATGAGAATCTGAAGATTTGCTGCTGCCCTTTGAAGTTGAAAGGTATGAATGGGGAAAGATTAGGGAGAGGTTAAATGACTTTTGTGGTTTTGTTGCATTGCTGATGTTACACCAGGTCTGCTCTTAGCCTGGTGTTTTCACTTGTAGCTCTTCTTCAAGTACAAAATCCTTCCTGCACACTAGCAAGGCTGCAAGTCAGTTGCTATGGTATTCAGCATTTTATGTAGCCAATCAGCTTGCTTTTGTGTTGATTCAGCCCAGAATAAGAAATCAGTCACACAGACCGGAGCCATAATCAAAAGAACAGCTATTGTTGGCGTGAAAATCTACAGAGGTTGGGAGAGCAGCAGAATATGAGTTTTCAGAAAATACTGATAACAGTCCATGTTTATGGTGTATTTTATACTATATAACTAAATGCTAATAATAGTGGTCATAACAGTCAATTTTCAGGATTATGATAAAAATTGAGTCAGTGAACTAATTTCTGCATGTTGTTTTATCACCCTACAGGCTTTGGTAATTCACAGCTAAAAATTACCAAATATTTTTAAGCTGTGGCCATTTCTGATTCCACTACAGCACACAGTACTCACATTTTTCATTTTGTTAAAAAATGGTAGTGTGTTTCTGGCAGTCTTTTACTTGCTGGTGGTAGATTACTAAATTCTGCTGCTTGTCTTCTGCTATTTGGGTAATCAGAAAATTCTGGAATGCTGCTATGTAATATAGAATAAATGTTATAATGGAGCTGACATGTCAGCACGGTCATCCAGGGTCATAAGAAAGACAGGTTACTTGCATAGAAGTAACATTCTGATAGATAACTATCCAAAAAGGGGGACAGATGTCTGTGGACCCAAGTCCTTCTACAGGTTTTTAAGAAACTTGTGTTCTTGCAGGTAGGTTTGTTCTCTTCCCCACTCTGTCCACAATTGTATCTGTAGGACAAACAGAAAATACTGCTGCTTTTATAGGAAACTTTGTCTCTCTGAAGTTGTGGCTATACCACAAATAAAACTTCTTCATTTCAATTTAGAAATCACTAGAAATCATGCTTGCAAAAGAGAGTGCTACATACCAAAGCCCATCAAAAACCCAGACAACCGATCATGACAGGTATGTGAAAACACATATGTGAATTTGGAAATTACTTGAAAAAAAAAGTAACAATTTATTCTAGGAATTCTTTTTTAAGTACTCTGTACAATTTAATAGCACAATATCCTTGCTCAGTGGATAGCAGATTCTCCTGTCATAAGAGCTTTTGTTCTCTTTTTTAGACCCCTTCTGTTTCTCTATGAAGGTAGTAATGTCCCGCTGACTGAGTACTGATACCTCTGCTCTCACTGAGTAGAAAGAAGTTATGAAGGGTTTCATTAAGAATAGTAGCTGAATGATGAAGTTGAATCTTGAAGAGGCTTTAAATGATGCTGCCAATAAATGCTTAGGTGAGGTCTCCCAGAGGTGGTGAAACTATATAGAGATGAATGAATTTATTTGTTACTCAATCACTGCAGTCACTGATCATATTAAAATGGATGAACATCTAAAATTCTTAATCCGGAAAGTGTACAAGAGTGTTCAAAGTCTTCAAAGTGTTTTCTGCAGGGGCCATTCCATTTGTATACTACTGCAAGAAATTCTATGCAAGATATTAATTTTAGTAGTTTTTGGTTTCACGTCTTAACTGCAGATATATTCCTATATGCTTTCACTTAGAAATCGCCCTTTACTAATAATTGCCTTTGTCTACTTGCCAAGGCAAGTTGTAAGGGATGGAATTTCATTTAGAAGAACCCTGTCTTTTTAAGGAAGGGGCAATGGAAGAGCTGGGAAGTGGAGTTAGATTCAGTTACAAAAACGATACTCTATGCTGATCTGGGGCTTGGCTTGCTTTATTTGATGCTTTTTTTTTACCTTTCACAGGCTATTCACTCCTTATAATGAATCTTTTCAAGTAGTCACACACACCAATCCTCTGCCAGTGTAAATTATCATAGCCCCACTGCTTTTGGAAATTTTGATGGAGTTATGATAGTCTGCATGCCAACAGGACTTGCTTCATTTTTACCAAAATAATTCTATGAGCTTCATACGCACTCATCAGTTATTAAAAGTACTCCTTTTAATAGCAGAAATGTAAGTAGAAGGAAAATTCTGCCATGAGTAGGATGTGTGCAGACACACCCCTGAGTGACTAAGTTCAATGTATTGCTGCTGTCTGGACTAAATTCACATAATGACAAATACCTTCATAAAAAGGAATGCTTTGATACAGCAGTTCATCTTTCTGAATTTCAAAGATCTGCAAATGTAAATGTAAGCATGTGTAAATAAGCACTGAAATCATACTGCCATGTATAATAAATTTTTTTCCTATTCAGAACTTGCATCTATTTGCCTTTCAATGTATCTTCTAGAAAAGAAAGGCTTTGGAAGAAAATTGAAAGATACAAGTTAAAATGGAAAATATATTTCCACAAGGTTCCATAAAGTTATTCTTTTTGATGCTATACAGACTTGAGATGAGGGATTGATAGCTTGGATGTTTCTGGTTTGAGTATCAATATCAGTATAAAATGGGTTCCTTAACTTTGTCTCCTTATGTTCTGATGACAGATGTGCAGTTTGTCTCTATGAAATAGAGCTTTTTTTGTTTTTGAATGCTTGTGTGATTTTTTTTTCCTTACCACTTTTTCATTTTTCATTAAGAAGATCCTATCTTTCATTGAAAGAAAAAGGGCACCTGTTCTCTAGATCCTATACACTGATGCTCTGGGGTCCATTTAAAATATTATTGAGTGAAGCCGCATATTTCTTCTTAAAACCCTGCTTCAACTAGCATTCTGTTGAACGGTTTTTGATGGTGGGTGAATTGATGAATCTGAGCTGAATCCCTTCAATGGCTGTACAAAGGGCTTCCAGTTACTGAGATCAGGAGTGAACTATGGTACCTGCCTGGTAATTCAAGAAATAATTCTTACCTCCTTAGGATTAGGAGTGTGAGACAGGAAACTCTCTTGAGCATCTGCAAATTACACAGGCGGAAGTGAGCAGAAGAGCTAGAGAGTTCTGGGCTGAAGCTTTTGATTGACACTTTTATAAGTTTGGGAAAGTCCATTGAGAAGGTGTTTTTCTGTTACTGAAAGAGATTGAGAGAACAAGGTGCTTTCTTGCTTACGGGGGTCAACAATTTTGTTCCTGCTTGAAAAAATTAACCATAGATGAGGAAAATTTTCACCTTTTTTTTGTCTTGAATTTCTTTGTTTTTTAGGGAAAGCTATAAGGAAGCTTGTGCGCAAGGCGACTGGTGGCATCTAGAATCCTCAGATTTCCTTGACTGAATCCATCTGGTTTTAGCCCTAAATATAGTAGACAAACTGCACTGCTTGCACTGATAAATTTTATCTTCCAAATGATAGACCAAGGTACGGTCATGTATACTCACCATTTTTGATCTTATTTCACTCTTGATTCTGTTGCTTTTTGGATAGTTGTAACAGTATGGTTTGTCCCCATTGTTGTGGACTGTCTTTTAATCACCTGCATCCTGCTAAAAGTACTCTTAAAAAAAAAATTAATTGAAAGAGACTTCTGGCTTGGCTCTGGCATTTGATGCTGCCAGCTGCTACCAAGTTTGCATCTTGATGGGAAACTTCCCACTCCTGTGATTTACAAACTTGTCTCCAGAGGCAGGAAGATAATGGGATGGCTGGCAGGACGACTTTTTATGGTTTTACAGTATGTGGAAAAGAAAAAGTGAAAAACCAAAACCAAACTTCAGCTCCTTTTTTTGACATGTATTTTGCATTTACTTTGTTTACTCAGCAATTGTAAAAGGAAAACGGACTATGTTCTAACAGAGCATAGCTTTTGACTGTAAGGTAACAACTCTTATCAAAAGAAAAAATGGATTGCTATTCTGTTAAGTGATAGTTAATCATTTGGTTTTTTTATATCTGCTTTGGTATCTCCTCTAGCTGTGGGAACGACCAAGCAATCTCAGTGCCAACGTGCCTGCTTTATGAAGCAAGAAATTCTCTTTGCTTTTGTTTTAGATAGAGATACCTTCTGTCTCTTACCTGTGCCTCTTCTAAACTGTAGAGGAGGTGACTTTATTATCACAGATCACTGCTAGTTTCATGATGTTTTTTGAAGTGTTTTTTTTTTCATGTGTTAAAAGACTTGTTTCCTCTGGTATTCCTGTGGGTATCTCCTAGAATATTCTGTTATGCTCGAATAGTCCATGAGATCTAAAAATTAAGACTGATTTTTTAAATTATTTTATCTGAGCATGACATTGATTGAATATTAATCCAATTGCACAGAGGCTGTTAGCATTTTAATCGTACTGGATTTTGAATTGGAAAACTTCAGAGCTGTCAGCTTTTGGCTACAGGTGAAGGGGAGGAAGCTTCCTGGTTGTTTCTTCTCAGTTCTTCTGGCTACATATTGAGCTGCAGCTGTTCCCTGCCTCCACCTTCAAATGTCGAGCTTTATCCTTACTTTGGTATGGTGCCTAGATACAAAATCTTCCAATGGTTTCTCCCTAATGCAGAAAGTGCCTGGGAGAGCAGCTGGATCTGGGGTGGATGGCCATAAGCTGGGTTGGATTCCACATTTGGCCTCTTGTGAACATTCAGTTCTTGCTGAGGGAAATGCTACAGCAATCCCAGTCTGATCCTATGGAGCATGACTGCAGTAAAGAAGACTGTAGGTCATGCACAGAAAATTTGCTACTTGCATGCAGCTTTCAAGCTGCTACATGAAATCTGTTTTCTGTTGTCTGGGAAAAAAGATATTACATTTCAAGTATGAATGCCACTGGGGTTCAGGCTTGCAAAGCTGGTCTACAGATGGTTTTCCTTCTGAATAGAATTCTGTTCAAATACATGTTCTTGCTGAGAGGCTAGTGAAAAGCTCCCATCGTTCTCCTGTTTAATTAATACAATACAGCAAATAATTGAAGTATATGTCTGCCATTTCGATCAATAGCAATAGATTGAACCTTTGGCATACAGATAATAGGTAATTTTTTCTCTGTTATTAGTGGAGCCAGAAGATAAGGTTGCTGAGTTATGATACAATCTCTGATGACATTCAGCTGGCCTGTAGTGCTCAGTGTCAAATCCTTCCTGTCCTTCTCCATCCCTAGTGTTCCCTGATAAGTCTCTATGCCTATTGTATAACTATCTATTTAGCAGCTGGCAGGTCAAAGCACTTGGGTACAGTAAATTCATTTTCTTTGTTCAAGGAAATTCTGGTATTATTTAACGGTGGTTTTAGGTTTATATAGGTATTATGCTCCTTTATTTGCAGTCCTTGGGAAAAATCTGCTAGAAGAACTTCTGAACAGGAGAGACCTTGTGAGAGATTTCTCATTCCCAATGTGAATACCACACAGAGAATATCTGGGAGCTGGCAAGGGAAATTAGAACTAAGCATAGGCTTTGGCTTAAGGTACTGCTGCTTAATGCCTGCTGTGAGAAGAGGGAATGGGCCAGACTCCCTCTTAACTGCATGCTGCAGCAAGGAAAGGGCTGTCGTGGGATGGCAGATTTATGGTAATATAGTTCTGTAACAGCTAATAAATGAAAGAGATTTAGTAATTACAGAATTTAGAAATAACTGAGACATTGAAAATGTGAAATGAAAAACATATACTGAAGTACACAAATATTAGGGAAAGCTGAACATTTGCTCAGGTGTTTTGTTAGCTGTTTTTGTGTTTAACTGTATAATCATAAGTGAGTTTTACTTTAGCTCAGTAGTGATTCAGTGAAGGCATTAAATTTTTAGAAAGTAATCTTCAAACTGTCATGGCAAATTTGTTTCTTGTGTCACTGTTTTTGAGAGCTTGATCCAACTACTTTTCCTTTATTTTAAAAGTCTTCCTATATGACAAAACATTTGTAATAACACATGAGATTCTGCAGCTAGATACAAGCTAGAGTTAGAGCATGACAATAAGATCACCTTAGCTCCAGCTCCTCAGCACAAAGGGCTGACAATAAACGTCATTGGAAGAAAGTAACAGAAGATGCAGGTTTGAATAGTTCAGTGACAGAAATCTAAAAGCTGGTTTTGCAGAGAACTGGCTGTGTTAATCTATCAAACAGACAGTAAAGAGAGACCTTGCTGCATAAAGAGATAGATAGCAAAGAAAGTTTAGGGCAGAGTGGTGCAGAGAATAACAGGAAAGCTATTTTCCATTTTCAACTGTTGAAGAGATTTTATAGAGATAAAAAATTACTAACGGGATCAAGCATGCAATACAGAAGGTAGGTCTGATCTGTGGAAGTGCAGTCCATATAACCATAGGTCTATGTAACAAAAAGGGCCAAATGGATTTGTTGTATTGATGAGGTCATGCTAAGTGGACAATGAGGCAGCAAACCAGGAATAGGCAGAGCTTTAAATCCTGTTGAAATTAACAGCTGGAGCATGAATTTGGCACAGCGAAGGGTTTCAAAATGAGGTTTCGGTTCTTCACAACAGTGGGCAGGGAAGAGGGCTGCTGTTATTCTTTTTTGTTCTATCCGAGAACTGTATATAATACGGTATTGTGTGGCATTTGCTTTTGTAGTGGTTCATTTTATCTTGCTGCATTGCCATCTAATAATACAGCAGACGTGGTCAGCAGCTAAAGTGGTGCTTCCTCAGCAGCAGCATACTGATCTGAACTTTTATGTACACTCAGCACTGCAACTCCATTGACCGCTTGCTCACAGTGCTGCTATTTAATGCTGCTCTAGCTGCTTTTGACAAGTTGATGTACTGGCACATCAGGAGCCTCTATTGGTACATCATAGGGAGACAGGATGATCGGTAACTGTATGCCCTTGCAGTGCAGTGGTTATAAATACACTTCATGAGGAGATCACTTCTTAGTCTTCAAGAGATATTTGCACTTTTCTGTGTTACGAAGATGGTGCTAATGTGACCTGTCTGATAATGCATAATTAAAGGTGCCAAAAACCAGATGTGCTGTTACATGTCTCTAGATAGATTATGCAGTGCTGTGTTTTTCGTCATTAAAATGTGCAAGTTCAGTAACTAACAGGCTTACACACTTATGCATTGTCCTTTTTCTTTTTTTTTAACAAAATGTGAAATAATGCACAACCAGGAATTTCCCTGCGAAAATAAATAACTCCAACTTTTGAAGGAAACAGAGAAAAGCTTTTAGCCAACATTATTAGTTATTTCTTTTTAGCATTTTCTTCTTTTCTGTTTTGGGTGTTTATCTCTTCACCTATTTGTGTAATGAAGCCATCAACCAGTTTACAGAAGGGCAGCAATTAATGAAGATTAATTTAAATATTACCTTCAAAAAAAAATTAATCCTCCACTGAGTTGAAGGGTAGAAGTCATGATTAAGCAGTCAGTATAATAACTTGGTAGCACACAATGTCTTCAAAGTTTTAAATACTAAGAAATGGCAGTCACTTTGAATAGCTGGTGTTATACCCTTATCTTAATACATTTAGGAATCTGAACAGCTAAGCTGATTTTTGTCTTCAGAAGTCTTGTAGAATCTTAGCATGTTAATGTGTAACATGGTGTCTGGCCATATTTTAGCTCAGACAAATTCTGAAAAACAACTGCAACTGTTTTATTTAGTAATTATTTTTAAGCCTGCTCATAACTTCACTTTGCAACTTGTTGTTACTTGCTAGGTTGTTAGTGTAATTTAGACACGTTTTACTAATCTTAGTAGTTAATGTATTGCATTTTGATTTCTGTATATACATCTTTTCTGATTAATACAATGACTGACACTAAAGAACAGGAGTAGGAAAGATAATGAAAGGAGCAAACAGTGAAAGTGAAAACAGAACACAAGAAAACCACAGGAGTCTTCCCCCAATGTAAAAATGAGGAAACCTCACACTGGCTCCTCTCCATTTCCCAGAGAAAATCAACATACACAAGTGTAAAGTAGTAGAGAATCATAGAATCCTTAGAGTTGGAAGGGACCTCTGAGGGCCATCTAGTCCAACTCCCCTGCAATGAACAGGGACACCACAGCTAGATCAGGTTGCCCATGGCCTTATCCAACCTCACCTTGAAAGTCTCCAGGGGTGGGGCATCAACCACAACACTAGGTAACCTGTTCCTGTGCCTCACCACCCTCACTGTAAAAGATTTTTTCTCCTCTTATAGTCTAGAAAAGGTCCTATTCTGGAACTGGATGTTCAGCTGTCACCTTGTTATTGCTTCCTAATGCTATCCTAATATTCTGCTAAGGAGGAAAAATACCAAACCGTACATCCCCTTAAGGGTTATTGAAAGAGATCTGTATTCTTTCTCTTAAATTTAATTAGGGATTGAGGACATACTTATTGAGGTTTTACCCATTAAACTTTACGGCCGATAAATTTGAAAATGAGCATTCATCTATAATGTACTTTTGGTACAGATTGCTCAGTAGAATGGCAGTTATGTTTTTGTCATCAGATGTGTGCATGTATTCTTCCCTGTTGTTCCCTACTGTTTTAATGGAACCTTTAGTGTAAATTAACTGTGTAAGCTCACTATATCCAGTTATGCTTTTATGTTTAACATCCATTTTAAATAATGTTTTATGCTGCTTCTGCTGTGGTAAAAGTAAATGAGGATGTTGCCATGCTACTCAGTGGAACTATGGACCCTAGGGTCAGTGGATTACAAAGTGGTGGAGTTAATTCATATTGCTTTCTGTAGCAATTAATTACAATTTCAACATAAAACCCATTAACACAAATTTACCTTTTAATTGTAAAGTTACCCCAGTCCCAGGTTAAATAGGGGGTCATTGTTTGCTAAGTCTTTGAGCCATAGTGCAGTCTACAGTAGTTTTATTTGTAGTTGCTGTCCACAAGGCCGCTTATTTTCCTAGCACATCGGGGTGCATTCCGCTGACAGTGGTGGCTTCCATAGAACACAAGGTGGGTCTCCTTGCAGCATCTTCTGCAGGCTTACTTGTGCTACAGCTTTGGCACCAGTATTTGCTGAAACCACACAGTTCTCAGGGCAGTCACACTGAAGTTAAGCTGTTACAACACTTGAAATATGGAAGAACAGAAAAAGAAAACAAAAATTGTGGAGTAGTTAGACTATCATTGCACTGAGCATTGGATCTGTTAACCCCTTTGTTATTGCCTCAGTTGCAGTGCAAGGGAAACTCTAATAATGTTTTTAGGCACTGTATATCCTTATCTTTCTTTCTTATCTGTTGTTTAATTCTTAATCATTTGTAATAAAATATTCAGCTATCTAGTCCACTGGATAATGCTTAGCTGATCTGTTTCTCTACAACAGAAAAACTCTTCAGATGCAGATAGCACAGGTCACTGGATTATTTTAGCATTTGTTTCCTGTTGATACAACCAATAATATATTGGATTTTAATGCAGCTTGGAGAAAACTGCTTGATAAATGAATGCTTTATCTAGGAAAATGAGCACCATATTTAATAGCTTGGCAAACTGCTGTTGTGAAACGCTTTTATCAAAACTTTTAATAGTCATGGACTTCTTAAGGAAGCAGATAGGGAAAGAAAAGACTTCTGTAGAGACTTAGTTTGATTAAAATGTTTTGGTAAAGAATCCTTAATTATTTTAAAGAAAGCCACAGTGGGGTCTTTTCTCCTGTGCAGATAAGAAACTGGGAAGTTTTCATATTGCATTCAAATGTGTGATGTGAAATGAATTAGTTATTAGCTGTATCTCCTTGGGACATATGCACTATAGATAGCTTTTCCAAGTCTATTACTTTATTTTGTTCTGTACTGTCTTGTTAAATTGCAGGCCAGAATAAGAATGTGTCCAGTCCGTTGAACGCCGAAGCCATGAATATGATGAAGATTTGGCTGTTTCAGACTGAGGTCTGTTTTGTGGTGCATAAGCAAATGGAGAACTCCTTGGTTCAGTGACCTCTGATTTTTAAGAGTCCTGGGATAAACAAAATACCTGTTGTTTATATCACCTGTGATTGTTGTACAAAACAAGTAAGAAGGGGAGGAATCTAGGTTTAATAATTTAATAAAATCTATAATACTATCAGTAAATGATTCCACAGCACTACACTTAAACCAAATTCCTACCAAGCACTTCCCGTTGCAGACCACAGCAACGGCACTGTCATCTGTTCTGCTCTTTGTCCCTGGTCTTCCTGCAGTATGTCACTTTCTGGCATCACAGTCGTTCTTTCTGTATCTGTTGCAGTGAGGTTCAAGAGACCACCAGGCAGCCAGGGCCCAAGAGCTTAGTGAATATCTAAGGTGAAAGCTGGCACTTGAGCAGTTAGCATCAGTTAAGGGAAGCAGGCAAGTGTGATTAGTGATTCCTTTCTTTGTATTATGGAGCAAAACACTTGTTCGTTTGGTTCCATCAATAAAATTGTGTAAAACAAAATCCTTTACAGTGACTGCAAATATTCTACAGGAGTGAGAAATAGTAAATACAGGATTATAATGCTTTAAATATTCTCATGGTATGTTTTAACTTGCTTGAGTGATCTTGCATGGTGCCTTGAAGGGATACATTATAAATAGAATTATTATTATCCTTTTTGCCAAAATGACATTGACATCGGTCGAGATTCTGTTGTGAACTGAATAGCATAGCACCATTGAAGTAAAAAGACAGATTTGGTACCTTCTGTTTAAGATGTCAGGGTTGGCTGAATTCTCGTTTAATTCAAAATCCTGTTTTATAGCCTCTATTACACAGTTTCCTGCCCCCTTCTCGAAATCCCTTGTCTGGGGTGACAGAATGTAACCATTACTGCAGTTGCTTTTTATAGATTTTTCTTCTCTGTTTTATTGTATGTGGTTTTGATTTCATTCTGTTTAAAGTAATAATCCATGTTGCTGTGCAGGCGTGTAGGCAGATCTTTCTGCTTCTCTCTGCTTGTAATGCAAGTCCTCAGGAGTGGACCAAAAAAATGGCGATTCAATTTTAAAATGCAAATAGACTCCTCATTTCCCTTGGCTGGCAAACTTTCCCTTTTATCCCTCAGCCAACTTCTCTCCAGTCCACTGGTTCCCCTTCTCTGTGTCATGCTTGCTAACTTTTGCAGATTAATTTTTTATGAGAGATGCTACTGAAATGACTTTGGAGATTCACATAAATTATCTCTATAGCTTTCCCTCACTCTTCGCTGTTGTGAAAGATTTAGTAATATTTGTCCAATGCCGCATATATTCTCTAAGCCAATATTGAGTGTTTTTCTAATTTGTGCATTAAGTAATTTCAACTTGATTTTTTTTAAATGAAGTAAAATGTTAAATATGTTACATAAACTTTAATCAAGGAAGGAGATGAAAAAAGTATGTCACTTCTGTTTTGTCGTTTATGCAATTATTAAAGCTCTGCGAAGTAAATTGAGCAGAGCTTTGCCTCCCACGAGCAGCCCTGACTGCTCCTATGCCATTGAAATGGCTTCTGAGATGCAGTTTTGATTCTTTGTTCCCTCATGGTGCAGGTGCAGCAGTTTCTGCTGCCCTTCATTAGCAGAAAATGGTGAAATGAGGCTTTGCTGTTTCCCTGCCTCTTCACTTTGTTCCTGCCCAAAGGAGAACTGACAGGGCTGCTTTTTCAGTTTTTCACTAGATACCTGCCCTCGAGTTCTGGAGAGTCTGAGCAGGAATTTATACTCATATATGAAGAAATGACGTATGAGTGGCTGTGTTTGGTACTTGTTTCACTCTTTGAAGTTAGCAGGAAAGCACCATTTGTCTCGTACAAAGCTTTGCCTGCAAGATGTGACTGCTGTCTCTTTTGTTCTGCATCCTCTTATATTTTAGTATTTAGGCAGAGTCTCCCAAATTATTTTCATGGTTAATGCTCTTCTAGGAGGGAAACTTTTATTTTTGTGAATAAATTGATTCCGCTTTGTTGCAATTTCATTATAAGAAACTAGGTCTTATGTTTGGGACAGCTGACACAAGGCCAGATTTGCTGTCTAAGAATCTTATAATTTGATTTTGAGACAACAGAGTGAATAAAACTGAGCCATTGTTACTCTACCGATGCAGCTCCAAAGCATTGCAGTTTATTTAAGGGTTTTCCAACACTTATGATTGGTAGGTAGTGCGTGTGTAGGTATGAAGGTTAATTAAATCAAGTGGTGAAGTTTGTAGAACAGGGAATGCTTCATTAAGCCCTGTGTGAATTAACTTGTACAATCTGTTCACAATACCCTAAGTGCCATTCACTGAGACAGTGTAATTACAGCTTACACACATTTTCATTAGTTTGTGTTTCTTCTACTGTGGTTGACATGTATGTTGTCTTCACTGAAACCTTGGGATAGAGGAGGGACTGCTCACTGGTGGGCATCTGAGCATACTGACATTCAGCAAATCATTTTTCCTTTGGGTTCTGAAATGTCTTATCCCAGATGTAATTAAGCTTGTAATTCATCAGCTGACACATTTCTTTTTCCTCAAATTCCAGACCTAGCTGCAGACTTGTGAAGTAGCTTTTCTTGTACGCTTCTTTGCTTTAAACAGATGTGGATGCAACAATCATCCTTATCCCCATGCTAGTTTGGGTTGGTTTTTTTAATGTAACATTCATGCATTTTTCTCAAGGCAAGATGTCACAATAACCTAAAGTTGCAGTATGAAAGACACATCTCTCTTTAATGACTATGAAATTTGGGTGACTATAATATGTAGGTGCAGAGACATGAAGGCTTCAGTAAGAACTTAACCATATAGATTCCCAAGGGTTTCTTTTAATAACAACTTCTAATGCCAAAAAAAGGTGTGAATACACTTAGACTCAAGTGTTGTCACCAATTCAGGTGAATTTGCATCTCTCTGGATGTATATTTAGTTGATTGCCAGAGAAGGACAGTTAAAGATTCAGTTGTGATCACTGCAAATCAGACCAGATGCATGCACAAAAATCCTGTAAAGTTATGTGCGCATACTTGGTATTGCCCTTCAGATAAGTCCCACGGGCCTATTCAGGTGAGAACGGTTAAGGATGTGAAAGCACTTGAAGGTTCAAGTCTGTAGAGAGAAAAGCAGTATTAATGAGGATAGTAAAAAGCCTAGTGAGGGGGAATGAACAATGACCTTTATTGCTCTTGTCTGTAAATTATTTCTTTATATTAAAAAAAATCCAGCATAAATCCTTTGTGAAGTTTCTAGACTTATGCAGGTGAACACAGCTGGGATGTAACAGAGGTAGTAATAAAACCAACCTCCTGTTGTTCTGTTAATACCTTTAAATGTCTGTAAGGGGTTTGTTTAAAAGTTAGGTCCGTGCTGTGGGGTGTCCCACCTCTGCCAAAGCTTATCTTCTGCCACGTGGCCAGCATTCTGTAGCAGTAGTCTGAAAATACAGGAAAGCTTAGGGCTTATGCATTTTATCTATTATTTCTTTTTGGCATCTAATCAAGTAATAGTAAAATATTTCACAGAATCCTCCTGCCTATATCATATCAAGAGTTAGTGTTTTGATATGATATTCTAAGTTCCTATCTGTGATTTCTGGATTTTTGAAAGATTGCAGATATCATCTGGTAGGACTAGATGATCATTGTGATCTTTTCCAACCTTAATGATTGTAGAATCACAGAATCACTTGAGTTGGAAGGGACCATTAAAGGTCATCTAGTCCAACTCCCCTGCAATGAACAGAGACACCTAGAGCTCCATCACGGTGATCAGAGCCCCATCCATCCTGACCTTTTGTCTCTCTAGGGATGAGGCTTCCACCACCTCTCTGGGCAATCTCTGGCAGTGAAGAATTCTATGATTCTGTGATTTTTAGTGGGTTCTAGTATTATATAATACATTTCATGTAGGAGCCATTCCACAGGAAATCTGGCAATAAAGCATTTGAAATCATGTGTGGATTTAAGTCAGCTCTTACCAGCACGTGAAGTGTTACACAGACATAGACTGATGGAAATTCAGAACAGTATCTGAGAAAACTATCATGATGATTTATCATTTCAGGAGTAGCATATTTTGGGGCAGAACTCCCAGCCTTTGGGCACAGCGTGAAGAATTACAGGAAAGCAGACGAGGGAATGAGGGAATGGAAGTATGACCAATTTGCACCAAGTCTGGAAGCGGGTCCTGGTGCTGCTACAGAGAACAGATTGTGGGGCAAGCACACTGAAAAACCTCTAGCATGACAGCTTGTGGTTTAGGCATGGTGTTCTGTAGATTTGTGTGTTCATAGCTGAAAGACTGTTAGCTGCACAGTGACGCAAAGGAGCTTTATACAAAAAAATGTATAGATACAGATATAAATTTAAATTTTTTGGCCTCTGAAATAATGGGCTATACTGTTTGAGGCTGTCTTGTGCTTGGATCAGTACAGCATACCTCGCTAAGAGCAGTTAGCTGTGTCTTTTCAAAGTAAAATGCCTTGTGCTATTTATTCATATCAGTGCCACAAGAGCGTTTGATGCCTTATAGGTGATTAAAATGAGCATGCCACCAGAATCTCACTGCTTAGACAGAGCACAGCAAGAGGTGACAAAAAAGGCAATGAGTACAGGAAGCTTGAGGATTGCAGTAGCAAAAGCTCATGAAAATGCTTTCATATTGCCATAAATGCTTCTACTTATTCCTCATGTATCTTTCCTCACTGCATGCTGCCTGTGTGTCTTGCTGGTTATTTGATTTTTGGTTTTGCTAACATATTCAACTCATAGACTGTGGTCATGATTTTTTTCCCTTGAAGTCCCTGGAAGGAACTCCTAGTGATTTAAACAGTGTTGCATCAACCTCACTAAGGCAAGACTGGTAGGATGTGGTAGGAAAGAAGGTGTAAACTTCTTCTAAAAGGAAATGTTTTTTTTTTACATGATGAATACTCATCATGTAAATCCCATTGCTGATGTAGTATGTGTAATATTATGAACAAAAATAGCATGTTTCATCTTGACTTCCCAAATACAAAGTTAAAATCTTTGCTATCCTGACACTGTCTCAGTTCATCAAACTCTGGTCATAATTAGTGCAATGGTGGATAAGTGCATAAGTGCATGCATCTCATGTGAATCTGCTGACCTCCTTGTCTCAGTGATGTACTGATTCTTGAAGGGTTAAGTACTTAATGTATAGAATGTTGTTATCATTATCTTTAAATACGATTTTTTTCATTTAATGAAAACTCTTGTATCATAGGAAAATGGCAAATGTTTTCATTTGCATAAGTTGTTTTATCATCTTTAATGTTGTGCCTCCAGTATTAAGGCTCTTGCTGGTGTCTTGTTGGTTCACTCTTATCCTTCTGTTTTTGCCGTACCCCTTGTAGCAGTATTATCATTTCTTCAGAGTTTGTGTATAATGTTTCATTATTATAAAGGGATCCCATCAGCTTGACATGAATTCAAATTTTTGTTAAGTTGAAAATCCTTTAGATGAATGTGCTATCCATTGACAGGATGTATTCTCAAATGCATAGGGCAAGCAGGATAAACGTATGTCACATGCTGTAAAATGTGGAGAGCAAAGGGACAACGCTGACATTTTTGAGTAGCAGTGGTAGATCCTGCCTTGCAAGCATTTATTTGTGTTTTAAACTTCACATGAAAGAGAACCACAGAAGTGGAAGACTATCAAGGTATCATTGATTTCTGTTGAATGGATTTGAGGAGATTTCTTAACTATTCAGACATGTAGATGTGCAGATAGGCAAGTCATGAGAGCTGCAGGAATATCTGACTTGCTTTAAAATACCTTTAAATCTTATTAATTGGTATCTTTTATGTCCCAGGTAGATACTCTTCAAAAATATATATTCCATCTGGTTTTCTTAATGATAAATATATAAGAAGCACCAAACAATATGAAAACATTAAGTGCATCAAATGGAAACAGATGTGTAATGAAATTTATTCACCTGTTTATGTGAGTGCTGCACATGTTTGATGGGTTTAACTATTTAATAAACAGCTTGCCCATGTGTTGCCAACAGTGGATTAAATACTAATAAGTCAGCTTAAGTAGAGCTATATTCACGAGTATGACACTTAGTCTATTTACACCTTTACAACTGGGTTAAAATGTCAGAAAGATGTATTTTTGTAATACAAGTACTTCAATTCCTCTTGACATTATTTTCTGTAGCTCATTTTATATGCATATCTTTCTTTTATATTATCATCATGATGGTATTAATTTGGATGTGCAAATTAGCTCTTCATGATGTTGTCGTGTCAGCATCTGGATTCAGGATGTGCTGTTTCATAAGTACCACATCCTATTGCATTTCATCAGAGTCCCCCTTTCCTAATCTAATTATTCACAAGGAACCTTGGGGATTGTGCTAATGGGTAGCTGAAGCTATAAAGAGTAATGAAAGTGGTTGTGTTACTGCTATGCAATTAAATGTATATAGAATACAATTCATATAATTAAATTCAGAATTTTTACCACTCTTTCTCCTTTATAGTTCATTAATTATTTCTTTTAAGTTAAAAAGAATACTAATGGAGTTTAAGAGCTTTTTACTGGAGTTGTGTTGTTTATAGTCACAAGTTGATACTGGCTGTTATTTTTAAAGGTATTCTGCAATTAAACAGCCAGTTGTATGAATTGATTTTTATGAATTTTTCATGGTTTTTTTTTGTGGAAGGGTGGAGGATGTTGCTGGCTGAAGCAGAATTGGAGCTGCTGGGCAACGGAGCGGGGGTTGCTGAGTGCTTTCTGCTTAGTGTTATGTCCCCTGGTTGGATCAAGTGCAATACACGCTATGCTGCTGTGATGGTAATGGGTATTGGCAGTCACTGCAATTTATAAGTTCAGCATGACCTTTGGTCTGGGCCTAGTTTTCTGTCTTTGTTCGTTTGTAGTAAGTGTTTTGATGAATGAGAATGAAGTATTTAGATTGAGTAGTCGATATCTTTTATGCTGATAATTCCATATTAATAAGTGCTGATGCTTAGCGTCCGTAAGGTCTACTGGTAATCTGACTGAAATCAATGGCAGTTTTGCCTCATTTAGTTCCATGGGAACAAGAATGAGTCTTTAACCAGCAGAAAATTATAAACACCAATCTCTGCTCACGTGTCATTCAACAGGAACAAAAGTTTTTATGGTGTTGTCAGGCTAAAAGAAATCCTTTTCTTTCCTGATAACAAAGCTGTATTTACCTGAGGTAATCCCTAGGTAGCCTGTTAGAGGTTTTCCAGCTTTGTTATTTACAACAACAGGGAATGTGGCCACTTGCTGGTTCTACTGATTTAAGTAGTTGCTACAGCTACTGATGCTGCTGTGCTGCTGAAATTCAGTTGCAGACAACCTGCATTAGCCCAGTTACGTTGAATTTTATGTGAAATTCAGACTTTCATTTTAATGCTATGGAGTACATGATAGTACATACATTGTGCAGTTCCCTTTTCCAGAACACCAGTGACATTGGTGATGATTCATAGCAATGAAGAGGCCAGGGATTGTGGAAGAAATTCTCCACCTTTGATTAAACACAGATGGTGGAGGTCTCATCCTTTGTTCTGCACTGCTTTCTGTTTCTTAACCATAAAAATCACACTGTCATTTCAAAATTGGCCATCTGCATAGTAGTCTACTTCAAAACTGAGTGGTAGCTTCATCAAATAATTCTTCTGGGACGTCCTCTTAGTCTTCTCTGCAGGTGTCTAACAGGAGAGATGAGCTGTGAAGTTTGAATGGGAATTTAATAGGTGCAGGTCCTGTCTGACCACATGGCAGACTGTCAGAGGGGAAGTGACAGATTCTCTCTAATCATCACTAGAAAAGCGAAAGGGGAGGAGATAGAGGGGGAAAGTACACAGAAGGCATGATCTCTCTGCTGGATTTTCAGCTTGCTTAGGGTGTTAAAGGTCAAAGCCAACATTTAGGTTGGTGCCTCCTTAATTACCAGGAGATAGCCTCTAGAACACAGGAATAATGTGCTTTTCACTTGACTTAGCAAGCAAGATTCTGCAGTCCACATTTGCTTGCACTTTAAAATATTCTTAAAGCACAACAGCATATTGGTAGTTCGTTAATCTGTCCTTAGGCAAATAAATTTTGCTTCCAAGAGGAAAACTTATATCTGTCTTACTGTCTTTGCAAAATACTCATGATCATATTGGCAGTGTGCAGTCTGGCTAGCGCTGTCAGATTTGCTACCATGATTAAGGATCTTGATTCAGTGCCTGGCATGTTTTCTAGCTGCTTTCCGTGCTTGACCATTGCTCTTCCTTCCCATATACTCTTAAAAAACTCAGCATTGCTCTTGCACGCCTCCCATGCATATCCTCTGAGATAACAGACCTGTAGTCTGAAAATCAGTAGACAGGAAAAGAAAACCTTCTAGCCATTCAAACACCTTTCTTTTTTTAAATTTAAAAGTGATAATTTGTTTGGTTTTTTTTACATGTGTATTTTCTGTAGTAATTTGATTTTCCACGTTATACCGGTTTCCCTTGTTTACAGGGTAAAATCCTTAATCCTCTGTGCTAATATGTTAAATACTGACCATTTGAAATGACATTCTCATTGCCTATTGCATGATTTTTTTCTCTCCCTATTACTTTTGTATATTTATGTTTTTCTGTATAAATGTGAAAATACTTGTCTAGAACAATTTAGAAACAATAAAATATCTGATTTTGTATTCTTGCCTAGTATGTGCATATCTTTACTCATCCAGTTAATACTGGTCAATGAAAAGTAGTTCTGGATACTAACCTTAAAACTTCAATAAGGAAAGCTTGTGGTGAGTCACTGCTTTGTTAGGCCTGGCTTCTAATATTGCTCTTTTGTTCTTACACATTATATTAAAAGAAACGTTATTTTAATGATCCCTAGGTATAATTTTGTGCAAATCAGATATGAGGGGTTTTGCTGCCATTTTTTATTGCTGTTGTCACACGCAGAATCAAATCAGTTTCTGTCTCGCTTTTTAAGCCAATTTCCATACAGAAGTTTAAATCCCTTAGATCAAGAATAGAATTTAGAAAGATTGTAATTGATTTTTTGGCCCTATTTTCAATACTTTGCACTGTAAATGACATCCCAGTGGAGAATAATCATCATACAGATGTTTGAAAGCTCCTTCCTGTGGAGTATGGTAATTGAAGTCTATAAAGTGTCATCAGACTGCACATTGTTTCTAATTAGTACAAGGCAGTTTCTCTTAGCTATGTATAGTTTTCTGGCCTCTTTCCTTTATTAATTTATTATCGCTGGCTAGTAAATCATAAAATACTGATGGCAGTAGGTCTGTATGGTTTGATGCAGAATTTTTGAAGCTATCGGTGTACTCTTAGCTCCAGCTGGACAGGTACTACTCTGACATCTTTTGAAGGACTCTTCAACTTGCATTAGCCGGAAAAACTAAAGGTGCAACAGACAAATGTATTCCTTCACAACAGGTTCTTCATGATAGTCATTTTCATTTACCGTTTTTTTTTGGAAAAGAGAGTTAGTGATTTCTTTATGGCTGGATTTTTGTGGCAGGTGATTTCCCAGAATTTTTTTAGTTTGAAAGAAGCTCTTAGGTCTGTGCAAAATCATTAGGAGAGGAAGACTTTCTGCTTGCTTTTGCTTCCCGGTGTGAATGCACTTGGAGATGGGTCATCCCATGGTATCTTGTTGAGGACCAGATTCTCCCTCCAAACTTGTACCTCTCTGGTAGGTTCGTTTAGTCCAAAGTACCATCCCTGAATTTCGTGATGTCCTGCTGCAAACTCTCTTTTTGCCTTAAAATACCTGGAAGCACAGAGACTGGAGAAGCAGGACACTGGTAAAGAATTTGGAGGCCCTGACTACTTTCTTCAGGCATCCATTTTACACATGGAAGACTTAAATAAGAGTCCCCTTTCTGATATGAACTTGTGGCTAGTTCTTCTTCTTATTTATTATTATTAAAATTTTATTTTAATTGAACTGTATTGGTCTAATTTTTAGCTATGATCTGGAGAATGTAATGTAAATAATTACCAAACTTCTTACTGGTTTCATCACAAAGTACTTACAATATCATTGGTGTGATACTGCTTTGCACTAGACTCTCCAGTTAGTGGAAAACACATAGAAGCAAATCTCTTTATCGCAAATGAGTTAGCTACTAAATGTGCAAGTGCATACGAGGCTACTAAAGTAGAAACTGCATCTATTTGATCTGGAATGATATTCCAACCAAAGCTGCTTTCCAAGGTAAAAGATCTTGTTGGTTTATTTTGTTATTTTGCTGATAAGTATTGCATCATTTAAGGATAAAAACGTGATCTAAAAATATTGTTGTAATGAGCCAGCTTCTCCCAAGGTGAAGTAATGTGTCTGGGTGTCTGTCTGTCCTCTCCACTGCAGGGCAGGCCGTGATGGCAGTGTCAAGTCCACACCAGCCAGTGGGATGCGGTGGCCCTCTCTACCCAGTGATATAGGTTGGTTTGCTTGCCAATAGGGATTAGTACATTAGTTTAAGAACCAGTATATCAGTTTAGCAAAAGGAATCCATAAATAATAGTTCTGAAACTTTCCATTTCAGCTTTAGTGTGTGAACAGTCTTGTTTTTCCTCAATGATTTTGCACTGGGGACATAATAGAATACTTTTGTCTTCTGCCTCAATGATTTTGCCTCACAAGAAGTACTGGAGTCACAATAGAATACTTTTATCTTTTGCCTCAAAACGTGCAAGGACATTTTCCTCAGGTTCCACATACACTGTTTTAAAAAGTGGCTCACTATGGCCTAATAAGCAATGGAAATCTTCCAGACTGGGGAAAAGTGAATGAAAGTGAGTCAAAGGTTTCAGTGATGAAGCTGATGGTGAACAAAGGGGAAAGAAGTAGGTGGGCACTCGACCACCCTAAATACCACTGAGCATGCCCAAAGGGACATTAGCACGTATCTATGAGACCGTGAAAAAGAATGAATATGTACGCCAGTGTACTGCAAATGTACGTCTTAACTGTATAAATGTAGAACCTGAACTTGGAGGGGGTGCGCTTGCTTGTCAAGTCGCCTGGTGCCCATCGTGAGGAATAAAGGAATACCACTTCCTAACACCACACTGGAGTTAGAGTTTTCTTCCCCGATTTCAGGTGACACCAGCCACCCATTGGCTAATTTTCCGGCATGTGTTCCTTGGTTCCAGCTCCGGTGACAACTTTCTCCTCATCACAGTCCTTTGAACACTTAATAAGCGTGTTTCTCTACTGCTTTGCCTCAGAGAAACCTGTCAACACCTTTTCTCTTCATTCTGCATTTAATAGATATGTCAACATTGCTTAATGGAGGATGGTGAAAAGGTATGTTTTGTATTTAGCTCGGAACGCAGTGGTGTGTCCTGACAGCAGTGCTGTCGCAGGCTCAGCACTGAGCTGACGTTGTTATATCGGCTCTGATGCCAGTTCAGTTAGTGCGAGCTCAAATATTTCTCTGCAGTGCCTTTTCGTAGTGCATGAATACACCCTCATGTAAAAAAAAAAAAATAAAAAAAAATCAAAAGCAGCATCTCAACTGCACATCTATCATTTATAATTATAGTGGGATTAAAATAGAGCTGAGCCTTCGGTTGGCCTCGCGCTGCAGAACTGCTGTATTGCAGCAAAGGCTGCTTGGCTTTGAGAGCGCAGCGATAATTACTGTGGCCTGTTTTAACAACCGGTGATGATTGCAAGGCACATCTTCAAGGGTTTGGGGGTGGGAGGAGCCCTGCGCATCTATCGAGGGGTTAGGAGTCTAAACGTTAGCTGTGTGGGCTGCACATTAGCAGCTCTTCGATGATACAGCCCCAGGTTGTGTGGCCCTGGGGAAGGCGCCTGCAGATTGGTGAGCTATTGCTGTATGCTTTGAAGCCCCCTGACCTGGGGAGGCTTCTAGGAAAACTGACTTGTCTCTGTATGGGAGACACAAGTCTGACCCACTGAGGATTGGTTTTACAGGCTGTTTTTTACTTAACTTTTAAGTTTTAGTGGTATGCTAGCAGAAGCTGTATTTTGCGTTTAACTGTTTGATGCAGAAAAGATGATAGTGCTTAGACTTAAAACACAGTTGGTTTGGAGCTTGAAAGTCCCCATCTGTGAATGCAGTAGAAGAAGGCTGAGTTCCCACTTGCAGTATTGTGTTATTTGACTGGAAGGAGCTTTCAGGGCTGTTTTAGGAAATATACTAAGTTACTTGAGTCTTGGCACATTCCTCAGAGTAGAAAAAGAATCTGAAATTGCCTGACAAGCAAACAGTACAGTTGCTTTTTTAGATGCTGTCCATATCATTTGTAATATATGCTGATCCAGTCCTGTTATGTAATTGGTATCCTTTGGGAATATTGCAAAATGGGGGTGTTTGTTTCCTGAGGCTGTTAACAGTGTTTGAAGTTTCTTTATCAGACACAGATTGAGGAGAGGTACAGTGACTCTTATCTTCTGTTCTTTAAGTGATTTCTTTTTTAAGAGTAATTACAGTAATTACTAGAAATATGATGCACTTAAGCTTGATTGCAAATGTATTGTTCTTTGCACAATCCAACCCTCTAGAACTCAGTTTTTTAGGGCTAGGAGTGCCTCTAGCTCCTGATATGCTAGGGTGGTTCAGTGTGCCTTCATCTTAAGCATGAGTAATCCCATCTTTCATCACTTCTATTTTGTTGGATACCTGTGTACACAAGGACTTCAGTCTTTCATGAACAGTATTACGGGATGAGCTTTTAGACCATAGTGAAAGCCACTACTAAATTGTTAATATTAGTCCTTTTCACTATGGCTTGATATATATGGTTTATAGTGGAACTGGTATGGTTGTCCTACTTACTTTGAGACCAGCATAGAGCAGCCTTTGATGAGATCAGGAGCAGCAACCCACGTTAACATAAAAAAAAGTGATTTCTCTGTTATTAGGATCATTACTTAAACTTGTTGGAGGAACCGATAGCATGATCTTGAAGTTTGGCTTTGGTTTACACACCACTTAAGCCAGCCATAGTACCTGGATAATTATGGGAGGTCACAAATGCTGATTTCAAAGGATGCTTAGAAAGGCTCTAATATATTATGA
The DNA here is from genome assembly GCF_002078875.1 of Numida meleagris. Lineage (NCBI taxonomy): Eukaryota > Metazoa > Chordata > Aves > Galliformes > Numididae > Numida > Numida meleagris. Next base: position 86,238,037 of record NC_034412.1, on the reverse strand, counting down.
TGTGCATGATCTTCATCAAAGAAGCATTAGGCACTCCCAGAAGTCCCACAGTTATATGATCTTGTGACAGACCCAGAGGCAAATTCTGAGTTGTCAGCTGAACTGCCTTCGCAGCCTGCCAAGCAAACAGATGCTAATGTTAGATGAGTATCTACACAGCTTGGCATCGAGCTCCCCTGACAGCCAACAAGCCCTGCTGTGACCTTCAGTTGCTGGTCCACTGCTGGGAATCACAGAGGCGATGTCCAGTGATGTTTAAGTTAGAGCTGCATGTTGCTCGCAAGGTTTGGATATAGCTTATTACACACTGTGGGCAACACTGATTCCTATGAGTGACATTCACTAATCACATCTGCTCAAGTAAACCAGGCATTACTGAGCACTGCAGCCTGCTGGCATGAAGTGGCCCATGTCTGTGAAGGTAAAATTCCAGTTTCTGAAACATCCGGATCTGCTGAGAAGTGTCCCTGGCTCGTGGTAACTCTTGAAGCATGCTGAGGATTGTCTGGGGGAGAGCAGTCTACCACAAGCCTGTTGAAGTCCACTCTTAACAAATTAACTGTATTAATGATAGCATTACAAAGCCCAAGAAGGTACTGGAGCTGTCCTGCATAGAGTAGTGCAGATACGGCTTTGTGTCCCCTGCTTTCCTTGTCATTGCTCTGTGCTTAAAGACTCTGGCTCTACTCCAGCTCCTAGCTCCAACCCTCCATGGTCTTTAAGATCATATACCCTCAGCTTCACTTGAAAGCTTGCTCACCATGGCTTTTTCTTCCATGGCACATGTTATTGTGATGCATTGTTAGGTCTCCACCAGCATACTCATTTAACTACATGCATACTCATTAGAACTGAATTTGGGAACATTTAAGTATCTAGACAAATGATTAAGTGCTGTGCTAAATAGAAATGTTTTGCTGAGGCATACCCTGGCTTATCTGTCCCTTAGTATGTGTAGAATCAAAACTGCTTCTCTGATCTTGGATAATAACTCTCAAGGATCTGTTTCATTTTTTTTTTTCCTTTGTGTAAAATGGGAATGCTAACATTTCGTTACTGACTTCCCTGGGTTGCTGGGGGGTTTAATGCCAGTAAAGCACTTTGAACATAAGAACTGCTGTGACAGAATTACTGAGAGCTTTGCTTCTGGAATTTAATTGCTCACTTAAAAAAAGGGAAAAAAAAAGTTCAGAACCAACTGGCAGGGAAATTCTATTGAAGTTCATAAGTATTATGTTGGAAATAATGTTCATACTGAATCAGATTATTCAGCATTATATTTTAAATTTTGGATGACTTTTCATTACCCTTGGATATATTTTAAATTAATGATTTTCCTTTAAAATGTAAATATGTTATTTTTGTCTTTGTTTTATAATAGTCTTTTAACAAAACTTGATGTTTGCTCGTTGTAAGCCATTGCATTTATTATGCACAAGTATAATAATTTCTGACAGTGCAACTGAAATTAGTGTATTTTAATAATTTGTACAATTCCCATTCTTGGCATTTTTTTGCTCCAAAATAAGGGGCTGGGTTCAAGGTCTTTCTGTGCTCTCAGTAAAAGCCGGTTGCCTAGCATTTTTAGCACTTGGCAGCACTGTTTCTAATCTGCCTTTTGCTGGCAGCAAGGCTGTGTAGCTCCTTGCTGTGCAATAACATGGATCCAGGCAGGAGCTCCCAGCTCAGGCAGCCCTTGTTCTGTGAAGACCAGTTCAAACCTTGCTCTGGAAATTGTATATACTGTGATACATAACATGTAAATATTATAAATTGTATATAATGTGATGCCTGTGGCAGTTTTTTCCTTTTTGCCCTTCACTCTTGGTTGGTAGGAGGAACAGACTGGCACATTTTCTAATTGCACTATGTTTGTGAAATGGAGGGTTTTGAGCCTGTTGCTGAATCCTTAACTGTCACAGTCAGGCCTGCCTCACTTAACAGCAAACACAGAAAGAAAGAAACATCTAGAGTTTTCTTTTTCAGAAATCTCGGGAGAATAAATTGCTAGCATGCGTTACACTGCATAGGCTGTGGGGAAGCTCTGAGGATGAGCATTTTGGAAGCTTTCTGTGGATATCTTTCAGCTGAAAGAGAGGTTGATTTTCAGTGGTTTATTCAGGTGTCAGGCCCTTTGTTGCCTGGATGCACACGCAGAGGGCTTTGCTCTCCCAGCACTGCGAGGCTGTTCATGTGCTGCAAGTGATGCAGTGCCACCATACGTGGGCCCCTAAATAGGTATTGAAAAGATTTATGGCAAAATTTGTATCAGTCCATTGAGTATTTCAGATTATGAAGGTACAAGCAGTGCACTTACTGACTTCATTAGGAAAAATAGTAACATTAATTAGGGGTTCTGCGGAACTAACGATTGAAGCTTTGCGGTCTTGCTGATCTAAGCAGGTCACCTTGTGGAGAAAGAAACTGAAGTGCGTGTAAACTGTAGCCAGAATTTTAAGAACTGTGTCCTAATTTTCAGCTACACTGCATCTGACAAATGTTCCTTGACCTTATTTATCACTGAAGTAGTGAGAAACTTCCCATTTACTTCAGTGGGCATAAGGTCAAGTCTCTAATCCCAGATGCCTTGTACTCTGCAGGAGAGGGATGAGTGCCAGAACCTCTGAAATAAGGTCTTGGAGACTTTAAATTAGGAGTAAAAGTGGGGGTCGCTTAATTAAAATCTGAATCTGTGACATGTATTCAGTGTGAAGTCTTTTTTAGCACAGAGCAAAGAACCCTTATAATCTGTTTTGCATATTTGTGCTGTAGGCAAAAAATATTTTTTCTAATTGACTGTGCTGCTGTGGCTGGGTGTCATTTCCTGTTTTTCTAATTCGAGAAATACCACTAGAAACTAGCATGAAATTAAGAAACTCATGAGAATTTTCTAAGCTCTTAATGTCTATACAAATATTGGAGGAAAGCCCAACTATATTAAAGTTCAAGGCTACAAACTGTAAATCACAGTGGTGGTAGGTACTCACAGAATCATAGAATGTCCCGAGTTGGAAGGGACCCACAAGGATCATCAAGTCCAACTCCCGCTCCATACACCACCACCTCAAACCCAGCGTCTGAGGGCAGTGTCCAAATGCTCCTTGAGCTGCAGCAGCTTGGGGCTGTGCCCACTGCCCTGGGCAGCCTGTTCCATGCCCACCGCCCTCTGGTGCAGACCGTTTCCCTAACCCCCGTCTGCTCCTCCCCTGACACAGCTCCATGCCGTTCGGCCCTGTCACTGTCACCACAAGAGCAGAGCTCAGCGCTGCCCCTCCGCTCCCTGCAAGGAGTTTATTTGTCATCATTTTTTGCATCTCTCTGCAAAGCATCTCCACCCTCAAAGGAGTCAACAGCTCCTCCCAATTTAGTGTCGTCCATAAACTTGCTTAAGTATGCATTTAAGCCCTAAGTCCAGATCATTTATAAAAGCATTGAAAAGAACTGGCCCCAAAATGGAGCCTTAAGGAGCCCCTGTAACTCTTTGACCTCCCATCACATTATGTATTTGTCTAGCTGTGTGCTGGACATTTTGTCCGAAAGGATACTGTGAGAAATAATACCAAAAGCTCTACTGAAATCAAAGTAGATTACATCAACTGACTTCCCTTGTTCAACTTAGTGGGTAACCTTGTCATAAAAGAAAACTAAGTTAAACAGGACTTTCTACTCATGAACTCATGACGTCTATGACCAATGACTGTGTTGACTTTTAGGTGTTTTTCAGTAACTCACACAATAATCTTTTCCATAATTTTACCAGGCACTGAAGTAAGACTGACTGGTCTGAAATTAGCAGGCCTGTAATTACCAGGGTATTCTTTCTTACTGGAAAATTGGTTCCATGTTTACCAGATTACAGTTGGCTGAGACCTCTCCAGATTTCCAAGATTGTTGAAAAATAATTGAGAGTGGTCTTGTGATGGCTTCAGCCAGTTCTTTGAGTATCCTTGGGATGCTATTTTTGGATCTGGGTTCTGGAATTTCTCAAATAAATTTGCTCTTTTAGTGAGCACTGAACCTGCGTTCAAATATTCTGGATGGGAAAGTGCTTTCTTTGGTCCCTGAGGATATAAGAGATGCATAGGCCTGTGAAACTCAGCTGCATCCTGGTGGTATTATGGTCAGCCAAAGCAGGAGCAGCACACTAAGGTGTCTATTTGTAGCATTTCTAAAATTCAGAAGATAGAAAAAAGGGAAAGATTTACTCAGTGCTGCTGAGGATTTGAGGTTAGGAGATTTCTTACTCATTACTTTTTTACTACTCTTTACTACTCTCCCAGAGTGAAACACTTGTTTTTAAGGCTGCCTTTCAGGAGGTAGTCAGCATTCAACCCTGTAGTTTTGGATTTCACATCAGGAGGAGATTATTATACTCAGGAAGAAAGGTGATACTTGGCCCAATAAACTTCCTTGTTCTTGCTTGACAGGATTAAATGGGGCTGGTGGATACTGCCCTCAGTATATTTGTTCTTGCTGACAGTGAGGCCAAGAAAGACATCAGTTAGAAAAGCAATGACACAAAGTGCAGGGACACGCTTCTCTGGACTTTGTTCTGCTATTGATTGATCACCTTGTTTTGCTGATCCCTGAGGGACTTACATGATTAGCACCTATGTTCAGAGTTTGCCTTGGCCAAAATCAGTTGCCTATTGTGTTTTATATTGTCCATACACTTAGCATGGAACAAACACCCATTTTGTAGCACAATCATCATCTGGATTTAAAGCCATAATAAACAAGAAAAACTACAAAGAGTGTGATTTAGCAGGGTGACAATGTCAGGGGCAAAGCGGCAGATAGATCCTTTTTTTCGAACTGCTTTCTTACCTTCTGTTGTGGCATTTCCTTGTGCTCTTTCAGACTCAAGCTCTTGTACATGCTCTCCCACATCAACTTTCTTTGCTACCTTTTTCACAGTCCATGCATACTTTCTGTTTTGTGCACACTTGTTCTCTCTTTTTCTCTCATCTGTCCTTCTCAAATGGCCACCTCGCTGAATACTGCTTGTCTTACACTGTCCTGATGGCATGGAAAGGTGCTAAGATTGATTGTGAACAAAATGTCTTCCAGTGGAGTGGAGTTGGCTTTCTGGTGTGTCAGCTTCTAGTTAGCCAAGGTGTGGGCAGTGCGATACGTGAGATTTTTCTTTGTGCTTCCTTGCGTTTTGAGGGGTGGTTTCTGATGCCACGTAATTGCACAGCTCTGCTGTGAACCAGAGTGAAAGCATGCTGCAGAGCCTAATGTGTTATGTATTAAACTTCTGTTGTCAGAGATCCCTCTGCCAGCTGCTTCGGAAAAGAAGGATCCATCCAACCCTCATGCCGTTTGAGGTTTGCATATATTGTTTTCTAGCTGCTGGAGGAAACCTGTGAAAGTTCAGCTTGATGAAAGGGGAATGGGCTCTTTCACCCAGTTTTTTATTTACCTTTTTTCTTTTTTGACCAGGTCTAAATTAAATTCTGATAACATAGCTCATTCTAATGTCCTCCCTTCATACGAGTTACTGTAATATTGCTCATCTTTTATCTACCATTTGTCCTCTTGTTTTATATCTCTCTTTGTTGCACGCTTCTTTGTTGTTTCTTCCAGATTATGCTCCTTGGGGACTTTAGTATCAGTATGACTGAACATTGCTTGCAGCCATGCCAGATCGTGCTGTGATCTTATTGGATTTCACAAGCCAAGGTTAGGCCAGGTCAGAACTTGGTTGAAACAGCGTAGACTACAAGACTGCCTTCTAGCCACTGGGAAAACACAACAAAAATCTGGCCTAGATGCTGCTTTATTCAGCTCAGGCCCTGTGTTGTGGTGCTGGTTGTGGTGGATTAAGTATTAAGGAGATGTTCTGACCTGTTCTCGTCAGTGGGATTTCACAACCTTTTATGAGAAAAATACATTAATTACAGTATTCTGGTTTATTGCAAATCCTTTAAGTCTCTATCAGGATTATAGTGCCGTTCAACTGTGTATTATATTCTCTGATCATCTTTTCCCTGTACAGCTGCGTGATGATGTTTTCCCTCAAAATTTGCTTTGAAAATATGCATTTCTCTGACAGATGAAATACTTCTGAAAATTCATTGCTTGTCTGATCTTCTGAAGCCAAATTAATGTTTATAAACTATATCAGTGCCTTCAATGAAGGGCGCCAGAAAAGTAGAAATTATTAGTAAAAGTAACATACAGAAAAACGTAGTTGAGCTTAGTGTTGCTTGAGGTTTCTGACCAAAAGGCTGTATAAACATGAGTAAAGTATGTTCAGGCTTTATCTCGCTCTGCATAGTGTGCAATTATGGTAGAGTCCCCCTAAGTGATATGAAAATTTATTCTACAGATAAGGGTTTTCTAATTATCGTAAAGGTATTTTACCTGATCTGTGTTACCTTTTACTTAAATCCAATGAAGAAACTATTGAAAACCTGTAAAATAAACCTGAGAGAGACCAGGAAGTGAACTTAGAAAGGTATGTTATGGTGTGAAGCACAGGCCAAAGTAACAGGCTGCACGTGCCTACCTCTGTTTCATCCCACCCCACACTGAGTCTGAGTGGGGACTGCTGAGAGTTCATTTGCCTACATCTGTGTGGGAACAGTACTAATGAAACTGAGGGAAGAGAAGTACAAACAGCTAGAGATGTCTTGATGTGTATGGTTGTACACTGATATACTTAGATCTATTAGAAAAGCAGCAGCTGTTCCGTACATCATCGCCATTAAACACCTTTAAAGAGGGTAAACTGAAGCTATGGAGGAATCAGGTAATGAGGTACAATGAGAGATGACTAGGAGTCAGGGAATGAAATGTTTCAGACTGAATCAGGAGAAACTTCCTGTTTGTTTAGGCTCTAGTGTTGTGTTTCTGTGAATCTGTAAAATTGGCCTGAGGAATGAGATCTGTAGTATGTAGTGCCTGCTGGAACAATTTGCTGTGGCAGGATGTAGAAGAGGAGCAGGTGTGTAGCTCCCTGGAGTGTTCTCTCATCTTTTGAAAGTTTTTTTGTGTGTTTTTCTCAGTCAGCATCTGTATGTTGAATATTCAACATGCGTTTTTGAGTTGTGTGAAAATGTTGCGCATCATGACTTTTAAATACAAATTTATATGCATATCTGTATAGACAAAATGGGGAGTTTACATACAGATGAGGAAGGTTAATATTGCATAAAAGTTGAAGTTTGCAATCTAATTGGCAGCATTAGCTATTGAGGTTGCCTGTAATTACTCTTAACAGGTAAATTATCTCTGTTTCATATTATCATAGTTAGTGCCAAGCTTGATAATGCTAGGACGTGGAAGGTGTAGAGCAGGATGGAGACTTTCATCTCTGTCATCCCTTACCAAGGCCTCACTGTACGTGCAAATTCACCAGCTCTTGCATTGTGGAGCATTTACATATCCCAGAGAGGGTAGTTTGCTGGTGGTTTGCTTCTCTGTACGCTCAGGGGATCATTCTCCAGTGTAAGAATCTGTAGGGTGGGACCATAGTGGCTGATGTTGCTATAGCATTGACAAAGATGTAGGGGAATGTCCTGCAAAGGGATATGAAAAGCTCTGTGGATTGATTCTGTTCCTACGTCGTCTGTCTTACAAAGAGCCAGCTTGGCTAATCTTTATGAAAACAGCATGACTAATGCGTGCCTGCTGAACTGGTATGTTGGATAAGATATTTTGGCTGTTGTTTTCAGATGTTATTTACAGGATCAATAAAAGTGATTTTTCAATTCAAGGCTAATTTTTTTACCAACAGGCTGCATACTATGTAAGGTCGGATTATTGGTTGTGCTCTTCTTTTAAGAACAAGTTAATTTAAAGGTGATGGGTAGTTTCCAGTTCAGAATTCACTTCTCTTATCAAAAGGAGAGATGCCTCTGGGAGAAACAGCTTATGAGGGAGGGAATTATGCTCTGACCTATATCACAATCCACTGCCCAGAGATACTTACGTATTAGCTGCTTTTATTTAAACAATAATCACTTACCAGCACACGATATTTTAATTAATACAGAGATTTTATTATAACCCTGTTTTGGTTGCTGCTGATGTCTATGCAAATACTCCTGTTGACTTCACCAGGCATTGGCTGATGCTGTCCGTGGTGTTTTGTGACCATTTAGAGATGCCTTCTGTAGTATCTTGTGACCATTTACAGACAATTTCATGCCATTGTGGAAGTATTTCAGGCCAACAGAAAGTGTATTCACACATACTAATGTAAATGCCATTCATCCCTTCTGCTTCTGATTCTTTTTGACCTGTTGTGAAAATCAGTTATGCATTACATATGCCTGAGCACATACACCAATACACACATTTTTGTAATACATTCCTCTCCTCTGCTTTTGCCCTCTTGCCCCATGCGTGCTAGAGATAAGTCTCCATTCTAAAAGCACTGTCAGTATGAGATGTCTGCAGTTCTGCCTGTATGGCTGGGGTCAGGTACAACTTTAAAATGACTAAAATCATGCAGATACTGTTTTATGAGCCGAAGCTCACACCTACCATTGGTATGAGTTTTTGCAGGATAAGAACAAAGTAACCAAGACATACTCTTCCACTGGAAGAACTATGAATGAACTTCACATGCCAAAAAAGTTAGATTTTTTTATTTTAAGTATTTTTTAGATCTAACCCAACCCATCCTGAGCCCAGGAGCATTACCAGCCATAGCCTCTCAACTCTTCCCATTTCTAAAAAGGCTAGGGCTGCTGGGATAATCACGTGGAAAATACACAGTCTGTGGAGGTCCACATAAAGAATCAAAGACCATCAACTCTGAGAAGCTTTGAGTTCATGCCCAAGATGTTCCAAGTTGTTGTATTCCATTTCTCTCAAAGGCTATGCATTCATACATTTTATTCAGAAAAAAATATTACATGTGTACTTTATGATCCCTCCTCCCTTCTTTACATGGCAATGTGTTGAGGAAAAAAAAAAAGATGAACTTTTTTTTAGAGAGTTGAACAGAAGTGAATGATGGTAATTTCTTAAAAAGATCAAAAGAGATACTTCATCGTTATTAGGGTTAGGTTTTCCTTCTTCAGGTGGTGAATTGTTTATAACCTTCCAGTAAGAATCTGGCTTTTGGGAAACTGTTGCTGATGATTGCTACTGGCAATAGAAGCTTTCTAACACTCAGCTACCAGTTTATTAGAAGAATAATAGGAGCAGATGTTTTCAGTTCATAAAATGTATCCAATAAATGATACATCCACTTGTTATTTCAATTCCTTTAAATTTTACTGAACTCATTTTGGGCTAGGTTTTCAAAAGAGCTTAACCCACTGTAGCCCTGTTGTTCTCGGTATAAACTAGTGGATGATGAACACATTTTAAAACCACAGCTTTTAATGCCCGAAGAGGAGCTACTGACTATGGACACTTCCAGAAATGTGACCCATGTTTCTGCTGAGTGCATACTGATCATCATAGAGAATTCATATATGTAGTCTCTGAGTAATACCCTGCATTTGTCTGTGATTGTATATGTGATGGCTTCTTAATTTACTATTGCACAAGGCATTTTAATTTAAATTATGCTAATAGTGTAGGATTAACTGTGGATTATGATTCTCGCATTTGCTGTCATACAAGCAGAAGAGCCAGTTCTTTTGCTCCTATCTATTTCTCCCTTCTCATTCTGATGTTTAGTATTTTGTGCTCAAGATTGGCCTCAGGTTTAGATGAGGTTCCTTGTATAAGCTGATGCAATTGCTTAGGGAAAGAGAATTGTTGAAAATTACAAAAAGAAAAGACTGCGATCTTTTTATCTTCTGATGACACATTTTTATGGTGCTGAAATGATTTACTGAAAACTCTGATTTGAATGGGCTCTTGCCAGCATGGCACAGTGAGCAGTTCTCTGTGGCAGAACAAGCCACGTGTACTTTGCTTTTTTACTGTTTGCTCAAACACATTGTAAACTAGTGCTCAGGGTTTTCTTAAAACCCTAATAAAGGGTGAAGAATAAATAATACATGCGGCAGGAATGAGCCTTTATGTCAGTCACTGCCGAGGAAATAGCAGGAGGCCAACACTGTCTACTATCTCTGGTAGTGAAAAAGCTTTATAGGAGTCTGGGTTTGCTCTTCCTTAATCCTTAATCTTAACCTCTCTAGAGATCTCCAAGCTGCAGATGCGCTGGAAACACAAGTTTGCCTTGTTACGTTTGCACTTGTTTCATTGTGTAGCAGCCTTGGATTCTAATGGCATGCAGCCTGTTTGCATTAGTGCCTTGCTCTTGAGTTCATTTGTATACCTTCAAATCCCCCATTTTTTGCATTTTTTGTGGAGTGCTTGATATTCCTAATGGCTTTGTGTTGTAGCAGCAGTCTAAAATGTTCCTTTTTCTCTCTCTTTTCCCCTCCAGCTGATATTATTTCTACAGTTGAGTTCAACCACACTGGAGAACTGCTGGCTACTGGTGACAAGGGGGGTCGGGTTGTTATATTCCAAAGGGAACCTGAGGTATGTGAGTTAGTCCTTAATAGCGTGCTAAAACTGATTTTGATTGCTAGTACTTCAATTGGATCTAACAAAAAAACTTATTTATAACCTCAAGATTGAGTAAAACAGAATATGGAAAGAGGGTAAAGGTCTCTTCGTCAGAAATTTGCTCTTTTTTCTGTTTCAAACAAGAATACTTCAGAGCTCCAAAATTCTAAGAAGATAAATGGTGGTTTTTGTTTTACTTTTGTTTTAATTGCTTTTGGCTCTTTGATGGAGTCATTCAATTTCAAACAATGTTTGTGCTGTGTTATCTTTTCTGCTCCAGCTTTAAATTTAGTCCATGCACAGCATCTTCTGTACAAAGCTTTACTGAACAATTGACATTTCTTCAAAAATTCTGTCCTTTATTAAATGCTGCTTCAATACTTCTGGGAAATTTCATTCCTGTCTATCGATACCATGTTTTAAATGAGAAATTTAATTAATACTTTCAATATTTTTATATTTATAAGGCTGCTTATTCAACTTCCCCTAGAGCAGAAGAAAATATATTGCCATAATAAAACACGCGTTTCTGTTGTTCTTACTCTCCATAGAGTAAAAATGAGCCTTACAGTCAGGGGGAGTACAATGTTTACAGCACTTTCCAGAGCCATGAACCTGAATTTGATTATTTGAAGAGCTTGGAGATAGAAGAAAAAATAAACAAGATCAAGTGGTTACCACAGCAAAATGCAGCTCACTCGCTTTTATCAACAAATGGTAAGATAGAAGAGAGTATATTGGACATAACCACCTTTTGCTCTCTTGCATTTTAGCACTGACTGTATGTATTCAAATTCTGTGTTCATTTTAATTTACTGTTTAAAGAATTTCGCATTTCAGAGTTTACTGAGACTGCCATACTGACTCTGATAGCTTTTATGCATTTTATGCGCAATCACAAGGTTTTTCCTTCTGACGTTTAGAGCGCTGTCCATTTTTGCTCTTTGTGTGCCACGCTATCCTGAAATTAACTTTGTGAAAAAGGCATCACCTTATCCAGCAGCTGTGTTCTGCTGGGAATTTAGAATTTTGTCTGCTGTATTTGTCATAACTTTAATTCTTTGTAGATGTGTAAATAATGTAGGTGAGAGAAATGAATTTCTTTTTCTCTTCATTCATTATCATCAGAATGGTCTATTTAAGTTCTACAGTAGGGATAATAATAAGAAATTGTTACTGACTCAGCTTTCCACGTGCTTAAGGCCTATTGCTTAAGAAAATGCAGTGTCATTGCTAAGAGGGGAGATGCAGATATGACCTGCTGGGAAGAAACTGAGTGGATCCTGATATATACGTCTATCATTTAGGAAGTACTTGGTCGCCAGTTGCCAGCTTAGGATCCAGCAAAATGTTTTGCCCTCTATTCTCCCTCCTTCTTAATTGTGGAGAATTCTGGGTGACCTATTTATGTGAGGAGAGCAGAAGTGATGCCATGGGCATAGCCTGTGGATGTTGGCTTGGGATTGCAAAATGTTTTTCTGTGTTAAGGAGAATTCGTAGTGTCCTGGCACAGTAAGTCTGAAGTCTGAAAATTCATCTCATGGCATAGTCATAAAACAGTTTTAAGTTTGGGATACAGAAGGCCCATGTTGAACTCCTTGCTGCCTCACAGACTTTCTGTGAGAATACACTTACAATTTATATCAATTCCATGCCATAGTATTTTCCCCAACTTGTAGAGTATGAAGGCATTGTCTGCTATACATGCTCGCATTGGTCCGGTTGTAGAAACACCTTGAGTACTGGCTTATATTTTTACCCATTTCTAAGCCCTCTGCTAGTTTAGGATCCAAAACACAGTTTTGGTCTGAAAAATGAGAACTGTGAAAGAGCATCCTGTAAAACTTCTGCAGAGCATGTTCTTTGCCCAGGTACGGGTAGGGAGTGCCCTCTGAACTTGCTGGAAGGAACATCCCCCTGTTAAGGGGGAGCATGAGGAGGAGATCCACCTAAACCTTACCTTCACTGTATGAGATCTGACAGGTCTGCACTTTCCCATGTCTGTTTCCATCCTTCTAAGGGCTCCTTCACAGGTCACCTTGCTATTAGAGGGATCTTGGTTCTTTTCCAGTTCACACATTACCAAAAAGTTATCAGCTAAGCTTCGCTTGCGTCGTCTTAATTAATGGAGGCAGAAGGAAGTCACCAAGGCTTTCAAATCCCACTGTGGATTTGCAGTGCTTGCAGTTAGCAAATTCCTGGTTTGTGTTGTAAACTGAACTAATTTTGTAGTATAGTATTAAATTATTAAGATTCATTGGTATCTTTTGTACCAGAATATATTGGGACTTCCTATTTGATTTACATTGAGTAAATCAGAATTTGACCCATACACATCCTTTCATCTGAGGATTTGAGATTTCTTACCAGACGTTAATTAATTTAAACTTCACTGCTCCCTTGAGACTGAAGGAATACTGAACCTCACAAAGATATTTCTATATTTTGCGAAACATAAGCATACTTAGAATTTCTGGGGAGGTTTTAAAGTACAGATGGCACATGAGGGAGAAGAAAACCAACACACAACATCCTTAACCACTGAAAAAGTTTTCTCTCAGGGAAGTGGTAGGTTTATCAATAGCAGTCAAATCCAGCAATGGAAAACACGCTTTCTTCTTACGTATTTTTTAATCACTGTATTTGAAAATATTAGACTAGATGAGCATAAAAGCACATTTCAATGTAATAAGAGTCCTAAGTACATGATATACCCTGTATGTACTTTTAGGAATTAACATGACTGATACAAACAAAATGTATTGAACTTTTTTTTGCAACTCTTCAGCTGCAAATGGAAATTACCACTTGTTCTGTAGATTGATCAGTATCTCTAGGAAGTGCTCTGGTGGTTTCACCCTGATCAGCAGCTGAAATCCACTATACCACTCTCTCACTCCCCTTCCTCAGAGGAAAAGGGAGGAAATATGATGAAAAAGGGCTCAAGGGTTGAAGTAGGGACAGGGAGATCACTCACCAGTTACCGGCACGGACAAAACAGACTCAGCATAGGGCGATTAATGTAGTTTATTGCATATTACTAGCAGACTAAAACCAGCTTCCTCCCATCCACCTCCTCCCCCAAAGCAGCACCGGGTAACAGGGAATTGGGGCTGCCATCAGTCTGTAATGCTTCATCTCTGCTGCTTCTCCATGGTCACTGTCTCCCACTGCTCCACATGAAGTCCCTCATGCAGGATGTCAGCCTTCCTGAACTGACCCTGCGCGGGCTTCCCACAGGCTGCAGCTCTTCAAGCACTGCTTCAGCACAACTCAGTACCGCAGGGCCCATCCTTTAGGAACTGCTCCAGAATGGGTCCTCGTGGGCAGCAGCTCTCCCAGAATTCCTGCCCCACTGCAGGCTCCTCTCCATGGGCTGCTGCTCTGACCAAGGCTCTACTCCTGCTGAGCCTCTCCATGGGCTGTACCTCCTTCAGGGCTCCTCCATGGCTACACGTGAAGATCTCCACGTGGTGGCTGTGGGCTGCAGGGGGACAGCCTGCCCCTCCAGGGCCTTTCCTGGGCTGCAGCAAACTTCCGCTCTGCACCTGGAGCAACTCCTGCCCTTCTTCTGCACTGACGTTGGTGCCTGCAGGGCTGTTTCTCTCACATTCCTCTCTCCTCTCCCAGCTGCTGTTGAACAGCAGTTGTTTCCTTTCTTAAATCTGACCTCGCAGAGGCACAGCCAGTATCACTCGTGGCTCAGCTCTGCTCAGTGGCAGGTCCCTTTTGGAGCCATCTGGAGCTGGCTCTGATCCGACATGGGGCAGCTGCTGGGCTCTGCTCACTCTTGCAGGCCCCCAGTACCAAAACCTTGCCACATAAACCCAATACAGATGCATAATAATAAAAGCACTCTAAGCAGTGGAGCAAGTGATTGATTTTTAAAATAAAAAGAGATCACAATTAAAGTTGCTATAGAAATGAGGAGGAATTTCTGTATTCGGACATACTACTTTTAAAATAATATGTACTAGCATTTTAAAGAAGTGTTTGGAATTTTGGAAGAGAAGGATGAAGGAAGAAGAAAAGACTAAATGAGAAAAGATGCAGGAATGGAGGTTAGCATCTGAAGTGCAGAAGCTATGGAAAGTCTTCGGCTGCTCCATGAAGAGATGTGTAAAACAACTATTAGAAGGTCAGGGCAAGATATATACATATGTAGTAGGAGAAGAGCTGACATTTATTTTTCTGCCTAATGTTGCCTGGTTGGGTGCAGAGTTGGAGTGGGAGTAGACAGTACCAGGGAAATCTGCAGCTTTAGTGTGCAGCTACAATAAGAAGGAGAAATTCCATCTGAAATGTTTAAAAAACTCTTCACTAAACAAAAGGCATCCTTATTCTATTGTGATATTCTTAATGATCATCTTATCCGTCATGAAAAGGGAGAGTTTAGGTTTAATTCAATTCCCTGTGATATTAATATATTTTTCTCTCCAGTTCTCTGTCTTACCCTTACAACATGCTTCTCTCTGTTTTCTAATGCTATTTCTGCTGATGTCCCTTGTTGGGAGAACAAAATGTTTCATATTTCACACAGTCATTTCTTTGTTAGAAGTCATGATGTAATACCAATACACCTCTGCCCATTCCCACAGCAGGCCAGGCAGATATCATTGATCTGTCTTCTTGTGCAGTTCAGAAGTAACCTAGCTAACTGGCTTTAATATCAAGTTTATTTCCTTGACAATTTGACTTTGCAAGCCTGACCTTCAGCAGGAAGCACTGTGTGGTTTTGTATGTCCTGCCTGCAAACTGCTGAGTTGGATATGAGAGCAGCGTGTGTTTTGCAGGCTCTGTCAGCTGTTAGGGCCCTCTGACTCACTTGAGGGTATGGGATGTGCTTTATGAGTATTTTTTCCAGTTGGCGGCATCGGTTGAATGTGCCAAATTTAGAAAGACAGACCATTTCAGCATGGAACATGTCTAAGCCAAGTTGCAGAAACTTCTTTAAGGAGTATTTTGTGAAAGGTGAGTAACCATGTTCAGAATTCCAATGCTGACAGAAAGGTATTTTTCTCTTCTTTTAAAGATAAAACAATCAAGTTATGGAAAATTACTGAAAGAGATAAGAGGCCAGAGGGGTACAACTTAAAGGATGAAGAAGGAAAGCTTAAAGATCTTTCTACAGTAACATCACTACAGGTAAAATGCTGTCTTTGTCCTGGTTGCTCGTGTATGAAGATATTCATGGGCACCAAGTCAGTGAAAGATTTAAATATATACCTAGTGTTAAGTATATTTGCAATTATTCTTGAAGTTTTATCTGACTGTATGGTCTTGAATCTATAACATATTTTTCAAGTCACAAATACTTTATTATATAGTGAATGTCACAGAAATGTTTAGAGTTTATCATCAATTTCATTTTTCCTGATATAATTCTCTGAGCGTAATGTTACATTCTTTCACACAGGGTTATGGAACTCAGTGTGCTGGAAGAAGTCTACTTATAATTAAACAGTATGCTCACCTCATTCAGAGTAGCAGAATTAGACAATACAGCAAATTTCAGTCTCATCGCTTTTACAGTAGTATAAAAGAATTGTCTTTTTTCAATAGTCTAGTGAATGTGATGCTCTCTGTTGCTGATGGGTGCAGTCATCAATCTCAAATAATGGTATTGTAATAGATTTTTGCTCAGACGTTAATGGCTGAATTCACTTAAGGTATTTTTCCAAAGGAGGTGACTAAAGGTTACAACTAGAAGGCTGTGTCGTATGAATGCTACTATTTTCACCAATCTTAAAAACGAACAAACAACTCCTACCTCCAAACCACACCAATATTGTCCACTGAGGATAAAAATACCCTCCAAAGTCTAAAGACCTACATGAATGGAATTCATGCAGAATGGAGTACCTGTTCTGTATCATTAAGCAAACAAAACAATTTAGGATTGCTTATAATCTGAGAATTCAAAGACAGAGAATCACTGCTTTGTTGGTGTAGCAGTAAGTTAAGCTCAAAGCTTTAACTTTTCTGTGCTTCTCTTTAAATGATCTTGCATGTTTGATGGATTGTTTCCGATGCATATTCAGCTACATGGTATATTCCCAGTTGAGGGTCACAGCATTTCTGTGTTTAATGCTTTTCCAACAGGGAATAAATTGGCATTGTCTAGATTTCGAAGCGTGACATCAAAGTGACACACAGGGAAATAACAAGGGTACAGTGATCAGTTGGCTTTGTTTTCCAAGACTGTATTTATTATGTTCTGCAGAGATTGTAACCTTTTTGCCGCTTGACTTTTTTTGAGATAAAGACATGAAGTTGCAAAAGAAATAATGTGAGTGATTTACAGCAAACAACTATAGGAAAAACAAAATGCGAGGAGTTCGTTGTTTGACTACTGGAGCCAGAACCTTCTGCGTATGTGAGACATGGGACTGGCCTGCACTGTGGCAGATGTCAGTGCCTCTCTTCCAGCGGTCCAAGCTTTCTACTGTCCTGCCTAGCTCTCCATGGCTGTTGTCTATCCCTTTCCCCTTGTCAGGGATGATCTTGTCCAACTATGCATCCATGGAGAAATTGAACTTGCATACAGTACTGAGAAGTTTTATAATGTTACAAGCTTTGAATACTTGTTCTCCATCATGCTAGCAAAAAAAATTACTTAAGATCTTACTCTGTTTCTGATCTGTAGTTTGTTTTTTTGCAGGTGCCTGTGTTGAAACCCATGGATTTGATGGTAGAAGTCACTCCCCGGAGAATCTTTGCTAATGGTCACACCTATCATGTCAACTCAATATCTGTCAACAGTGACTGTGAGACGTACATGTCAGCGGATGATCTCAGGATTAATCTCTGGCATTTAGCAATCACAGATAGAAGCTTCAGTATCCTTTATTGTGGTTCCTTGCTCAGTGTTGATAGCATTAGTGGAGCTTAGGAGAGACATTTTAAAATATTTTTCTGCAGATTTATAAATATACCTTACACTTACCAGAAACCCTGCAGTATTTGTAACAGAAAATGCTCAGATATCATAAAAGACAGCTACAAGGTTGTAAAATTCAGGGAATTCTGTGAAAAATAGCAGTCCTGGAGTTTGTTAATGGTGAATAAACAGAAAAATGATGATTACTGAATGATAACTATCCACCTGACTAGCATGTTTTATACTGTTATTTCCTGAAGACATTTCATGCTGAGCTACTCCACTTTTTTTTTTCTTTTCCTGAAAGGCCTGTCCTTTGTCCCCTGTTCTCAGTCACCCTGCTGCACAAAACCCTTATGTTTGAGATGTGCATAGTTTGGGGATTAGGCTTAGCTGCTTCATGTGAGTTGTATTTGGAGTTAATGCAGTCATTGCTGTATCAAGTGCTGGCATCATCCTGAAAGCTGTGTTGTGGGATCATTCCAGTCATTTGGGAGGCTACCCCTGCACTGCGGTGCAGGAGGAGCAGGAGAAAATGGAGCCAAGAAAAGTGATTGTGTGTTGCAGAACATAAGGGAACAGTATGACAAGAAATGGATTATGGGGCCATCTCAGAATATTGTGTTCCCTTTTTTTTGTTGTTCTTTGTTTTATTTCAAGAGGAGTTAGAAGAATATTTCTCCATAGAATTGTATGAGGGACTATTGGACATTGAAGAGAAATTGTTCTGCTGTGGACAAATTCCTTTCGCCAACATGAAGAGCTCTTTTTCCTCTTCCTACTGGTCTTTCGTGTTACTTGATTTGTAGGCTAGTTAATCTCTGTAGCTTGGCCCGTGCTTTGTTAAAGCTAGAGGAAGAAATTTATTAAGTGAAGCAATTTTTGATGTCCTTAAAAACAAAAAAACAAATGGGACTGCCTTTGCAGTATTGAATGACAGGTGCGTTTATTCTTAGGTAATAGAATTTTGGAAACAAATTGAGATATTCCTTTTCTGCCTTTCACCTCTCTACATTAAGTGAGATTAATGGTGCCTTCTTTAATAAGATTGTCTTTATGATCAGTCTTTAGCTGGTCCTTTAAAACACAGCGATATCTGCCTTTGATATTCAAGCAACTGTACTTCTGTTCTTTCATATGAGAGGACAGAGTGAGAAATTCTTTTGCCAGCACATTTCTATGGAGTAGCAATGTGGCTTCTCACAGTGTCCTTCTCACTGTAGCTTCACCCTCCAGTCTTACATTTCTCCTGGGCTCTTCTGTAGCTGCCTGCTGGGTGTTTTCTTCTTCTTCTAAAGCAGAGCAATGAATCAGAGTGAGAACAGCAGTCTCTGTGTGTCTGTATGTGATAACCAAACCACACTCCTGAATAGTTACGTAAGTCTTTGCTTTTGGCAGTCCCTATTGTTGTGATAAATGCTGTTTTATAAAATATGGATTGTGAGGGTAAATTTTTTGAGAACTTTAAAACCAGAACAAAACAGATACTTGCTATAGTTCATGAGGATGACCTGAGATGTTAATGACTCATTTCTCAGGGCAAGAGTTTAGTGACTGAAATATCAGATCCAAATGAATTTTAAACCCCAAATATGTGTAAATACTTGAAAACAAAACATTACTATGCAAGTATTGGTACATTCAGAACAGAAGTATTGTGAATGTGGTTGTGCAAGATAATTCTTAGTATGTATGCAGAGCTTTTCCTTTTCAAATCTTTTGTACGCACTGAACAACTTATCTTCACAAAAGAATAAGAGGCTGGTAGACAGGTAAATTTGTCTGCTGTTTCGTGGATGAGGAACTTGAGGCAGAAAGTTTAAAGAAATTCCATATGAGAACTTTAAATTTCATAGCCTGATTAAAAACATTTTATTTCATTTACCCTTTGTATGGAAACATTTATATCTAGTCTGCTAAAGTGCTTGGCCTCCAAAGATATTTCAAAGTAGCGATATACCTGTGAAAAGCTGGAAAACAGTCTCAAGATCATAAATGCTACTGTATGTCTTGATGATACAACATCAACATTGCTACTTCTTTTAGGTACACATGAATGAATACCTGTCAGATGATCATGAGAGAGTTTAGGCAATGATAAGAGAGAGCATTGCTAAAAACATTGGTAAAGAGATGGTTAATCTTAGATGGCAGCCTGTTTTTGCTACACTGCCCACAGTGGCAGGTACCTTTTTTTTTTTTCTTTCCCTATTTTGGACCCTTTAAGTTCTTGTAAAATTGCAGCAGCATGTTTTCCAGTAGATTTTGAAATCTGTCCAGTAAAGAAGCTGTACCTCTAACTGAAACCTGTAAGATCATCTACTTATGTAGAATGATCTTACCTGTAAGATCATTCACTTATGAGCCCCTCGCTACCAGTGCCGACTAAACCATGTCCCCAGGTGCCACACCTACCCTTTTTTTGCAAACCTCCAGGTATGGTGACTCCACTACCTCCCTGGGCAGCTCATTCCAATGCATTACCATTCTTTCAGAGAATAATTTTTTCCCAGTGTCCAACCTGAATGTTGCTGGGTTTGGTGCCTTGTTCTACACAAGAGTTAAGAGGACAGACAAGAGGAGACTTCAGTTTTAAAAATGCTTGCTTCACACCTTTTTACTAAATGTAAAATGGAAGTGAAACATCTTGCTGTTTTGCACTGGGGGTTTGATTCCTTGAAACGTTTAAAACAATGAATAGAAAACATTTTTGTCTGAAGTTGCATTTGTTAATAAGGGATCTGGCAATGGTACATACTTGTTTTTCTGCTTTCCCTCAGAGACAGCAGTGCTGCATATAATGAACTGCAATCTATTTTCCCAAGAGGCTGTTGTGACAGTGGCACAACAAATGCAGTGGTAGAGCTTCTGGACATTCAGCTCATGTTTGAACATCTTTACAAATTACTTGGGAAAGGCTGGAGAAAAACTGTCAGATTAACAGTGCTGTTTTTTTCAAGGAAAATACCATGTCTTGTAAAATTTTATTCAAGAACAGTTGGGTTATAACCATTATTTTAGCACTTTTACGAATCACTGAGAATTCTTCATTTATTTGAAAACAAAAAGACAAAGCAATGCAGATCTTAAGTTAATTCTCTTTCTAGCTCCCTTGGAAAATAATTCAGCTTTGCAAAATTTGATCAGAATATGTGCTTTAGGTAAGGCCTTAGGCAAGTAAAATACAATTAGTGACTTTATGGCTTGCTTTTATATTAGCATAAACAGTAACTGGGGTGAAAAGCAGAGAAGTGAGTTATGCTATGACTGTAAATTTTCCTGAGGAATATGCAAAACTTCTGTACATGACTTCCCACTTGCAAGCATGTTTGCTCAGTGTTGTTTGAGCAGGATGAGGAAAGGGAGGAGGAGGTGAGAGGAAAGGAAGAGGGAAGGTCAGCTGGTAAATAATTACACATATGAGGCTTTTCTTCACTGAAAGGTTTGATGTGTTTGGTTGTGTTATAGAGAATGAGAGTCAGTGTTAATTATAGATGATACTCTTCACTGGAAAAGAAGTGAGGTAAAGGTTGCTGTATTTGTTAATGTTCAGTCTGAAATGGCTTAGCAGCATTGCCCATAGCTTAAGCCTTTAGATAAGTCATCTTTGGTGTACTGAATGAGAAAATAGCAGCGCTGGAAGCATACTGATAAGGCTTACTTCACATCAGCAGCAATCTTTGGACTATCTAGCTGCACTAAATATTCTTTATGAGAATGTATTTGGATCACTCACAGAAGTAGGTAGCTCATAGCACTTGAACTCCCTTCATTTCCTGGTAGCGCACTATTTCACTCCAGAGGCAGTCATGGCATTGCTATGGAAACAACATCACTGTTTCCAGCTCGTACTCATCTAGAGACTCATCTTGACTAAAATAGTCGTTTCTCAGTCAGATCAATATAGTCCAGTGTTATCCCGATTTAATAAAAAATTCTTTCTTCTGTGTCCCATAAGGGTTAAGCTAATTAGCAAATCACCATAGGGCCTTCTTATAGTCTAATGTATTCCAGTATTTGAAGCATATCATGGATAGTCAGATCGTTAGGCACTGTATCTTAAGGAAATTAATTTACTTAAGAAATAACAACAACAAAAAAAAGCAAAGAAATAATATCACCAAAATAACAGAGTACATAGATGGAGACCAAGTTTGTACAACCCGCTGTGCGTCTGAATAGCACAGGGCATATCACAGTGTGCTCTAGGGGCAGCCTGCCGTCTTACAAGATTCCTGCTCCCTGTCTCAGTACTGTGCGTTTGAATGCTACGCTGAGAGCAAACATGCAGTTTTCTCTTGGCATTCTTGGAGCTGGAAGCTGACAGGTTTATGCCCTTCAGTGAGATATGGTTGTTTCTATAAAAATTCCTCAGACACAATGTCTGTGCACAAACTGTATTCACGATGTGTTTTTTGTGCTCTCAAGAAAAAGTCTTAACTGCATTAAAACCTGCTGCTGTCCGCACCCTCAGCTCTGTTTTCCTCAAGCACAGCTCTCTGTTTGGACAGTTGGAAGACATTATTTTTTTTCTTCTGAGCGCTCTGTATATTAGATTTTAGTGCTTCCTATTCTACCAGGAAAAGTTCTGTCAATCTGCATTGAGTGTTTAAAAGGTATATACTGCATCAAGGAGCCCTATTCTAATTGAGTTGAGTTGTTACTAGCAAAATGTGAGTAGCTTTCCTCATAGTGTTCTTGTGTTCTATACTTCCCAGGGTCCCTCCTTCTCCCACAGGCTTTGTCTCAGTGTCTGTCCTTTAAAGGCAAATGAAGATATCTGCAAAGCTGAAACTGGGTCTTTAAGTCAGAAGTAGAGGATTGCAGAAGAGATTGCAGGATGTACTCCATTCGTATGGTTTGGCAAGCTCTTTGAGAGTGTAACTATTGAGAAATGGTTGCTTTAGAGTGTAGCTATTGAGAATTGGTTGCTCTGCTCTCCTAATTAAAATACTCCTAGTTGAATAACTGAGGGGAAAAAAAGCTATTTTAAACAAGCTTAGATTCTGGATAGATGTAATGTACTCTTTTGTCTCCTGTTTTTTTTTTTTTTTTTTTTCAGCAGGATAATACTGGCCTTCTAGCAGAAACCATTGGCAGTAATAAAAATAAAGATTTTGACACCTAACTCACATCTGAATACTGTCAGCTGGAGACTTTCTGTATGTTTTGGTGAATGTTAAATTATGCTCTAACTGAGGAAGACTGTTGTAAAAGCTGAATAAAGGCTCGAGTGCCCTATCCTGCTATGTTGTAGGAAAGGGCAGCATGGAAAAGAAAAAGACTGAAAACAGAATAAAAAAGAAAAAAGAGAAAATAAATTCTAATCTATTAAACTTTTTAATACACAAAGTTCACACCAGTATCAACATTTAACCGTTAGGTTCTTTGTTACATTGTCATTTCTCATCTACCAGTAATTAGATTTTAAATGGTCATGATAGAGATCTTTCCTCCTTTGTATTACTGAAGTGCTTGTTGTACTTTAACGCAATGAAATACATTGTAATAAATTTATTTTTAAATAATTATACTAAAAATGTGAAGTTAGTCTCAGCCCCACTTTATACTCAATTAAACAAAGATTGTTATAGTTAAATAGGTGTGTTGGAATTTCAGCTCAGAATCTGAATCTTGCATGGTGAGATCCCACTTTCCATTATCCCATCTATACTCTAATTCTGGGTTAGATTAAATGGTACTTTATTTAAGCTAAAATATGAACTACATACAAAACATCACTGATGTGTACACACAAAGCTAGACAGAGTTCCAATATTAAAGTTATATATGCACCGTAAAAAGAATATCTAATATACATTATATTGGAGAAGGGCAGCTCTAATTTAGAATAAAACTCAATCATTATTTTAATGGAGCTGTTAAACATTGTTACTAGATATCACTGATCAAATAAAGCCTGATTTTAGTTTAAACTGTTTAAGATTCTGTAGAGGTCCACACTAATTGGATATGTAATACTAGATAAATAATAATTAAGAAGCGTATAAAAGGAGAAAAGAATTTTCTGACTGCTAGACTGGGGACCACACTGGCTCCATGGATATGTAATTAAATAATGCATCCAGCACCTGTTCTTTGTAAGCACTATAGTTAAATGTGGGATAAAGTAGAGAATTTTCAGTTCTAAGCAAAATATCCCATGTGACCACTGAAATGAGGATTTTAGAACTGTGGTAGTTGGAGAAGTCCTTGACATGTGTTTTTGCTCCTTAGTAGGAATAATGCAGTAGGGATTCTTTTGTTTAAAACACATAAGGAATGTTTTTAGTGTCAGTTGAGGAATAAAATTAATAAAAAAGTAAATATATGTAATTGTGAGTTGCCATCTTCTCTGAACCATATAGAATCCTGATAATAACAGAGCCTTTCATGAACTCTGATCAGACTCATCTGTAAGAAAAATTTTGTATCCCTAGAGCAAAGTGCCAAGAGGAAACTGCATTTCTAGGGACACCTAAAGGATTTTGTCTTATAGCCTCTGACACAGATACAGCTCCTGCAACACTCTTATTCAGAAAGTTGTAGGCATTGAACTGGTTCTACTTTTGTTGAGGTAAAAGTATGCCCAATGCATGGGCACAGTGTTATTTCTGGTGTGGTCCTCATATACCATAGAATATCCTGAGTACAGTTTGTAAGAGCTGCGATACTCCTGTGTTTGTACATTATCCTGTGTTCTTAATCTATAGCGAACTGATGTGATTCAAGTAATAGATAATAATTCTAACCAATAAGACTGCAGGGATAGTGACTCTAAGAACCTTAAGGATGTTTGTTTTCAAGAAATAGAGAGAAGTCACTGCGTCTTTTAGGAGACTAATACCAGATTCAGAGAGCTATGGAAACTGTAAGTAAGTTTGCACAATCAGTCTTTGAAACTTCTGTGTTGTTTTGTCCTTCCAATCCTTGTCAGAAACCATCAATTTTTAACTGTTCTCATCACCTTAAATTGACTCATATCTCAAGAATTTGATTGTCAGCCAGTCAAATAGAATTGGATGAAAGAGCATATATGATAGCAAAAAGAGAGAGATCAGAGCTAGTTAAACAGTATTTTAGCATCAAATTGCTGTCTGAGGCCATCCATCCAGAATGCTCAAATACGCGCTGTAGCAAAAGCAAGCAATCCATGGCTGGAGGATCAGATATCAGTGTCTTCAGGGTATAGGATATAACTATGAAACTATTCCCTATCTAACTGTCCTCTAAAAATAAATAAATGGAAGGAGTTGAGCCTGGCTGTGAAAAACCAATTACAGCTGAGGCCTTTGCATTCTTGGCAAAGACCAGTCTTTGTTTTTTTTGTTTTTTTTTTTAAAGTGATTTGAGCATAGCTATAGCCTTGGGATAATTACTCCACTGCAGATTTATTATTTAATAAAAATATTAATTTGTTAATCAGAATACCTAATTTCCTTACTTATCACTCCTGTCCATACACAATTTGAATGAATAAGTATGTGATTCAGTTAACCTTTTAATGGATTACTCCTTTATCTAGCCCTCCATCTTCTCTAATGCAGTTGTCCCTAAATAGAGATGCATACTCATTATGGAGTTGCTGCAGAGGTAAGGAAAAACAGCCAGAGGCATTAAAATACTTTTGGTTTTTAGAAACTTAAAGTGAATTGTAAAAACAAAAAAGAAAATTGTCTGGAGTTGCAGCAGACAGTGAAGAACATAGTGAAATCCAGAGCCCATAAAAGCCATGTCAGAGCCCTTCAATAGTTAGTACATTAAAGAATAGTGGTGGGTTTTCACTATATTGATGTGTTTGTGGAGTGATCTAGGTAAAAAAAACAGATACAAAAATATATTTTCATAGATCTCCACATAGTAAGTTGCTTTCCAGTCTACTTGGGACAGTTGTTGTTCTCTCTGTAGCAAACAAATAACCATTTTGTACCGGGAATGCCATTTCAGGTGTCATGATCTCAGACTTTCTCAGGTTCATTTCTGTCAAAGAGGGAAAGAGCGCTCAGTGGAGCTGAAATTAATCTTAACAGCATCAGACAGGTTTCCTTTTTCACCGTAGTATTGCATTAGAGTATATAGGTTTTATCTGGAATCTGAGATCTTTCAGCAAAGAGGGATGTGCAAACTATTGCAAGGAATACTGCAGGAATGTAGGAAGGAATTGCAGCTAAAGGGTTGCATCATAGAACTGATACTTACCTAAGGAGCGCACACATTTTAGCATAGTGCAGCTGTAGTCAATGAAGTTATTCCTGTGGAAATGGGTAACAGGATTCAGCCCAAGATTTATTGCCCTACTAATTTTATTTCTTCAGCTGATGAGTTTTAATCAGTATGGTGTCATTGTGGAAGCTTTTAAATTGCATGCTTCTGTTTCCCTCTGGATTAATTTCTCATGGAAGCATTCTAAAAGTGAGCCATTCTCTGTTGTCACAGGTGCAGGCAGTGTATCCAACTTGAAAAACAAGTATTATGAATTTATTGAAAGTTAGACAAAAAAACCATTTACACAGTTCTAGGTACAATTATATGAAAAGATAACGTATAAATAATTCAATTGACTCTGCCAGAGGGGAGAAGTCTTTTAAATGGGTCTAATTATTCTCATTCCCTTGTGAGTTTGGACTTGAAATTAACCTTGCAAAGCACAATCTTTTGTGGAGTATTAACATAAAGAAGAAGAAAATGTAACTTGCTGTGTTTATCAGCTAAAATTTTTTAGCTCAAAAACCTTCCATAGAAGAATAGAGATGTAATAAAAATGCCCACGCAGTCATCTCGGTATTGAAAGCCATATAGTCTGTACTTCTGTGCTCTGAGTCCTTTAAACCTGAGACCTTGGAAACTTTTTTTTTTTTGCTATTGAGGTAGCCAGCGTACTTCTTGTTAATGTAGACGTTTCAATTTCTCTTGTCTGCTCTGATGATATACACTGGGAAGGATTGCTCTGAACTGTTGCCATTACATATGAAATTACAATACTTTCCATTTAGGGAGTTCACTTTCAGGGCCTTTTGGAATGAAAATGCTCTTGTAAATAAAACCCATATTAACTTAAACAAAACGAGAAGACCAGAGTTAAAAATAAGTCTGTTATGACAATTTCATACTGAATAGAGTTATGTGACTTGTCTGGAATCAGTCTCCTGAAGAGATGAAGCAAACAAATATGCAGCTGTGAATATCAGACTCCTTTGCCTCAAAGAATGATCTTGGTGTTTAAAACTTCAGGAATCCTTGTTTCTCTGCAGTGCCTAGAGAGGAAGCTGATGGGCATTTTTGTAAATCCTTTCAATAGATTAATCAGCTAGATAATACTCCTGACAAAAGGTGTGTTATATAAGTTAATAGAGATGATTTTAAAAACGTTCTTTCTGGAGATTCTCATGAGAACTGAATTTGTTCAACATTTTCATTTTCACATTGCTGATTTTCAAGGATTTCTTGGCAATGCAAAGTGCTTGCAGGCAGAAACATCTGTATAAAATCTGAACGGAAGCCTGTGTAATTATTTTTAAAGTAATTATTTTTCAGAAACATCTAGATATTTTAAAGATAGTTTTATTTTAGTGCTTCTGTAATAAATATGCAAGGAAGAGAACACTGTGCTTGAAAAGACTTATTTCTGGGTAGCTAAACTGTGCAAACAATGAGTCTTTGAGTTCAAACATAACTTCAGTAAAAATATGGAATACTTTTACTATATTATGGCACAAATACTGCAGCACTGGGAATTTCTGTAAAGTATTTCTGTAAGGTATATGAGAGAATAAATTGCGTATAGGGAAAGAAGAAACTCCACCCAAATCCTCTAAAGAGTCTGTACCCTCCAGCTAGAAATTCTGTATCTGCCTGTTAAAAGACAGATCTTCCTAAAATGCATGAGATTTTAATAATAATCAAGAAATAAATTTATTGATAGTATTCTCTGTTAGTGCATAGACTTTTTTTTTTTTTTTTTTTTTAAATTATTTCTGCTTTCCCATAAATCCCTGGCTATTCTGAGATGCAGTTAAGGAAATTGTATATGCTGTACTTCTCTGTACTACGTGAGACTGCATTCAGCAAACCAAGTAGCTCCTACTCAGTTCTCTTTTAAACATCTCATTCATTTCAGGATAATATGTTTGTCAGTGATGAGATGATTTTGCCCTAATTTATAATTTTTGCTTGCTTTATTGTACTGAAGTTGTACCTTTTCTTGGAACTCTTGCTGGTGTGTGATACATGGTGCCATTTGCCATACCATAGGAAAGACTGCTGCCTAAGAGAAGCTGAGCTAAGTAACTTATTAGGTCTTTTCTCTTCATATTTTATACATACCCGAGTTGCTGCTCAAATCTGCTGTGTTTCAAATGCAATGTTAAGCATCTCACAGTAGTTTCAGACAAATAATCATTAATTAACATGCAAATGTATCAACTAAATACTACTTTGCACCTTTTCAGTGATAGAGTACTATACACTGAAAACTCCAGATGTGCTTTTAAGCACAGGTCTTCTGTTGACTCATCCACTTAATTTTGCTCTCAACTCCATCTGCATGCATCTGCAGATAATGATTTCATTGCTTTTGAAAATTTGGATGTGCATGTGGTTGCAGCTAAAACAGGCATGTGACTGTGTCTCCAGATGAAATTGCGGGCATTTTGTTCTAAAAAAACAAGCTGAAGATTCAGTTTTTAATTACATCAACATTTTCCAGTAGCTACTTCTAACTTTATTATTCCTTAAGAAAATTAATGGTTGCAATGTGCATGAACAGGCCTATCTATGAGAAAATTTGCATCTGATTTGCACCGTTGCAACTCCAAAAGACAAATATAATAGTTAAAAGAAAAAAATCCTCAAAACCAACCAACTGTGGGAAGAACTGAGTGCATACCTGCATACTTGGAGTACTGAGGGTAGAGAGGGGAGAGACTTAACGAACCGAAACCCAGAATTACTGCTCCTGCTGGCCCTTAAGCTGACCTCTGCCAAATATTTGCCACTGGCTCTGGTTCCTCTTAGGTTCCAATGAAGCCAATGAAACCTTGCTTTCTAAACACATTCAAAGGCTCTGAATATCCACCTCTCTTCTCTTCCTAGGTTTTGTGATGTTACAAACAAAAACAGAGAGCAAAATTGGACACAAATCTGACTGACGCTGTAGCTATTAGGCTGTGAGGAAACAGGCCATCTTGTACCAAGAATTCTGTGCTGAACATGTGTGATGCCATTGCCCATGGAGCACTATCATGAGTTAAGAGAACTCAGGAGTTCAGAGAACTCTGTTACCATTACCTCATCTACTCTTTGTAAGCACTTTGTACTTGCTCTTTGTATAATGAACAGTCCTTTTACTTCGTGTTTGCCCGGCACCTAACGTAGTTGTCCATGGGTTGGCTTTCCAGGTAGAGCTGAAAGACTTGTAGTAATTTTACTATTTCTATATCTATCTCGTAATCCTAATATGAGGAAAAATACAGAAAAAAAAAATGCCATCAGAAGCCAATATACTATCATAATGGCACCACCTAAATGCCTTTGATGGAAGCATTTTGTTGCCAATCAACATCAGCAAATCCCCACCAGTGTGGGAGGCAGCTGCCAGCCTTCCCAGCTTCAGTCTGGTATCTTGAAGAAACATTGTAAGGACTGTGGAATTTAAAAATGGAATTGGGCTGACCTTGTACTACTAAGTCATTTTCACATACGGATCAATACCTTGCATTAGCAGATATTAGGTACAAGACGGCTTGAAGGAGCACACACTTATGCAGCAGTTTCTTTTCTTGTGGTTCAGTAGAGTAAAATGGTACAGACAACATAATTGCAACTCCCTGGGCTTTTAATAAAACCCATATAGCACATGCTTTTAGTGGAGCAGTGGGAGAAGGCTGCATGATAAAAAGCATTGACATTGGCTATTAGGAGTACTTAGAGAATAAATACTGGGTCATCTCTCTGCCTAAGGAAACAGATAGAAATTTGACAAACAGGCCAAAATCATTAACCTATTGATAATCCATTCCAGAAATCCTTGACTCTTGAAAAGGTCTGAAAGATAGAGATCAAAAAGCTGGAATCTATCTAGTAGCATCCTTAGTGTTGTGACATGCCTACTGCAGAATTGTCCTTCAACAGTGAAAAATATATCTTTAAGAAATGAAAAGAAACAGTGAGGAGATAGCTATTAAAAAGTTAGGTCTCCTTTCTTTCATAGTAATTGATGTAATCTCATCATGATGTTATCACGCATACTGAGGCCCGATCCTTTCCTTGCTCCCCTGATACAACCTTCAAGAAAACTGTGGGCATTTGGAATGAATTCCCTCAGTTGACACATGGTATAGGAATGATATAACCACCGTGTAGGAAGTGTAAAACTGGTAGAGCATGATTTGTAAGCATCACAGTTCCCTCCTTGTAATGAAAATGGTGTGCACTAAATTACTAACAGAAGAAATCACTTGGAGAAATGCTTATATTAAAAGTGTAGAGCCTCAACAGGACCACAGCAATCAATTACCCCAAACTGAAGCCCTGGCAGCTTCCATGAATTGCTATTGATTTCAGCTCCTAGTCAGTGAATATTTCTAGGTCTAGGCTAGAATGTAGGTGTGAGATGCAGACAAAATTAGGTGCTGGAACTGGCCTCTGTGGAAAACACAGGGAACATACAGGTTTGGGAGGATGTGCTATGCTGAATTTTGTTTTTTGAAAGTGCTTACAAATTTAAAAGGAAAACAAATCCCACTCGGGTAAAAATGAAGTGACAAAACAGCATATATTGAAACAATAAGAGGATTTTTTTCTCTTATGAAGTTGTTGTGGAAAATTGTCTGGCTTTCTAAATAAAGCCACTCTTCTGCATTGCAGTTGAGATGCAGAATTTAAGAATTTAACAGTTCTTTTCTGTAGCCTGAATGTGAGTATAGCAGTGATTTCCTTCCTGCAGTGAACATGCAGAAGATGTAAAAATGAATCCAAATTAATGCAACTAGGAATAAGTCCTTTATGTGCTGTATCTTCCAAGTTGTAAGTTTGTTATCTACAAAATTTGGTTTCTGATAGTATTCCTTGTTGGTTTCTAGAAGATGGAGCAGCTGTTTCTTTATGCATGCTGTTCACTTCAAAGGGAATTTAATCTGTTTTGAGGAAACAGCTATGTATCCATTATCATACAGGGAAGCTCATTCTGGAACCTTTTTTGCTCAGCAGGAACCCTGTATGTTTTCCAGTGTCTCATTATACACGTTTTGGCATGAGCATAAAGCACACATGTTCATTTATATTCTAGGTGATCAAATGGAGAAGTCTGATCAATGGAAATTTTGGATCAAGGTGAGGGTCATCACTGTAACCTGCACTAAAGGAAACGTTATGGACTGGTTTCTCACAGAAGCTTCTCACGTTTTTCTGCTAGACCAGTGGCCCAGAGGCAGTGGAACAAATCATCTTCCTCCTTCCTCATTTTAATACCATCTGCACAACAGCAGCACAAATGGAATGCAACTAATCATACAGTATAACTGAATGTGTTGGTGTTGCACATTGTTAATTGTGCTTTTCTTTATGTTCTTTCCTACTTCAGTCAGGTCCTGTCCTGCTTCTTTTGCTATGTAATGCCTCTGCTGTTGAGCAGTGTCAGCAAAGGCAACCCAGACGTTCTTAGCCAAAGCTCAAGATTACATTGCCTGAGAGTATCTTTGTTGCCTTTACCAAAATTAGCTCCTGGTCTTGTAGCTCTACTAACCCAACTGCAACAACGCAACCTCTCACCATCCTGTGACATTTAATTTTCATTTTGCTATTGAGAGCATCTGGAAAATTTGTTGACCTCCTCATAGCTTCATTCCATTTCACAGAGCCAAGCAATGGTGGTGCTACCTGGTAAGTAAGGAGATGGCAAATAGGTGGTATAGGAGGAACAGAGACTTGTTCTAATGTTAAGGACCAAAAAGTCTGCTAATGCATTCCCAGTAGCTGCCAAGGCACCAGTTCAGCTTTCTCTTAGTGCAATCTGCCAGATCTGGAAATTCCTCCTTGGCAAGCATGTGTGGGAGTGAAAGCAGTGTGAAGATCTTTCTCGTTTTCTGAGGGAAATTCCTACCCTGTTCAGGCCCAGTAACACTAGGGTTTTCTTTTTAGGACAACAGTTATAGACCAGTGCACTGCCAATTGTAGACTGTTCAGTCATTCAGTCTCTTTGAAAGCATTGGTCCTAATTATTTTTTGTGCACCTGGGAAATGCACCACATGATGTGGTAGACCAGGACTCAAATGTGACTTTGGTACTTGACATGTGGGTGAACTGAGGGAGAAGGACTGTGACCTGGTCAAGACATCCTTCCGCAAGATAAAATTGCAAGGGAAGCCGTTAGCTTAGGAGTGGCTCTGCAGCTTTGTGCTATTAGAATACTTTTCCCTTCAGCAATGGAATTTTCATTTAATCAGTTTCTGCCAAATACCCTCTTCACTGAGCTCTTCTAGTTCACCACATGCCAGGTTTCTGAAGAACATTGTCTGGTCCAATTTTTTAAGTATTTTCCTGCTGAGAGACATTGTGTTCAAAAGGGGGAAAAAAGGGAAGATGGAAAAATAGAAATGCAGTGTCTCATGGGAGATGCTTGCCCTTACCATGTCATACTAGTTTAAATACAGTTCCCACACATCACATGTCAAGCTGTACTTGATTGTTTTCAAATAGATGGCAAAAATCACAAGAGGAGGAAAATGTTCTTTTGTGTGACATGTTCTTCATTTGATACATTGGGTTCTGTAGCTGTCAAAGCAAATGCTGTTTTCCCGTCTATTATTTGGAGTAAGTATCTTCCACAGCTCTCTATTCCTTTGATTATTTCCTTTAATACAAGTGTTAGTTTTTTTTTTTCAAATCTGATGAAACAGTGAGTTTCCTATGGTGCGTTTTCTCCATGTTCCTCTATAGGCAATGAGGTTTTTTTCCTCAGTGGAGATTCAGATCACATCTGGAAATACAGTCCCTTTCAAGTATTTTATGCTTTTCTGGCAGGCGAATGGAATACTTAATTTCATTATTCAGTGTAGGGTTATTCATTTCATGCAATGAAGGGAAATTCGTCAACATTGTCTACAGCATCCAGAAAAATGATACTTACCGTGACTGTTCACATACTCTATTTATTTTTTATATCTTTCTCATCACTCAGCAATAATTCATCTCTCTGCTGAGAGGTGAAGTTCTCATACTGAGTTACTGTAATTTCTCTGAACTCTTGAAAGCAATTCAATCACTGAAAGCGATTGCTTTTACTTAAATATATTTCTTGAGACAGATACACAAAATACAAATAACTGAATAAAGGTTATTTTTTTCTCTATTAATTTTCAGGAATATTTAGTGATACTTTATAAGATCAGGTAAATCAATGTAGCTACATCTTAATATTCATTGTGCTAATATTAATCGTGGTGGATTATTGGAGATGGATGTGAAAGTACAAGTAAGGGGGAATGCAGTTAAAGTGAATCATTAATTCATTCCCAGTTGTTATTAAATGTCACAACGTATTTATAATCTTGCTGATTCTTTCCTTTTAAAACCATGTGGTGTAAAAAAAATCAGTGTGAGGTGTTTATCTATGCAAAGTCCTCTAGATAATTATCTCTGAATCTTTTGTATTGTTATGTTTGATTCTACTGTAGTTTCTCTAAATCTGCATTTTTGGAAAGATGAAAGTATAGAATATAGAGTTAGTGAGAGACTGAACACTACTCCCGCAGAAATCAATTAAAAGCCTTCCATTTGGAAATGTGAACAGTGGGAACCGAAAACAGCCTAGTATCATTGAGACATGATTTCTCTTGCCATTGGTAAAACAGATTTTCTCATTTATCTTATCCTCTGAGTTGTTTAAATTTTGAATGTCAGCTGATTCAAATTTTATGTTTGGGGAATCCAGGCACTGAGGTGATTTGTGTTTAGGGAACTGAAGTGGGGCTCAATAGATCTGAGTTTGTTCTGTCGTGCATTTCCCATGTGATCTTATGCTAATCATTTTCTGCCTCTCTGAGCCTCATCAAAATAGAGTAATGTTACTCTTCTTCTTGTTCGAAGGATTTGTTAACATTCGGATGGCTTATCTACAGTGGATTGCTAACGACCATGTGAAAATGCACAATCTTATTTAAATATACTGCTTTACATTTGCACCCTTCTTTCATTTTATGCCTACTGCTTTCTTACAGCTTCCTCATGAGACTCTTTCATTCTTTATCAGCAGTCTTCCACAGGCTGGCTTTCTCCTCCAAATAAATGCTTGCTAGGTTACTCACCAAAACAGGTAGTATGTATTGGTGGATATATACTGAGGAGGCCTCAAGTGAGCTACACTTCATGTGGATAATCTTTCGTGTTCCAACTGACAGATCTGTGCTTGGGAAACTGCATCTTTGTTATTTTTTTTTGTCCCAGATTATGTCTAGTTAAATGATTCAGACGTATAGTTCTTGATTCCTAAAATAATATTGATTTCAGTGGAGAGCATCTTTCACATGAAAAGAATGAAATTTCTAATACTTATGCAAGTATTAAAGTTTGGGCAGCAAAGTCAACACTGTGCTCAATTTTTTTTTGCAAAAACATTTTTTTTTAGAGAGTAAATTATAATATTAGATATGTACACAAAATTATTTGCATAAGTTCTGGTTTTGTACACATTTACCTTTGCAAAAATACCTTTGTTGTTTGAGGCTTTTAACTTAAGGTACACATATTGTTTAGATTAAGTTGCATGTTTATAAAAGCCAGCAAACCTTTACTGGAGTGAGCAGATCTGAGTTGTACATTGTTCTCTATCCATCAGTATTGTCTGGAGTACAGCAGTAATGTCAACGTCAAATACAGGAGATTTAGCTACCTTGTTTCTCTTAGTTTAATGAAGGTGGGAATTCCAAATCTGAAATACTGTTTCTTTGATGTCCATGTGTGCACAGCACGGGCAAATGTTGACTACTCATAGCATCTGCTGTAATGCTGCTCTCGAATAGTGGTTTTTGAGTTCTGTCTAGGTGAGGTAAGCAAATGCTCCATCTAGAAAATCTTTATCTAAGAGTATTAAATGTATGGATGCTTTTTAGGTCACTGTGCTTCCTTCGAGAAGGCTATAAGAGTCATAGATAACCTGCAAACAACTCAATTTTCCTTAATGAAACTTCCATTCAGACATTGTAGATATAAAGCCGGCCAATATGGAGGACCTGACGGAAGTGATTACAGCCTCTGAGTTTCATCCCCATCACTGCAATCTCTTTGTCTACAGCAGCAGTAAAGGCTCCCTGAGACTCTGTGACATGAGAGCATCGGCCCTCTGTGACAAACATTCCAAGCGTAAGTCCTTCCTTATGTTTAGCTCCAGATGTACTTTGGTCCCTTCCATCCTCAACAATTTTGTGGTTCTGTGGTACTTCTTCAGTAATTGGTCAACTTAAATAAAAACCCCTAAAAAAAACCCATATTGTCATAGAAGAAGTCATCTGCCTTAATGTGATTATATATATAGCCTGTAAGACTTTGAAACAGAGCCCTCTAATTCATGACCATTTGTATTTGAAGCTTATCTAAGAACGAGGAAGAAGAGTGTGAGGTTGTCCTCAAAGGGATGAAGGAAAATGTATGTTAGTAATGTCTTGCTATCAGCTCTTTTTAGTCTTGATAAGACAGAATATAGGTTATGCCACCTCTACCTTGGCAAACCCAGGTGCTTTTCCTTATGCAAACCGTCTGTCTATTCCTTATCTTCTAAGACTGAAAAACAACAGACATTGTGTCATATGGTTGTATCCAATGAGGAACTGAGAACCTAATGAGCTGTGGTGGTTTTACATTAGGCACCTCTGAGACTGGACTTCCAGAACACTTTTATCTCACAGAATCAGGTCTTCAGTGTCTTTGGCAATGTTCAATCATTGGGAAGGAAGTCTGGGAGAAATTCTCTTAGTGCAAGGGTCACGTAAGTGGTTTTGTGTCAGTTTGTGTCTGAACCTTTTAAGGTGGGTGGGTTGTCTTAGTAGGTCAGGGAAAAGAAAATAGTTGAAGATTTTAGTGAGCTGTAAGCACTGCATAGACTTAGCACAGTTCTTTTTTTTTAACCGAAGTAGATATAGTAAAGAGGCTATGATTAGACCTTTTGGCTGCAAGGAGAAGTGCACTTGCTCAGAACCTCTTAGGGTATGATCAGTGATTGCAGAAAATGAACTTTCAGGACAGTTTCCTAAGCAGAGGTATTTTACTTTTGTTAGCTCTATCCCCTCATACATGTAGGGGGAATCAATACTATGAAGTGAAATGCAAGCACAATGTGATCTGGTGCATTGTTGTGAGTTATCTTGTCCCATAATACTTTCATTTCTCCCTACTAGTATGTCCTTCTTGCCCCTGTAATTCAGTGCCTAGTGCCAATCATAACTTATTAAAACAAGAATACAATAACCCTCGATGAAAGAATGCATTTTATGCCAGAAGGGAGCGCAAGGTCTAATGGTCATTGATTAAACCCTATTTTCCAGATCTGTGAGTTAGAAAATAGCCATTTAATGTAGCATTGCTGCACTGAGCTGAAGTCAAGCTCATTGAGAAGCCAAGTGTGTAGAGCATGTACAATACAAAATTGAGAAGGTAATAGTAGAACTTCCAAAGCACTAAAAGGAGTAGACCTGCTGATTGGAATGATTTCAGTGTAGCTCTCATAGGCATGCACAACTGATGATGTAAAGCCTGTAGCAACCTAAAAGGATATATCGTTGAAATCAAACCATCTGGGCGATGAAATGCTTGCATGATGATCACTTCTCTAGTACATTCTTGTTGTTTTGTACATGGTGTACATGCGTGATTAACACTTTACTCTCCTAGCTCAATTTTTCTTCACACCTTTCATGCACATGACTGGCCTGGCTTTTCAAACAAAATAGCTATGACTCTAGTCACTGTAAACCCTCATGTTCTGCCATGCAACTCTAGTTTCTTCAGTCAGTCTCTTTTCATGACAGTCTGTACTTCAGTTGCTGTTCTGAGATTGTGATATGCATATGTATTTTTAGGGATAAAAGGTCCAGTATAAGACTTATAAAAATACCTGGATGCTGAGGATATGTTGTGAACTTCTGGTTTTATTCTTTTCCCAGACTTTTTGTTATACAAATCTCTGTGGTTAGGCTAAAGGCTGTTGCAGCTTTTGGAGGAAGGGCCCCTCCATTTCTAGAAGGCTAGAGTGTGCTATGAATAACTACTGTGTTAACTGTATAAATAAATTACAAACTTAATACCTGTAGTAGAAGTCCCTGACACAGGATGTTAATAAATTATAGTGTTGTTGAAGATTTCTGTTTTGTTAAATTCACTGTTGAAATCTCTCTATTCAGCATTAGTGACAGCAATGCTACATGGTTTCCCGTATTAATCATTCAAGGCTTGGACATGGAAGAGACTTCTGTATCTGCTTATTTTTGGTGTCTAGGCTGAGATTTATTAGCCAGCTGCCAATCTGTGTGATGAGTTATAGTGGGGACCTCTGTCCAAAGAAAAACTGTCTCAAACTACCAAATCCATCCATAAGGCACTGAGAGAGTTATCGGGTCAGTAGCTGAGTTTTAAATGGTCATTGAGATACCGATAAGGTATGATAAAATATGTTGTTTTTCTAATAGACTACCTGAAACTGCTTCTTATAACACCTCTTTAATAGATCATACAATGCTGGGTGAGCAATCAGAAGCAAAACATATGTAGCCATTACAAATGGATATCCAGGAGAGCCCGATCTGCAACTGTAGGAGAGATACATACATAATACTGCTTCATTTTATTGTCAGACTTGGCAAATAGTGCGAGATAATCCCATCAAAATTTTCTGGAGAGGAGGAGAAAAAAGACTCACGACCCTGCTTATTTAGAATATTAGAGGAAGAAAGTATTTTTTTGCAATCTACAGGCTTATAGGTAAAAATGTAAAATGGTTATGAAAGTCAGACCAAAGTGGCAAAAAATGGGGAATTGATTTAAATGTTATGGAAAAAGATTAATATTTATATCAATATTAAAATATTCATCTAAATAATATGGAATAATGACGTTTTATTGGAGGTGTAATTCAAGCAGTGTGTAGCAGTGCATTGTAGAAAGGCAGTGGACAAGGAATCTGTGAGAGCAGGAAAACAAGGGAAGCTAACAGCTGAAATAATCTCATTGTTAGAGCAGCTAGCTAGAAGTATCCAAGAAACAGAGGAACCTGTCCCTAATTCCAGAAATTGTCATACAAAGGATTCAGTTAACAAGGAACACAAGCTAAAGGCTATTGATGCGTTACGATTCTCCTGACTGAAGAATTCCTACAGCAATTTAAAGCACATCTGTTTGATTAATGAATAGTTGCTAATTTGTTTTGATTTGTCTTGCTAATACTGTGTTCAGAATTCCTTACAAATGTGCTGGGAGATACGTTCTTCCAAACAGCTTGTAGACTAGGTAGGTACATATTGCTGTTTCAGCAAATCGTCTAGTGAAGCAGCCAGTGAGAAAACAGCTTGAGCATGTGAAGTTAGAAAGAAACAAAGGGTTTTTTCAATAGTTCATCAGAATTACTAAGCTCAGAATTAAGTGGAAAATGGAAACTGTATATTTATGAAACATGGAAATTTAAGTCACTGGAGTATAACTCTTATTGATATTCAGTGTAATAGCCTTAATATCTTGCAGTTATTGCATACTTCAGAAGATGTAATCTGCTTAAATGTCATACGTTGCTTTAAGCATTTTTTTAGTGTTCATTTCTTAATGTCTTTGTAGACTAAAAAATTGTTTCCAATTATCCGTTGCCCACGTGCAAAATTTAGAAAAAAATATTTCAGTGAAGAAGGAGGTTCTCTTTCAGATTTACTGAAATATTGCCATGGTGGTCTTTAAAATAGAATCTTGGGGGTCATCCTCCCCCTTACTTCAAATAGAGGATCATTTACAGATGACAGGCAGTCCTAGTGGTCATCTTCTCTGGACTCTTCCTGAAAGGTGCAAAGCATTACAGTTGTAAAACCATAGCGTGGTTAATTGATGTCTTAAAGGTATAAGTCAGCTGAGAGCAATGCACAGTGAACTTCAGGTTTGGCTTGGGACCTGAATGTGTGGCAGTGTCCTCTGCTTTCCATGAGAGCCCTTGACCACATTTTCAGTTGAAATTTGGACATGAAAGAAGTGCCGGTCCTTTCACTAGGATAAATGCCACTATCCTTCAGTCAATTAACTGAGTTTTGTTATCTGCTGTTTTTTTAGAGCTTGTCTTGATTTTAAACTTCAGAATTCTGGACTGTGGAAGCAGCCACAACAGAAATCAAGGAGAATATATTCGAACACGTTGAATTAAAAAAGTTAAATGAGTGATATTTACTAACCTTTTAAGGGAGATTGCAATTACAGAGACAAGACAGCTTTCAAACCTCTAACTGAATATGGATTATCTTTCATTTGCAACAGAGAACAACCAGAAGCACAAAAAAGCCTGTGACAGAGTATCCCTGCTGGATTTGCTAATTAATATTGACCTTTCCAAATGAATGATGCTTATTGTATGACTGGAAAAGAGACAACTTGTTTTTCTTTTATGTGAGCTTTACATTGGAAATACGCTTTTTATTTCTGCATCTGGTTTCATGTCAAATTACCATCTGAGGGAGAGACAGCCAGCATTCTCCCTTTGTGCATTGAGAAGCCACTGTCAAAGTAATGTCCACTTGGGCAAAATCTGCAAGGTTTTGAATGACAGGAAGGGAACTTATCTGAGCTTCCATAATGATTTAATCCCGCACTTTAATAAAAGTTTGTTCCCCTTATCCTAGTTCTGGATTTATTTTCTAAGCATGCACTACAAAGGCATATTCATTTCCATTTTTATATGCACAGTGAAAAAAATGTGCCTGTATCCTGATAATTTTGTAATTATGGCTGCTACTAAAGATCTGTTATTCTAATTTTACACAAAATAATTTTACACATAATAAATTTTACACATAGTAAACTACATACTGGATAGGATCCTTCCTTGTGCAGGAATGTCATTGAAATTTGGTAGAAAATTGCCTTTAGCGTGGGCTCCAGAGCTTCCATTCTGCTCAGTTTATATGGAGGTATAATAAAGACATTCAAAATATGGGCAATGAAGATGAGGAAATGCTTCTGCAGAAATACAATTATGTCTATATAGTATTTCCTCCAGTTATGCAAGATATGTTAAAATTAAATCAGAGTAAGAAAAAGACTGATTTATGTACTTCTAGCTATCAAACGGTAGGAAGAAAGAAAAGCCTGAAGCAATGGTGAATGATTTATGATTGAAGAGGTGTTTCATTAACCCCTCTCCTCCAACCACACACAGATAAAGCAAATAATTGCTGTAAGATTGCTTTAATTATTCAGACTATTAAAATTCCTGTCTTGTTTGCTTAATTTTTTAATAGCAATAAATACTGCCTTTCAATATCTCTTGAAATCAACATTATTTTTTCAAGATCCTGTTTCAGTGGGGGAAAGAATCATTTATTGCTAACCTTGTATATCAAGATTGAAAAGACTTATGCATGAATTTGGCTATACAAGGGTAGTTTCATGTTCCATTACCTTCCACAGCATTGCTCACAACACATGACATTAAACAAGCACGTAAGTCTTTGTGAGACTGAGGTTTAAAGATGATTGTTCCTCCAGATTAGCCTTGCATTTTTTCAATTCCTTGCTCTTTTAGCACCATTCCTCTTTATTAACAAACTCACTGGCAAAGTTACATTAATGTAAGCAGCTCCATAGTGAAGCTCCCACCCACTGATCCTTAGCTATTGATCTGGCTTTGCCTTTCAGCACTAATGCACTATCCCTTGTGGTTTGTGACAAGCTGCAGCAACTCGCCACAGATGGTAAAACAGATTCTTAAATATTGATTTGAGGCTCCACTTCTAAAAGTCAGATTCTCTAGAGGTATTGATGAGAAGCCCAGTTTTAATAACAGGTCACTGGATAAAGGAATGCTCTGCGGTAGGTGGAATTTCAGTCTTGAGGGTGGCTTCTGAAACTTATCCTTGCTCAGAGAAGGAAAATGATGTATAACTGAACAGGGCATGAAGACCTGTCCTCTGAATTTGAGAAAAAGAAAATTGAATTAAAAAAGAAGGTATTTTTTTCAGATCGAAACAGGATGAGCAAATGCAGAATGACTGACTACGGTGTTTTAACTGGGCAGGTGGCTCTGCACCACGTGGTTGTTTGCAAACTCCCCCCTTCCCAGTGGGATGGGGGAGAGAATCAAAAAAAAGAACCCACGAAGTAGAATGTGTGGGTTGAGATAAAACTGTTCATTAACACAAAGAGAAGACATATATATATATATGTCATAATTATAATCCTTCTCTTCGTATATATATTCTTGTTATATATATGTTTTCAATATATGTATATTCTTGTTTTATCTATGTACATAACAAGTAATACGCAAGGAATTGCTTACCGCCCCCTGACAGATGCCCAGCCAGTCCCCAGAGCAGTGGAAGAGGAAGAGCTGAATTCCCACCCCCTTTAAAACTCCTTCTGCATTGGTGTCATATGGTAGGAATATCCCTTTGGCCAATTTAAGTCAACCATCCTAATTCTGTTCCCTCCCAGCATCTTCACCCCTTCACTGCAAATGGCCTTGGCTCTATCCAGCGCTGCTTAGCAGCAACTCTAAACATCGGTGCGTTATCAACATTGTTTTTTTCCTAGAACCAAAACATAGCATCATACCGGACACTCTGAAGAGAGCAGTTTCGTCCCAGCTGAAACTAAGACATCAACCTGTAATAATATAAAATGTCAACTAATTATGGTTAGCTATTTATGTGTCATGTCTTACCAGATAAATGTGTTGTAGACTGCATATAAAGTTGGACTAAACCATTCCCCCACGTGCACATCTGTATTAATCCTTGCAGAACATAAAGAAAGGATTTTCATGCTAGCAGTATACCCTGATCTTGAAAGACAGTTTCTGCATGAAGTGGATATACAAGTGGATTGTCTTAATAGCAGACAATAAAACATTCAGAGGTAGTGAAATATAAAGTAAATAATAATGGTAAATCAAACTATTATCGTAAGCAGTGAAACTAAAAAGGCATGAAGATACCATGAATTTCAAAGGAAGCATTGCAGCTGATTTTAGTTTGCTCATAATGAACTCAGGAACTCTTCAGTATGGAATCCTAAAGTGGATTTTAAACTGTGTATTAATGACCACCTGTGGGTAAACCAGAGGTCCTGCCAGCTCTGAAGCATAACAGAAAATATAAGAATGGAGCAAATATATAAACTTTGCCCTTTGTAGTTTGCTATGGAAAACTTGAGGTTCAGGGAGTCTAGCAAGAGTGAATTTACATGCATTTCACAGAGCTCACATGGATTTTTTTTTCCTTGAAGTTATACATTTATTTTTCAGCCTACATATAATTTTTACCATTCCCAATATCTATCAGTGAAATCTTCTGTAACTTAATGAGGCATAGTGTGAAGAACTGTCTGCTCCCACCTATTCTGTACTTACCCTTTCCTAGTTCCCCTTGGTGACCCCTGCTTGCTTATTGGAAGGGACATGTACAAGGATAACTGTCCTTCCCTATCCATTCTTCTTGTGCCACTCAAAATTACAGATCTCTGAGAGCAGTGTAGACTGAGGAGTCCTGGTCTGTTTAGCTGTTCTCTGCTCATGTGATGCTTTTGGTGATCGCTGTTGCCTATTTTTGTGTCTTTGGTCCTTTCCCAGTTTAGAGATAAGACAGAACTAAACATAACTCAAGATGTGATCACATATTGAATCTAAATGGCACACACACACACAAAATGGTATTCTCATGTTTTCTGTGGTGTAAAATAGTTTTAAAAAGTGTTAGTATTTTTACATGACTTTGAAATTTAGCTTAGTTTTTGAGCAAATCACAGCTGTCCTGGGAATCTGTGCTAATTTGCCATCTAAATTTGTTAGTGTGGTTCAGTCATTAGTAAGATTTTCAGCTTAGAATCATATTTTATGAGAAACTTTTATTAGTATTAACATGTAGTCCAAAAAAAAAAAAAAAAGAATGTTTAAAGTTCTTGTTTATCAGCTCTGAAGAGAGCATCTTGGCTCTTGTCCCTTTGGTAAGCTGCTGTGGCCGCTCTGTTCAGAAGGGTGAGATTCCTTCATTTCCATTACCATTTTCAGCACATTTCAATTAGATGTTGCAGCCATTTCCATTTGGGATCTGACTGAAAGAGAGACTTAATTTAGATGATAAATTGTTCAGCCTGGGACTGCATCTGTTTTCTGTGCTTATGTAACTTCAGGCCCACTGAGAGAATCCCTGACCCACCGCTGGTACATGTGTGTCCAGTTGAAAAACACCTATTGTGTGTGTGTGTGTGTAACCTGGGGGTTATCTGCAATGAGTCCTTAATTCAGCCTACCTGCAGTCTGTGTGAATTGTTGGACAAAGCAAATGATTCCTTTTGTTGTTCCCGCATCTTCCCTGGCTCTGGTCTCTGCAGTCTCCTCTCTCCTTGTTAGTCACACTGCCCTTTTTCTGGTGTTCCCCAAACTGTCTTCGCCAGTTTGTAGCTGTGGCCCTTGAGCAGGAGCTGGAGAGTGTTGTGCATCCATTTGCTGTCTTTGGAGGGAGGCAGGGAGCTGGGAGCTCATGGTGCAGGATTTCCAGGTACTTCAGCATAAGTAATGGCACTTAAAGGATTTGGCATCGACTATATGTGTGAAAATGTGGTCACTGTTCTCATTTCGATATCTATGGCAGGTTGGTTTTTTTGAACAGGAGAAGCAGT
Organism: Numida meleagris; assembly: GCF_002078875.1. Taxonomy (NCBI): domain Eukaryota; kingdom Metazoa; phylum Chordata; class Aves; order Galliformes; family Numididae; genus Numida; species Numida meleagris. The sequence continues at coordinate 86,194,817 of NC_034412.1, read as the reverse complement.
GAGGAGTTGGTAGTCCAGTTTCACTTTTTCATCCAATTTTTTTTTTTTTAACGTTATACAAATGGATGTTTTCAGGGCACAATGCAAACTATTAGCAGTATTCTCTAGGAAAAAGCTTTGGAAAGCTTTTGTTCTTAAATAGAATGTAGCTTCAGGAGAACCTTTGTTCTATAATACAGAATTATTTTGTAAGGCTGGTTATAATTTTATCCTATGAATGATGAAATTTCTTACCAACTCTGTGGAGCTGCGTAGGTTTCATCTTTAGGTGTTTTTGTTTTCAGCTAATCATGTTTTCTGAAATACATGTAGACACGATTCATCTTTGGTTTTCTTTTTAAATCTGTTTGGCCTCATAATAGCAAAAAGTTGTTTTTATCTACAGTTCTTCTTTTGGCTGGCAGTAACAGACATCTTCAAGGTTCCTGTTTTCGTGCCTTAAGGAGTACATGGTGTTATCAGAGCCTTCCCCTCACCAGCTCTCTTTCTCTCTTTGTTTTGTTTACTGATAGTTCTCAGTAAACCCTTGCAGTTATCATCAAGTGCTCAGGCCATGATAACAACATTTTGCCAAAGCTTATACTCTACATTTCTCCCCTTCAAAAGCAATGAAAGATTTGTTTAACTGAATATAGTTGACATTTCTTCTATCCCATCAATCCCTGTATACACTTATAAATTCCTGTAGAAAATAAAAAGTAGCTCCAGATAAACTTTCATTATATTAAAAAGGTAGCTTTTCTAACTCCTGCTCCATATTATCTCAGACACTGTTATTGCTTTCCCTTTAAATAGATCTTTTCTTCTTTGTGCTTTGGAAGACATTATTCACATTTGAATTTGGGAGCCATCTCTCTTGCAGCAGTGCTGTGAGAGATGTGCTCTTTTTCATCCAGGCAATAGTGAAGGCCAGAGAAACAGGGACGTGAGAGGAGTTCTGAAAATTTTGCTGAGGCATTAGCCAAGGTCCTTTAATATAACGTAAAGGATCACGTATATTCCTTGTGATGGTTTGGGGAGGAACACGGGATTGTGTGTGCTATTTTGGACTGTGATGCTGCACCCACCATATGAGCCATCTTTAACATTATTTTTTAAAGTTCATATATGCCAGAATTTAGACCCTGTGGTGATTAAAGCTCAGGCCTGTGAACCAAACAGTAATTTTCAATGGCATTGAGTCTGGAAATCATGATGACTCCATCAAAAGTGTGAAATGGGACCAGTGAAACAAAGAGAAAAACCTTTTCTGAGGACACAGAATTTTATGTTTTCTGAGACTGAAGTTATGTTTTGTCTGTTGCTAGGGTTGATAGCTGGTTGACTCCTAAAACATCACTTAGTTACAATCCACTTGCTGTTCTTCAGTGGGATGTGCAGTGGTGCTGTGTGATTGATCTCTTTCCTGCGATGAAACTGTAGATATCTGCATATGTTTCTGCACAACAAATGCACACTTTGCCAGTGCCTTTCGCATCCACCAATAGTCTATGTAAGGTCAGAGAAAACAAAGGCACACTAAGAATCATTATTTTTTAAACGAGATGTGAGATTTTCAGCAGATGGCAGTTCCTTTTGAGAAAGATCATATTTTTATGCCTCAGGCTTTCTTCAGGATTCAGGAAAACAGTGCTCTGGCAAGTATTCCTCACCCAGCCCATCCTTCTGCCCAAAGTATGGAATTACTTCTGTGCAAATCTACCCTGGTTTTCAGCTTGGGAGCAGGAAGCCTGGCAGAAGGGGACTGCACATTGCAGGAAAGTCTCCCCTTGGTTATGCTGACTATAGGAGCTATCTGCTGGTAGAATTGCTGCCTTTTTTTCTGCAGCGATATTGGGCTTTCATGCCTGCAGTAGTTTATGCAGCTTAATTAATCTAAGTCTTTCTAATACTTACTGTGGTGAGGCTAGAAAAGCAATAAACAGTGCAGATAAGGGATGAAATGGTTTAATCTCATTAATTAACAAAACACAGAGCATCCAGGTACAAATATTACTTCTCTTCTAATCCCTGGCAGTTGGATGAGACACATAGAACTGAGAAAATACATCTAAGCTGTAAATGAAGGTGTAGTTCAGTTAGGTTTTCTTTTTATTTTCTGGTTTTAATAGCAACTTCACATCATAATTAGGAGGATGAAATTCTTGCCAGCCAAGTACATAGTTTGGACAGATTAAAGGCAAGAGGTATAAGAAATGATAATTGCTTCGTGCTCGTCAGAATTCTATTGAAAATCTGACAGGATAATTACAAAACACCTGCTTTGCGGAATGTCGAGGCAAATTTTTGAAGAGCTATTTAAAGTTGCTCGTTTACAGTCTGTCTGAAAAGTTTTTCCCCCTCTTTTGAAGTAGTTCAGAACCATTTAGATGTGTTGTACATGTACAAATATAAACCTTATTCCCATGTGCATGTCTGGCTGCATTCTACTGCCCACTCCCAAAGAAAATTGCCCATCATTTTTTTGCATTATCCCCTCATCCTTCGCCCATGTACTCACCCTTAGCTTTCTGCCGAACGTTATTTCACCTGATGGAAAGTGTAATCTTGTTGCTTTCAACGGGCTGAATCATAGCCATAGATAAATGAAATGAACATTCTGATGGACTATATGAAGAAGTCTGTCTTGACTGACAGCAAGAAGTTGTTCTGCTTTCAGCACATCTCATCTTAGAGGGCACGGTGATGCTGGGTTGGTGGTTGGATTTGATGATCTTGGAGATCTTTTCCAACCTTAAGGATGCTATGATTCTGTGAAATGGCTTTTCTTCACCTGCTTTTGGAACTTGAAGTCAGGCTCACCAAATTGCCGGTTTTCAAAGAATATTCTAGACTTAGGTGCCAGAACCATACTGATTCACAGTCCCTGGAGGTATTAAAGAAATTTTAGATGTTGTACTGAAGGACATGGTTTAGTGGGAAGTATTGTTGATAGGTAGATGGTTGGATGGTTGGGTGATCTTAGAGGTCTTTTCCAACCTTGGTAATTCTATGATTCTGGGATTTTACTGATAACTGAAATTCTGACTTCCTACTGAATTTCACCATATGAGGTCATTTGAATCACAGGGCTACAGAGTTCTGCAGAAAGGCCGCAGAATGGCTCAGGGATCCTGTAGGAGTTGAGTTATGTCTTAGCTCTCTTTTACCAGAGGTGACCAGCTGTAGGACCTGACGCCAGCACCACCTAGTCTTCTCACTTCTGGGCTCTGCCAGGGCTAGAGTTAGTGCAGGATTTTTGGGGGAATTTGAAGAGACCTTGGTTAGTGTAATGGGCTTTTAACAAATGAGGTGAGATCCACAAAAAACCAGTTGTTTCAATTACTGCAATTCAATGCGAGTCATCAATATCATTACTGTAGACAGCCAGACAGGGATGCCAAGGCCCCTGTACACCTTCTGTGTGACAGGAACACCTGCATTTTGGTTATGTGTCAGAAAACAGGATGTGGGGACCCCAGGAAGGATGCCCACAGATGAACTGCCTTGCTGTTCTGTATCTGTAGTCAACTACTTGGTATATTTATGTGGTTTCCCAAATAGATGCTTTGGGACCATAGTGATAAGGTTAATTACTGTAAATTTGAAGCTTACTGTTTGTACTCTTATAAGATAATCTTCATATATAGAGATAAAAGAGAAAGGATAAAGGTGCCAGGCATAGAATTAATTCTATATCGTGTACATCTGTATATTGGATTTCCTTGTTTCACAAGAAATACACAGCACAGATTGTGTAACAGTGTGTTTCTTCTGTAGAATTCTGATCTCTCCCTTGCTTCTTTTTCTTTAAACAGTTTATGAAGAACCAGAAGACCCCAGTAATAGATCATTTTTTTCAGAAATTATCTCTTCAGTGTCAGATGTCAAATTCAGTCACAGCGGTAGATACATGCTAACAAGAGATTACCTCACTGTCAAGGTTTGGGATCTGAACATGGAAACAAAGCCTGTAGAAACGTACCAGGTAGGTATTTCCTACTGACCTCCTCCTTATTGAAGCGCAACAATTGAAAAATTAAAATACTGAAGGTTTTCTTAAACTTTTCCTGCTTGGTCTGAGGAGCTGTGAGTCAAGAGTTGTTAATCAGTGTGATTAAAGTCCTGATAGTGGAATCCTTGCAGTTGCAAAAGGACAATTTCAGCGTTAGTAAAGTTGTGCAACTCCTAGGGAATCAGGATAACAGTGCGGAATGGGCTCTTGAAAGAAACAATGCTTCCAACAAGGGAAATCATCTCTTCACTTTGGCATCCATTTTCAATTGATGTATTCTACTATTAACATTTGAAAGAAAGTGAGGAAACGATGTTGTGAATTGATTAGCATTCTGCTCCCTCTGGGACTGGTGGGAGTTTACACCTTTATCATTACAGAACTTTTTTTTTTCTAAACCTTCACTATACATTTCTCCCTTGTGCCTAGTTGTAGAAGAGATCGTTGTTAAATCCTAACATTACCACTGACGCAGCACTTTGTGAATGCCAGACAGACACATCTGGTTGCCTGCATTCGTTGTGATTTTATCCAGACAAAATGCCGGTGGCTGCAGCCAGCGCCGTGTTTGTGCTCTGACATCTGTTCTAGTTGGCAGTAGAGGTCTGAGCTTACGTTTTGTGACTCTGCCTTGAAGAGGGAAAATGTGTCTGTGACACAGAAAATGCTTGTAACAAACATGCCGTGAGAAAAAGCTGTTAAGCTACCTAGAGAAGAGTATGAAAAGAAGGGAAAATGTCATTCACCTGGCTTACATGTAGAGACGGTCCTGCAGGACTGTGGAACTTCATGTCTATCTAATGGCAAGTGGGGCACAGTAGTTCACAGTAACTACTATTAAGATTATTTTTAAAATAGTTTGTAAGGAGAATTTGGTGGTGGGTCTTGTCAAAGCAACCAACATTTGGCATCAGTAAGATTGGAGGTGTTTATTAGAAAGTGTTCAGTAGACAAAGTAGGCGATGTTTTCCAATGCACCCACTGCATTTCAGTGGTTCCCCTTTGCCTGTTAGCGTGGGGAACTCTGGGCCTGTGTACCTTTAAAATGACGGAATTGGTTTTGCCCTGAAAATGGCAGTATTTGCAATGCTAAATGTGTTTAAAATGTTTTCTAGTGGGGAAGGTAAGAGTGAGACAGTGTTTTATATAACAGATCTCAGATTTTAGGAACTTAGATAATATATTGTTTTATATTTATGCTAATGGAGTAGGCAACCTTCTCCCTGGAGAGGAATAGCTGGTCAAGCCAACCTGTTCGTCTTGGCTTTGACATCTGCTTTTATTTCCTCCTGTAGGTAGCTGTGAAACAAGCTGGCCACCTTTAAATCAATCTGACACCCAACAGTGGGGCCAATTAAAAAGTTACATTCCTCCATGCTGGGATGTGGAAACTGAGTATAATGTAAATTTTTCAGTACTGATTATTGCTATCAGAACAAATAACAAGAAACACCTGAAAACAGAACTGTGTTCTGGCTACTTTACTTTAATCCAGGGATTGCCTTTAATTTTCAGTGCTTTGTAAAGAGTGTACAGATGCATGTATGCATGCATGGAGAATCTGCAGCTCAGAGGCCTTAGGAAGCCCATAGCATAGGGGGGCTGCATAGGATTATTCACACAGTCCAGCTGCTCTCAGCAACCTTTGATCTTTTTCAACTGCAGAGAACTCTGTTCTTAAGAAAGAAAGAAACAAAAAAGTAGTTTAACTTCTTATTATAAAGTTGTTTTTTTTTTTTCCCTAGGGGTATCTCACTTCCTTAAATCTCTTACATAAATTTGTAAATCTCTCGAGATTTTGTGGTGGATCACCTGAAGTCAGCAAATAAACCTAATATTTTAGGTTTTGTATCTATATAATTCTGTTTATGTGTATATCATTTAAAGGTTGTATTTCTAATTTCATTGGCTGTTTGGTAGCCACTTAGATGTTGTCTAACTGAAAGGCTCACGGAGCAGCAGGTCACGATAGGAGATTTCCCCACAAGACCAAAAGGAAGAGCAGAGTTTATTGCTGTAATGCTTCATTATTGGGATGGAATTTTAGTGTTGCAAAAAAAATCAAATTCCTCCTACAAGTTCTTATCAGTGCCCTGGCCAAAAGACTGCTATTGCATTGAACAGCTGTTGCAGAAATGCTTTATCTACTGACAGTGATTCAACATGATTTTCTTCCGTTTATGCTTCACTTGCAAGAAAAAAAAATAGGCAGAGTATGGTGCCCTGGACAGCACAAAGAGCAATACAATAGCACTGCCAGTGCTTGAACATTGCAGGGCATTCCTGCCTGACAGGATACTCTTTTCTTGCTGCTCAGGTGAATGATTCCAGCAGAACCATACCAGCAGCTACCAGAGGTGAACATGTTTGGAGCTGATAATAGCTTGATCCGCTTTTGGCGTGGCTTATTGTATAGGGATTTGAACTAACGTGTCACTTATGCACAATTCTTGATTGTGAATAGTCAGTCCCAGTGAAATAGCTCCCCACGAAGTCATATCGCTGTGTAATTCCGTAGCAGAAAATGACTAGATAATTCCATGAAGGTCTGACCTAAAACAGTGCAGTGGAGGAAAGGAGAATGCCTGGGGTTAGTAATGAATTTGATTGGGATTGGGATGTGGTAAGACCAACATGTACAGGCGAAGCAAATCTGATTTTACCCTCAATCTGTTGTGGCAGATGAACATTAAAAGCAAGGTGAAAGTTAAGTGTTTTCTGTTAGGTTTTCCTAGTCTCTGAGGGTATGAATGTGGTCAGATGTGGTAACCAAAGGGTCAACGGGAAGAGCAAGCCGCTGTCCCAGGCAAGTTGGCAGTCAGCCAAGAAACAGGGGCTGACACCTTGAAGAAATCAGCAAGAGAACCGGGAGAGAAAATGCAAAACGCTTCTTGGCAGAGCTGATGAAAGGCGCGGCTCTGAGCTGCGGAGTCGGACACACGTTGCGAAGGGTGTGTGCATTACAGTGGTCATGGCAGATGGCTGCTGGAAGTGGGAACAAGAGAGGCCTGGAAATGACAGTCAGCAAGCAAATGTGATCTGCTTTCTTCACCTGCCTTACCCTTTGTGTTTCTTCCAAGTACTGGGAGCTCACAAACATGATAATGGAAAGAACTCCAGTTCTGTAAATGACACTGGTAGCACAAAAAGGCTCTAAGTAAAGAGAAAATGAAAGGATTTAATTACAAAGGGTGTCATGAACTGCATCAGTTCTAAGTATTCTGACCTGTGAGGGTAAACGTTCCTCAGGGCAGAAGAGGATGCTGAGTGTGTGCAGGAAGAACTGCGGTCAGGAGACCCTTATTCAGATGGCCATGAAGAGAGCAGCCTGCATGGATGCACAAAACCAGTACCCCTGTGCCAGAGCTCAGCAGTGCCCTAGGCTTTCAGGTTGGCATGTGTCCCTCGAGGCCCTCCACACAGCTTCAGTTTGCAGTTTCTGCAACAGCTAGAAGAAAACACCAGCAATGAGAGTGCATTCGTAAATTCACCTAGGCAGGGATTCTCTAGCTCATTATTTCCAAGCAAAAATGAAACCAATCATCCAGAAGGAAAACTAATCAAATTCAGCAAAGGGCTGAAACAGTCTGCATGAAATCTGTCTCTTTATGAGAACTCTTACTCAACCCAGAGGAGAGGTCTTCTCCTGGTTAATCCCACTTTTCACGTATATATGTGAGAATGTACAGTGTTGTTTTTAAGTTTCAGCCAAATAGTAAATGTCTTAGGGCTAAATTAGTGCTCTAATTTGCAACCTGTGGAACTGCAACCTTGTGCTTTATTTTGCTTCTGAAATACTTTACCCAAATATATGTATTACCATACGCAACAGGTTCTTTTAATAGAGCCAGGTTCTTTCTGCCACAAGAAGTGATAATCCACTTATCCTGGAATATGACATTTTTGATACAATTCAAATTAGATTTTGTGCACGTTAATTAGCACATCTAGGGCATCAGGTGGTGAAACTTCTGTGGGAATTAGGCTGGCACTGAGAAAATCACCCAAGCAAGAAACAAGTGTTCTGTGGAGGGGTGGTTTGCAGCCTGCTGAGGGAGGTATGCTTCACGCCTTCCCGCAGCAATAATTCTGCAGCACCTGGTTAATTGGGTTGTGGGAAGGCATGGATAGCTTCTTTAAGCACAATATCTTCTGCAGTGTTACCAATCTGTGCGGTGTAATTCGCAAGTGGCTGTGGGAGATAAAGCAGAGAGTGGGGGACTGGCTTTGGAGTTGGTTGTGCTGTTTCATGAATAACAGCTGTTGTTTTCTACAAAACAGGTCCACGATTACCTTAGGAGCAAGTTGTGTTCCCTCTATGAAAATGACTGCATCTTTGACAAGTTTGAATGTGCATGGAATGGATCAGACAGGTAATCCATCCTTATGTCCCCCATTGTCTTGATTTAGCAAAAGAGCTCCCTCCATACAATGGGGAACACTCAGAAAGTAAGGTATTATGTGTGGTCATTCTCCATATAAATTTCCATCTCTGCATGCTTGTGCTCAGGCTGATTAAAGGTGCATGGTTGTTGGTGTAGCTGCGTCTCCAGCATCCTTTGACATGATATATATATACATTTTTAATCTTGGCTCATGCTTTGCTGGAAAAAAAACCTTCAAATTCAGTCCATTTTTGCCAAAACTGTAGGGAGGCTGCAAGAATTGAGAAGAATGCTAGTGGTGCACACAACCTTGCCAGCACACTGAGGAAGCTTGTGTGATCCTATGGCAGGGGGGTTGGACTAGATGGTCTCTAGAGGTCCCTTCCAACCCCTACAGTTCTGTGATTCTGTGATCCTGCATTTGCATGAGCTCCTTCCAAAATCCAGTTCATTTATTGGGAATGGGGAGAGAGGACAAGCAGAGACAGACCCACTGACCCTCTGCAAGATGCTGCCACCTTCCCACTGATTCTTCTGTTACCTACACCTCATGTGTTCCCTGGTTTTATGCACTCAGGGAGAGGTTCCTGTTTGCATCTTGATCATAGCATCTTGTTAAACCTTTTCACAAGAGACACTGTCAGAAATGAGAAGGAGAGAGAGGGAGGATGAAATTCGGCAATGTCCTATTGCTAGCAGATAGTGATGGTACTTTGGGCAGTAGGAATATTGCACTGTATGAACTGAGCAGCCTTAGAGGACTGAGATGATAAAAATGAGTGAAATCCAGGAGTATAATTCATGGTGAGGATTTTAGCTGAAAGAAAGCACAACCTTCCATTTTACCAATTGGAAACAAGTCACAGGGACATTCACCATACAGCGTGGAAGGGATTAGCAGACTGCAGAATGCACATGGGGGAGAGGGCACGAGCCAGGTTTGCATGACACACAGTGACTCCTTGGCTCAGCATAGCTGGGATTCAAAAGGCAAGTGCTGCAGATCTGTTTGGCGTGTGCAGAGAGCTTGGAACTGCTCACTTAGCCTTGCCTTTGGGAAAGCAGCCCATCTTGTGTCACAGGGAGCAGGCCTGCCCACCTGGACTGAGCAAGGACGGTGAGCCAGTGTAGAGCAGCTGGGAAAAAGGCACATGCAGTCCTTGTGTGGGCTGGGATATCCTCCAGAGAGAGGAGCAGTGCTGACATTATGCTGGGGTCTCGTTCAGTGACTTTTCTTGTCCCTCATCCGGAAAGCAGATGAGCTGATCAGGCAAATGGACAGCTGCTCTGGAGAGAGGAGAGGTCGGGATTTTGTCCAGTAAAAGAGGACCCAAGATTATACTCACTTCTACTAAATACATCATGGAGGCGTATACAGGGAGGAAGAGGATCTAGCTAAGCTAAGTGCTGACAATAATGCATGCCTCAGTAATATTTTCGCCTAAGGACTAACTCAGTGTTGAGCAGACTCCCTGATACAAAGTGCAAACCATTTAAAAAGATGTAGATGGACCACCCTGGGCAGCATGCTTCCTAGATTATGACTGCACCTTGGGAACCAGCAGTTGTGGAAATGTTTTCAGTGTGATCAGAAAGTGGGAATGACCTGCAAAAATTTGAGGGGAGGAGCCAGGTTTTGGGGCTTCTCTCTGACCTCCCAACCTGAGTGGATGGGTTGACTTCAGAGATTCTGAGTACTGCTTGGTCCTACTTGGTAGTTTGGTTCTATTGGAAATACCAAAGTAAAAACCTTTCAGTGGTGCTGGTCCCTGACTAAATCTGCTACTGAAGAACCACACAATCGTAGAATAATAGAAACATGGAATCACTTGAGTTGGAAGGAACCCTTAAAGATCACCTAGTACTGCTGCCCTGCAATGAACAGGGACAAATCAAATCATTCAGATATTCTGAAACCTGAACAAACATTCAGGTCCTTTCAGGCCATTTTACCTATCCTCAGTGGGAGTTCCCAGTGTGTTGTGCAGGATGGGCAGCCATGTGGCCCAGAGTCCTTCTCCCTTCGTCACATGGAGTGCCGCCATCCACACTGATGAAGCGAGACCACTATCTGAATAGCTGCCTGCTAATAACACAAGTTTTATTCAATAGCAGGATGTAAAATGAGTGTAATATTTCAGCTCCTACCTGACAGATCAGGAAGATCAGCGCAGTAAGTAATTATTAAGTGGGAGCCTTGCACTGTGAGGGCTTAATTTGTTGTAGTGCCCAAACATCAGGGGGTTGTTAGCCTTGCACAATTACCAGATCTGTCACTAAGCACAATATGCTGCTCTCGAGTGTAAGGAAGCGTTCTGTAGCGTAGCTGGCAACGTTTGACAGAAGATAAGGGTCTGCTTTAGTTTAGTTGTTTCTTTTTAAGAGTCAAAGACACCAGTGCTGATGTTCATCTTTTGAGGTGAGGAAATTCATGTTCACTCTTCTGAGCTTCTTGCTTCTGTGCACAACAAGTATTTTATCATTTTGCTACTCACTACAAGATTCTTTTGGTTTTGGTAGTTCATAATTTACATTACATTTGGGTACCAGCGGCTGTTAGAGAACAGTTCATTTGAATAGTAAAGTCACTTACTTTGATCCTTTCAGTATATGTTTTTTAACAAAGCTATTCTGCTAAAGATAAGCAGTGCTATTCCTAAGAGGTGCTGTAATACAATGTTTATGGCATTAATTCATATTCATAGCAGTAATAATCACAGTTCTAAACATGTTACTTCTATCCTTTGCAGAGTTTACAATGACAGTTTCAAGCGAAAGGTTGTTCATTTAAAAATGAAAGCATGCTTGTTACTTGGGATAAAATACTTCTTATTAATTTTGTCATTATTAAGGAGTTAGCATAGGCAATGATAGAACCTGATGGTGAGGCTGTTTACAAAAAAAATCAATGTTCACAAGCTCTGATTAGAACGTGATTGATGCTCAGTTTCTCCAATGAGCAGGAACTAATATGATCAGACAGAGCCTATCTCATTTGCTGAAGGGCACATTAATCAGAAGCCACTTGGGCAGAAGCAGTGGTCAGGGAGAGAGTCAGGCAGAGGTCTTACGGTAATTCAGCCAGATGAGCACACATTATCTGTGGTTGGGTATATTACTCTAAAATCATGCCATCTTTATTGTATATACATCATTACATGTCTATGCAGAATATGTGAGCTCTGCTTTGTATGCCGCTTGCATTCGGTTCTTGCATTCAATTTCTAAGTCAAGTGAGTACTTACAGAGCTGTTTGTGATTAGTAAAGAAAAAAATAGCGTCGTGTATTCTACATGGTAGCAAATGAATACCTGAATTACTGTCCTGTTTTTAAGATTTCAGTGAATGGTGTATGGGGAACCCTTCCAGGGGGGGACTTCTGAATGCCATCACCATTAGTGCTGTGCTGTGAGCAGGTGAATGAAGCCACACAGCACTGTGCAGTCAGCCCTTCACTACTGAAGTGTCAGTCATCCTAGTGTGCGCCCGTCAGCCTTAGCTCTGTCAGGCGGAATTGGCAGGCCCCGGGGCGCAGGACGCTAACCGCCTGTTCCCGCTGGCAGCGCGCTCCGTTCCGGAGAGCTGGTGGACATCAGCTTGTTATCATGGCTCAGCATGACACATGTTAGCTTGGGAGGGCTGGGGAATCCCTCTTCTTATTTCCAGTCTTAACCCCACCAGCGGGGTTTGAATGGCTGGTCTTTAAGGTCCCTTCCAACCTAAGCCGTTCTGTGATTCTCACGATGGTCACAAGAAGATGTTGGGCCTTGCGTGTTAGTCCCAGAAGGCTGCAGGTGTGCTGTCCCGCTCTGATAGACATAACGCTGAAATCCTGCAAGTGTAGGGGCTCGGCATAACTGGGGAGATGGTTTCAGGTGGAGGAAATGGCCCTTTCCACGCTGGGTGCCTCCAGGGGCAGCTCTGCAGAGACTCAGGACAGTGTCTGGAGGCAGCTCTGGCGGGCGCTGCTCTGAGGTTTGGATCCCATGGTGAATCTCCCCCTCAGAGAGCTAAGGAGCAGGCGGGCAGGGCTGGTTTCATTTTTCCATCATCCCTCAGCCTGCCATGTGCTGGCCATTGAAGCCTGCCCAGCCCTTTCCTTGCCTCATCCTGTGGGCTCTTAACTGACAGTGAAGGGGGGAAGCTGCGACATGAGCTGGACTCCTCTAGACAACAGAAATCTGTACGTGAAGAAAAGTCGTTAGGCATCTCGGAAGGCTGATCTGAGCCAGAATTGGCCCAAAATGGGTTATGAAGGAGTCTTTAAAACCAAAACAGAACAGTGTATGGTTGGGTTTTTAAGCAGGCCCTAATTCTAGCTGATAATCCCAGAGCTTCAGGGCCAAGGCAGCTGAATCGAGTCATTGTGATAGAAACTGTGTGTGTGCGGGGAGGGCTGCAACATGGATGACATTAAAGAGCTTGGCTTGCAGTAAAGAAATCTGCATAAAGTAGGGGAGTAACAGAGATTTGAGAAAGACAAAAGCATGCCAGTTCTCAGTGACCGACTGACTGAGGAAAGCTCAATGCTTGAATAATAGTGTGGAAAAAAATCTGACTGCAGTTCAGTATTAATGCCGAGGGCCTGTTCGGATACCCCTGGGGTTGGTGGAACAGGAAATACGTTGATGTCGGACTGAACTGGCTTTTTCCTTCCCCCTTTACCTCCTGTAAGAATACATTTGTTCTGCTTGTAAATGTAAATAATGGTATAATGGTTAAACACTTCGCACTCAGAGATGGGAGATGTAAGTTCAGCAGTGAGGTGCCTCTGACTGCCTCTTTAATGAGGAAAAGTGCCGCGGTGTCAGCGCAGGCTGGAGGAATTACTGAGGTCTTGTGTTGCTGCGTAAAGCACTTGAAAAGCTGTGAGACTTTTCTCCCAGGACGAGAGGGAATGGCTCTAAGTTGTACCAGGGGAGGTTCAGGTTGGATATTAGGAAACATTTCTTCTCTGAAAGAGCGGTGAGGCACTGGAACGAGTTGCACAGGGAGGTGGTGGAGTCACCATCCCTGGAGGTGTTCAAGAACCATAGAGATGTGGCACTGAGGGACGTGGTCAGTGGGCATGGGGTGATGGGTTGACAGTTAGACCTGTGTTGGATCTTAGTGGTCTTTTCCAGCCTTACTGATTCTATGATTTTTGGAGCCCACTTGGAACAGCGGGCAGAGAGGAGGGCTCCATCTCTGTGGGGTTAGAGCCTTAAAAAAAAAAATATATATATATATATTAATAATATAATATATATATATAAATAAATAAATATATATATATAAAATATATATATTTAATTATTAACTCATGCTTTTTTTAAAGCAGCTTTGCTTCTCAGGGGCAGCTACTGTGTTGTGAGCCCAGAATGTCTCTGCACAGCTGAGGTGGTCCCTTTGTCCGTACTGAGCCCATCTGGGTGCTGCCTCAGGCTTCTGTGGTTTTGGGTGGGGGACTTCTGAGTGGAGGGCTCTAGTTTCTTGGAGCAGCCTCACTGGCAAGGGTATGGGCCAGCAACCCATGGTAACACTGCTATGCAGAACAAGCAGCCAGAGGTATGGGGTAGGCACTACCTATATTCAGCTACCATTTCTATATTTACAGATATATATATATATATATATATACATAAAAATCCTCCTTACGGCATACATTCCGTCATTGTATATTATATTTTCCTGAACAAGAATAAACTGCAGGGTTACACTGAGTTCTCACTCTCTTTTATTGTTATTTTAAGCAGCAGGTAAGGTTATAATCCATCTGGGTTTGTGACCTTGAACAAGAATGGACACTTTCTCATTTCCATAATGCTATTTTTTACTGAGCCATTAAAATACAGACAAACAGGACCAGCATGAAAAGATGTCATCTACATATGTTAAAAAAAACCAACAACCCTGCAATGAATCCAACCAGAGGAAGCAGACTTTTAAAAATATGTGAGCTGAAGAAATCAAAAAGCAAATGGGCTGTAAAAGCAGCATTACTGCAAGCAAAACCTAAAAAAAGAATTCTGACAAGCACTTACTGTGCAGTTGGTGCATTGGTCCGTTGCCTGCATGAGCACTGCTCCCCCGATGGGTTCCGGCTGCGTCTGGTGCAGGGGCTGCACTCCCAGGAGCCCCGATGCCCCGGCACAGCTCTGCAGGCACATGGGGCCCTGCAGCCCCAGCTCAGCCCCCCCAGTGGTGCGCTGGGCCATCAGCATCACAGTGCATGGTGGTGCTGGGGTAGGAAATCGCCTCTACTTTTTTAGGTTGTGAATAGCCATTGTAGCAGGAGCCCTAATGACGAGGCGCGGTGATTTGGAAGGAGTGAAACATTAGATTTACTGCTGTTTATGCAGTTTCTGAAATGGGCACTAATCTTGATCAATAGGCTTTCTGCAGCTTCTGGGATACGTTTTATCAAGCTGTCACGCTGCCTGTCTTTTTGTTTCGCCTGTGAGATTGCTCACGTGCAGCTCAATGAGCAGCACAGGTGGGGCAGGTACGGGTGCGTCTGCAGACAGCCCCGCTGCAGCTTCTGCTGCCCAGGGACAAATGCCTCTGGTGCCCAGCGCAGGGCAGAAGCAGCCGGTCAGCAGGACGCAGGCTGCGTGCCAGCAGCAGACAGCGGAGCAGGACAGAGCTGCAGCGCTGCTGGCACAGGGCGCAAACCCAGCTCTGCCGTTCAGTGCAACACCACTTAGCTCCACAGCTCCCACGGATATGGAGCACATCACTCATTTGTATTGCAGTAACTCCTAATGGCCCCAGATGATATCAAGGCGATGCTGGCTGCGAGCTATGCGTGCAGGACAGGACAGCTCCTGAATGCGAGGGCACCAAATCTGCTCAGCCGGTGTGCAGGGCAGAGAGCACGGCTCACACTTTGCATTGTGGCACTGCTGGGTGTGCAGCTCTCCTGGCAGGCTGATCAGATCCTGCCAAGGCAGGAGACAGCAAAATGTGAAAGCAGAGCAGCTGTCACCCGTGGTGGAGATCAGTTTGTTAAATGCAGAGCACGTGAAATATGCTTGGTTGGGCTGTGCTGAACAGGCAGATACTGACTGACCGCCCGCGCCTGTCTTAGGACTCAGTGTACAGCTCCTCCCATGGAGACCTGGTGGTTTGGGGTGGGTTCCCCTTCTGGAATGGAAGTGCTGAAAGTCACTGTGCTTGGGGCCAAGACGGGAAGGGTGAGCGGAGTGTGGCCCCAGATGTCAATAATGAAAAACTTTGCAGGAGATGAGCTCTCAAGCAAGGTTTTAAAATCCATGACTACACGAATCCAGTAACCTGAGGGCCAAGGATGAAATCCTGAATTCATTAAAGCTGGTGACAAAATATCTCCCCCTAGGGAATGGGGGAATGAAGAAACCAGTCTCCATTATTTCAGGCTGATTCGTGGGGGAATCTTTATGCAGAGTGAAGTCTTGTCCCTTTCTCCTCAGTGCAGAGATCCTGACTTGAATTTTCCTTCAAACTTTTTATACAAGAGACAAAAGAATCGTATTTATCAATAGGTTCAGTTTTAAGAAGTATTACAGATGTTAATTCTAATAGTGTACAGACTTGCCAATGGGTCTATAGCTTCAGAAAGAAAAAGGTTTTGTTTTGAAAAGAAATGTACTTTTGCAAACTCTGTTTCTTTTTGAAAGATTGTCTCTGGAATCATGGTAATCTCAGCTGTCAGAAAAGGTACAGCTCTGGCAGAGCGCGCTGAAACGTGTCACTTCCCTGTCTGTTGCAGTCAGTCTCATGATGTTGGGGTCCTGACTTGTGAGAGTTTGTGCGTATGCCCGTGGATGCCATTTCTGGGGAAACTGTAGATTTCATTGAATACCTTCAGAGGGAAGGGGAAGAAAATTTCACTTGGGGGAAAATTCCGCGGTTTGTATTCTCTCCCAGCTGAAACCAGAAGACATCCAAGTGTCAGTGCTCAGCTGTCCTGGTGAATTCGTGTCAGCAGACCTCCCACAAGCTGCTCTGTAATTATATCTTTGGTTTTTCCCCCCCCCCCTCTCTCTTTCTCTCCCCAGTGTCATCATGACAGGTGCATACAACAACTTCTTTCGAATGTTTGACCGGAACACCAAGCGGGATGTTACCTTGGAGGCATCCCGGGAGAGCAGCAAGCCCCGCGCTATTCTCAAGCCCCGGAGAGTCTGCGTCGGTGGCAAGCGGAGGAAAGATGACATCAGTGTTGACAGTTTGGACTTTACTAAGAAGATCTTGCACACAGCGTGGCACCCGACCGAGAACATCATTGCTATAGCAGCGACAAACAATCTCTACATATTTCAGGATAAAGTGAACTCAGAAATGCACTAGGTTTATCAATATCCCTCTGTATCTACAAACCAGCCTCTCGAGAGTTGTAAAAGGATGTGATCTTCACAAAAATTAGGGCTTCTGTGGTGGGATTTGTAGGTTGCATCCTTTCATCCCTCAGCCTGTATCATTACTGGTGGCAAGCCAACTATTCTCATCACTGCAACTGTATGAGTAAAAGGCACGACTGCAAATCCAGCCCCGTGGTCTGTGTCAGTTCCTTTAATCCAACAGGGGCACTTACACATCTGGGGAGTGTTCTGAGGAGGGCTGGGACTCCTCTGCTGCTGTCAGTGCTTTGAGGGTCTCAGTGGTTCACAGGACCACATCGTTCTGGTGCACTGCCTGCTTCCGCGGCCCACAGATACCACACTGTTAGAGCTTTTGCTTTAATCTCTTGATTATTTATTTTTTCCACTAACATTTTTCTGTCTTTCAACTAAGCCGAGCCTGTTTGTGCGTGAACGAATGAGTAGCCGCATCCCTTTGGACCACGTGGCACATTGGGAAGGCCTCCCAAATTCCTGCTGGTGAGAAGCTGCCCTGTGTCACCTGTCCCATTCCCTTCTTTACTCTCTTCCATTATTTATTCCCATGACTAACTTTGTGCTTCGACTTCCTGACTGAACAAGCAGCAGGCTGCTGGAGTCACTCTGCCAACTTGTTTTAGGAAGTTCATTCTCCCTCAGTCTCTTTGCTCTGTTTAATAATTAGCAGCTTTCCCCCAAACTTGGCATAACCACTGCACGGGGACTGGCTGCTCAAACACAGCCTAGCGGAGTTAATCCATAAACCTACACTGTATCCTGGGGGTGGGAATTCTGGAAGCCTTGGCTAACAATGCTGTCCTTGGAGGCAAATACTGACTTCAGTGGAAGCAAAGTCACAGCTCTGCTGGACACTTCAGGAAATTCCGCATTTGCTCAGTGCAGCACGGTTATTTTTGTCCTGGCATATGGGGAATGCAGACAATGCCATAATAGCTGTAGCTATCAAAAGGATGGCACTGTAAGAGGTGACATTGCTCAGTGAACTGTGAGGTGTTTCAGTGAGTCCACTGCTGGGTGACGTGGGTATTCCTGGAGAAAGAGGAAAACACAAGCTCCAGACCAAACCTTCTTCCACATTACTGTGAGATCTATAGCTCTAACAGATCTGTCTTTGCTTTCAAATGAACGGGATGTAAATGGCAAATGAAAGGACGTGGAATTATGTGCTCCATTTTGGAAGCCTGTGGGAACAGTGTAGCGGTAGGAAGTCCTCCTCACGCACACAACAGTTCTGTCTGCCTCCCTAACAGCTCTAGAAGAAAAACTGATAGCCCAAAGGATTTCTTGGCAGATCACACACACACAAGTGCACAACTGAGATGATTGTGTTAATGTGCCCATATTAAGACTCCTCAGAAAAACAAACAAACAAAACCCCACTTCTTTAAGCCATCATGCACTGATTTCTTTGGTAAGCGGAGATAAAGGGATCTGCATTCTTTTCTATTTCAGTTTGGAGGAAAGGATGGGTGAAAAGCTACTTAAAAGACCTGAAAAACAAAGTCCACAGCTCTTTTATAAGACATCTTAACACGCCAAACCTGTCTGTTTGAAGTTTTCTACATCAGTGCTGTATATTTTGTGTGTAGAAGCACAAACGCACGTGCATTGGTTTCCAGCCATACTAAACACATACAGTATGAAACGCATAGGTTAATTTTAAAGGGAATGAGGAATGTTTGTTTATAAAATACTGTATGCTCTAGCAGGCATGGGCAGTATATGTACATATTTATTCTAATGAGATTTAACAAAATTGCTTTTTTTTTTTTCTTCTTTTCCTCCTTGTAAAAAGGTTTAAGAATGTGGTAAGTTGTATAGAAAAGTTGCTAATGCCAAACTGCTGCTTCAAGGGTGTCATTCAATTTCTTTGACTTTTGGCCTCCTCATTAACCTTCGCAGCTCAAAAAAAAATTGCTATGAGCTCATATGGGCATTTACAGGTAGAAGTACTGTAAAACATATATTTAGCCTTTAACTTGCTCAAGTAAGAGATTATAGATAACTTATTATAAAGCAGCTCTTAATACAACTTTTTTTTTTCTTTTTCTTTTTTAATTTGAAGTACCTTACTCTGTTATAGCTCTGGGTACCAAAAAGATCGTGTTAAAATTAAATAACTAACTATATCTTTGGAGCTTTATAAACCTAATGAAACACCCAACCAAAAGAACACAAAGTGATTACAGAGGACGTAAACAGAAATCTCTCCAAGACCAGTATTGATTCACATCTTTGACTTTGCTACTACAGTTGTTTCCTGGTCTTCTTGAATGTACGGAAAGCTAACATCGTCATTGTGAACGTTTCCAACTTTCTTTCTCTTTTTAGTTTGAGCTTTCAGTGGTGTAGAGTAAATGATGGTAAAGTTGGTAAATCTGATTGTTTTGAAAGCTGTTGTTCATGGCTGCATTCTTTGTGTTGCACAAATTAGCTAACTGTTGTTGAATAAAAATATAAATATGTTAATACCAGCTTTTTCAATAAAATACAACGAAAAAAGGCACAAGTAGATGACTTCAAGGCACAGCTTCTTTGTAAGCTAGATCTGAGAGACTTGTTAGATTCCTTTTACAAAGCAGGGAGAGTCACAGGGATCAAGGCAAATGACTGCATTGTGTTGGGGCAAGTGGGGATGCAAAGGTAGAGAGTGATTTATTGGCTTAGCACGATGACCAGTGCATGCACAGACAGTGCAGCTGGAGATGCACTTTTGCTTCCCACCTTGGACTGTAGCCCAAGTTAAATAATGTTATGCCTTTAAGAGACGCGAGTCTCAGTCTCCTATAGATGGAATAAGAGATGCAGAATGTGAGGGAACGCACATAATCACGGGGTGAAATGGCAGCCATGTAACCAGCGGCCAGGTTGGGCACCTCCCATTTCCACTGACCACAGGGGCGGGCGGCTGCTGTGCGTACAGGCCCAGCCTCCTACGTATTGCAGAGGCTGTCAGCAGAGGAGCAGCCTCCCTCCTCTTCACCCCTTTCCTTCTAGCCTCTGCCCTAGGGTGATAGAGAACAAGCAACAAAACGCAAACAAGCTGCTTTGGCACACAAACTTAAGGTGAAGAAGGGCTTCACTTCTTAGTTTCAGCTGCTGCCTGAGTTTCCCCTGGTCCCCATGAGGCTTGCCCCGACCTTGGGCTTTTCTTCTGACTCTCAGCCAGCCAACCCTGCCTGCACGTTCCACATGGAGCCAGTGGCTTGGGATGCCTCCTGGACCTCAGCACACATGTATTATACCCCGAGAGGCTGAGTCAGCCCCTTTGCTGGATGCAGACCAGAATGCATTGGCCTCTGCTGTTAGATGAGGCAATATAATGCTTGCACAGCTCTCCCAGAGCTTACATGCTAATTCCACCCTCCCCCCCTTGCTTCTTGTGAAGACCCAGTCAATCCCCCTCATTTAGGTGGACAAATATGACTAGGTACTGAAGAGAGGAATCTCAGCTGAAAACCAACACATCAAGCAAGTCACTATTTACCTTTCTAGTTTCCTTTTTTATCCCTAAATGCCTAGCACAAGCAGAATCCAGATGGTCAACTTGTCTGCTCTTGAAATATTCACAAAAGCCTATTTAGTAGCAGCATACAGCAATTTAACTCTTTGTGGAATGGGGATGGGGGAACACTGATATGATCTGCTTGGTTCTCCCGTTTGTAGCCAGCAGGTCACCCTGCTTTGAGGCAGAGTTGTATCCTTTGCACCCTTCCAAGGTTGCGATAAGTAATCATTGGCAAGGGGGCAAGTATAAGGATTGTTTTCACTAACATTATTACCATCAATTTGCTCTCACTCCCAATGGTAAACCTTTTCCGTTTGCTGTCTTCTCAGTAAGTTGCATTAAGTCTAAAATTAGAGCTGGAATTCACTTATCTTTCCCATGTGGTAGAACCTCAAAAGGCAATAGGATTACTGGAGGGGATAAAGAATTGGACCTAATTTTGTAAGATGCTTGGAACAGGGCATGGTTCTTTGGTTTTGTGAAGTCATGAAACAGAATGGATGTTCTAAGTACATGGCAGTTTGACATGCATCCTGGAAGGCGTTGCTTTGGGAGTGAAAGCTTTCAATAGCAGCGATTTTCTTGTTTTAATTCTCTCTGAAATTGGACTAGGATCAAACTTTTACTCACAAAAAGGTGAGCACAACTCCTTGACTGAGCTCGTAAGTCAAGACTGAGATGCCAGGCATTGCACATGAAGCACCTGACAGGGCAAACTCTTGCATTCCTGCAGCTATAAAAGCTTCCCCAAACACAGCTCACCCTGGCAAGGTACAGATAATTACTTGTCTTGCCATTTACTAAGCAAAAACAGTCAATGATTAGGACAAGATACTTAAACCAACAATTCAATTAAATAATTATTTTAATTGTCATGTTGACTACATATGTTCTACAATATGGGTTCTCAAACGAGTAACACCCACAGTACTGACTGTTAAAGAATGCCAGTGTTTTTCTGGACAGCCACTCCTTGTCTGAAAATTAACACTGGTACGGTGGGCATGCTGACTCAAGGCAGCTCAACAGATTCCCCAGGCAGATACTAACTTTAAATGCAGGACCAAATTCTTCCATGGGCAACGCTGGCACTGTGAGTTGTCTGATGCAGGAGACAATGCTCACAGTAAGTCTATGTGCATCTCGAGCCATATTGTGGAAGAGGTGGGGAGGAGATCAGTGCCATTTCCACTGTCACCCTCTGACATCTCTGTAACACAGTCTGAGCGGAGCAGCTGCAGTCTCCATTTCTCACAGCTATTGATCCAGGCTTCTGGAAACCCAGATAGATGCTGCTGCATTAACTGCACTGTGTCAACAGTATTAAAATACCCTCTGCAGCCTTAACAGCTAAAGACTTATTTTAGAGCAGAATATTTGATACTACCTTCCTCCACACATTTTTTTGAACAAGTACTGCTCAGACAGGCTTCTTAAAATGGCTATTTTGAGCAGTTGTTGCAATACTGCTAATGAACCTCCAGCAATCCAGTGCTACCATTAAAGCTGGTATCTCCTCATCCCTTTGTGGGGCTGCAAGAAACGTCTGCTTGCACCACGTGTCCCCAGGGAAAGCCTGCCCTGCCCAGACCGCCCCAAACCCAGACTCCATCTGTCTGTCACAAAAGGGCAGAGGAGGCTCTTGCTTGAGAGGGGCCACAGCAGCTCAAGGCTATGGAAGTCAGGGGACAGAAATGATTCCCCTTGTTCTC
The DNA here is from genome assembly GCF_002078875.1 of Numida meleagris. Taxonomy (NCBI): domain Eukaryota; kingdom Metazoa; phylum Chordata; class Aves; order Galliformes; family Numididae; genus Numida; species Numida meleagris. Next base: position 86,172,858 of record NC_034412.1, on the reverse strand, counting down.
ACCATGCTGTCACATCCACTAAGTACCCCCGCCTCCAGGCCTGCTCTCCCCTCACCGCCTCTTTCCACTTTCTCACCCTATGGCACTCCACATTCCCCTTGTAGCCTCGGACCACACAGCGTGGCCAGAAGCCACTAAAAGCACACCGGGTCCCACCCGCAGGCAGCAGGAGCAACTATGGTCGGCGTGATGGTGAGTGCCCATCATCTCCCCATCTCCTCGGCTGTCACAGAGGAGCGACCCATTGGCCAATGCAACGTATTTCAAGTGGAAGATTTAAAGAATCAGAGAGATTGTATCTTAGCAACCACCAGGGCATGAAGAAAGCAGTTTAACTATTTAAGTTTTTCAATTAAAAGATCCACCCCAAACATGCACAGCCCACAGGGCCATCGCAGTGCTGCGCTGGGAAGGACGAAGTGACCCTGAGCCATGTCCCTTCCCAGCACAGACAAGCTGGGCGGTGGCATAGCCCATGCCTACAGCAACAGATCTCCTGCAGGAGCTGAAGCATGGGAAGGGCTTCTTTTTGCAGAGAAACCCTGAGGTTTTGTTACCTGGTCTCATAGGAGCCAAAGCAAGACTTCCTGGTTTCCAAGAATAGAAAGCTCCCACAATAAAAACCCAGAGTGAAACAGGCACAGATTGACCTTCATGAGATGACGTGATGCATCTTCTCCCTGCTTTGTGCAGCCTAGAGACCTTTCCCTCAGTTCTCAGTTTCCCTCCTCTACAAACTGTAGTTACTTCATGCAGAAAGGTAGGTCTTGTTCCATAGCTGTACTCCTTAGCCAGCCCTGGAAGCAAGTCAGAGAACACTGGACATTGCAGGGCAGGCATTTGCAGACTTCTGTGGGACTGAGAAAGGTGGCAACTCTCGTCCTTCCTACTCTTGCCTCACGGATGCACTGTGTTGGATAAACTTAATGTAATAAGGCAAAATTAAAGCAAAAAAGAAATACTGCCAGGACAGCTACCAGTCCCAAAGAGGACCAGTGCTGGATGAGAACTGTGATATAAGGCACAGTACATGCATGACTCAATGTATTTATTTGTGCTCTAAGCTGCAAGAAAGATGGGCTGCCCTGGGCTAAAGAAACTCCAGGATATAGGATTGAAAGATTCGCATGGAGACCCACTTTTTAAACAACCATCAGTTGAACCGTTACTAGAAGCTGCATTAGGAGAGATTTATGAATCATCCATTTACAACTCCAGGAAAGCATCTTCTGTAAAGAGAAGACTGAAAAATTCGTTTATTGCAAAACCATTTGCTGGGATCATCATCTGTCTCTAGTGCCAGTGGATGCACACACAAGCAGTGCTCGGGCAGTCACTGGATGTGGTGACTGTGACAAATTTGGCCAATTCCTTAAATATATTTCTTGCCAGTATGTGCTTCAAACAATATTTAGCACCAGAATTGACTGAAATTGCTTTTCACGGCACCAAGAAATAATCTGGATTTTGACTGAGCATTCTGAACTTAAATTATTATTAGATTATTCAGACGGTGATATCCACTCTGACCTTGGGCTGGCAGTTTGAGCTTTGATTCCACACAGATTCTTGATCAGAATTCCATCTGTTCAAGCAGACTTTCAGAGCATCTAAGCCCTATTAGAATAACATTTCCATTACCTAATTAATTGTTTGAAGCTATCCTCAGTGATTACTTATTGAAGTTATAGTTTGTCACCTGAGGCAACAGCATGTGTTGTTGTCGTGGAAACATCTCTGCTGTCACCAGCTCTGAATAGTGAGGGAGGAACAGCAGAGGGAACTGAAGAAGCAAGGCTTTGTTGAAATGCCTCACTCTTGAAAGTGAAGAAATATTTCAGATAAAGCCTGGCCACACAGAGGCCCAAACCTCTGCACACTGATCTCTGGGAGAGGAGGGGTCAGCGGGTTCAGTTTGAGCCCTTTCTCCTGCAGCGTGACGCAGCTGCCCCGCACTGCCATCTCCCATGGCCAACAGCAACATCTACAGGGCCCTTCCTGATGCCAAAGCTGCTGTTGTTGCAGAAGGATCCTGCTGTCCTCAGAAACAGAACTCTGTAACAACCCGCTATCACCTCTCTGTTTCATTTAGAAACTATTAAAACTCACTTTTGGGATTTGTTGTATCAGCCTTTAGCTGGAGTGTGACCGTCACACAGCCCTTTGCTTTCCCCACATCTGTGCATTCATTTCTAGGGTGTGCATAACTAAAGCAAGAGCTGCAGCTAGGATTCCCCTTAAAACAGCTCGTCTTCTACTAAGTTTTAATTAAACACTGACACAGATTCTCTCACCTTGTTGTTCAGGTTTATTAACAGAAAGTTAATAGAAGGATTTAATCTAGATAAGCCCTGATATTTTTGCAGCTAACACATGGAAGTAGCAGAGAATGCCATTTCTACCAGAATGGACATTGGGACTGCACATTGTGGCCACACAAATTACAAGAGAAAACAATGCAGATTAACACCACCACATTTGTGTTACAAAAACCTCCTCTACAAGCTGCTAAACTACAAGGAAGCCAGAGAGTGCCTCTCACAAGATAGCCGTGCCCTGTTTCCTACACTCTTAGTTTATCATTACACAGTACGCTATCACATTAGTACGGTCTTAGATTGTAGAAACCCTGTGTCAACAACTTTGCTAGTTATTACTTGTAACTTGGGGGGTGGCTCGAAATTGGGCCTATACATAGCTTTCTATTTTTTTACGAAGTGTTTACTAATCGCATTTTCTCCCTGAAATGGAGTAAAAGCAGAATGCGATTCTTTTGTTCACCGCCAGTGCCCTCTGGAGACAGCAGCTGAGGGACGGAAAATGCAAAGTGAAACTGGAGTGCCACCTGATGGCACCGCGTTAAAACCACACAGGTTATGCGGTCGCAAGAGAAAGGGCAGGTGCCCCATAAAATACACGGAAAAGTACCATCTTCTTGCAAAAATTACCAAAGATGTTAAGCAAACAAGCACACAAAGGCCCCAGATACAAAAAGATCCCAACCTAATGCTGAAATGCAAGAAGTAGGTGATTTACCTCATTGCAAAGGTTGAAAGTTCCACCTCCCCGCTGCATGATGCTGTAGGAGACCAGATTTTAAGATGACAGCATTCTGAACACCATATGCCCACACAACTAATTATGTGCAAATCTGCTTCAAGTTATACTTCATAGGCAATGAACGTTTCAGTTCTTGTCCTGGCCGCGTCTAGTGGGTTTTGCAATATGACCTCGGAAGAGATACGCCTAAAAGCCGGCAATAAAACATCATGTTACTGTGATCACCACGTCAAGCAGTAACTTCCAAAGAGCAACCCACTGCACCATTCCCTCTGCTTTTATACTGAATTTCTCCTGTTGCCAAGTGTTTCTTTACCTGTTTTCCAGCCACAGTCTCCCAGCAGCAATCCCAGCCACACAGTGCCATCAATAAAAGTTGTACCAGCTCTAAGCAGAACTCCCATCCACGTCAGAGCCAGGAGAACAGGGACATCAACACACCAAAACACTGGAGCAGGCATTTCTGCACATATCCTGGTCTTATTTTCTTTACTACTCACAGGTGGGAAAGCTGAGAACTAATTGTGCTCAGCCTCACTCGTTATATCTATCTTCCTACACTAAACTTTGGGAAAAGCCCTTTCATTTTTTCTTTGTAACGGGTTCAGCAGAAGGGGGGAAGGTTGCAGCAGACTATGAGTGTTCTTGGGGAGACTATTCAGGCAGACCCATTGCAATGGGGTGGATTTCTTCTGCATGAAGCTAACTGAACCATCTCCAAACAGGTCATACCATCAGTCTCCAGGCCTACACCTATCAGCCCAGATCAGGCTGCATATGTCTGGGCTGCAGAGTCAGCCTTAAATTACTAGTGTTTCACTGCTTCTGTATGTGTGTGTTTGAACATAGGGGCCCTCTGTCTGCAGCCAACTGTGGGAAAACTCTCTTGTTCTTCTGAAGGAGTAGTGAGAACACACTGGAAAACAGAGTTTTGCTGCTTTGTTTTCTGTCTTGAAAAGGAGGAATTCATGTTCCAACGCAGAGGCCATCTGGGCAACAACAAAGAGGGGGACTGAGGCTAAGAAAGTCTACCTGACAAAAGAGGTAGGGGATGGACTACCAGCATCTACTCCTGAGGATACAAGGCTTTGTCAGGGAAGCTCCAGGGGTGTGTTTTATAAGATGTAGGCAAACTAAAGTGTCAAATGGCTCTGTTGCAAAAACTATGCATGGACTGACTATACCTATAAACATGCTCCACCTTATTCATGTGCTCAGCTTGCACCTGTTTCTTGACTGAAGTGCTGAATACCAATAAGCTCCTACTGTTTTGTTTATATTTTGTCTTGGGAAGTGTGATAACACATGCTTTTTCAGTAGAAGAGCAAAGAAATTGCTGGCCTCGTTATCAGTTTCAGCCCTTCAGAGAAGAGATTCCAAGAAACTTCTTACTCAAATAAGAATGTGCGCTAAATCACTACTGCACAAACCATAGGAAATCATGTCAGACAAAAATGCTGAGAAGGGTGTGGTGATGCTGCAGTCTTACCAAAGCTGCCAGGGGGAAGATCTGTACTGCATCCTTCCCTCTGAACCAATGTAAAATATTTTGTAAAGGAAGGTTCTGTATTCATGTCTGCCTTCAGAACCTGTGGTTCAAGTTGACTGGAGATGATGAAAATGCAAGTTTTCTCAGTGCAGAACATCCTTCCTTTCTGGGAGGATGAATCCCATTTTTTGTACATCATGTTATAACTTACATGAGGAAGAAGCAGGATGCTTATGACCTTTTATTTTTTCAGGACAAAAGCTAATTAAAGCTTTTGAGTAATAGAAGGCAAGTGAAGGAACCATCTTAAAACATATAAAAAAAACCCACATAATTTGATTGTTTGGTTCTAGCCATTCTTATTAGCATTTTAGTAAACTGTGCAGGTATGTAGGAGTAGTTAGAGCAGTCATAATACCTATTTACAAGTCGGCATCTTGCAGATGTTAAGAGTGTACTCACAGTCCTGAAATCTATTCTGCCTTTTTTTAGGGAAAGTAGAGAACGGATGAAAAGAGACGGATGAACACGGGTGCGCTCTGGAAGGTGGTCTTTTATGTCAAAGGCTCAGGCACAACCGTGTAAAGCAGTGCTGTGCTTCCCTTTCGTTAACATTCTTATCATCATGTATTTCTAAAAATTGCAAGCCAATTTTTAATTAATTAATAGCAATTGTATGGCACTTGAGAAGATCAAGTTTGTTTGAGGAAATAAAAAACATTTTGTTCTGACAGATGTACTGCTTTCCTTCTCCAGAAGCATCGGGCAAAATGCAAAGTATAAACTCCTTGCATTCCTTCCAATAGCAAGAGTCTGTTAGTCATTACAGAGCAGGCTTTTAAATTATTCAGAATTTCTATACGTGCTGAATTGTTTTTCCTGTGCTTATGGAAGAATGTACCAGTTTGAGAACAAGAGGTACTTTTCCATGTTACTTACAGGATAGAATTCAAATAATGAATATTTACTTTTCTCTAAATTCTATATATTTTAAATACTATACTGAGCTTACAGAAGAACCCAATTTAGATGTGTCAATAGCCATGTAATATCCTCCTCCTCATCATCAGTTAATTAATAATAATCCAAAAGATTGAATTATTAGCCTAGAGAAAGGACACCTATCTTTGGAACGGTTTGTAATTCATCATGTCTTCAAAACTAAGAAAGAAAATAATAAATGTAGAATTAATTGAATAATTAACAGCAGCTGCCACATTATCATAGAATCGTAAAATCACCGAGGTTGGAAAAGACCTCCAAGATCACCCAGTCCAACCATCTGCCTATCACCAACAGTTCTCACTAAACCATGTCCCTCAACACAACGTCTAAACATTCTTGAACACCTCCAGAGTCAGTGACGCCGGCAAATCCCTGGGCAGCCCATTCCAGCACCTGACCACTCTTTTGGAGAAGAAATATCTGCTAAAAAAGTTTCAGAACACTATTACTAGACAGATAAGAAAATGGAGTACTTACACATCATGTTACTGTTACACTATCTTAAATTCCCATTAAAAAAATAGAAGTACTATGGAACACTTGAGAACTGGACAACAAAGGACAGTATTAAAAGGTTCTGAAGTCAAATGTACCTCCCCTTTCCCTTTCAGACACACAGAAGAGCCACAAAAATTATGTATGGAAAATGACCTATGTGCTACCGTTCAGATCTATCCCTCTCTGCTGGAAAGGACCACCTGACAAAATCAAACTGTCCCCATCAAGCAGGGTTGAGCCCCTCTGTGCTTTCCCTACAATTCCTTTCAGACTCCGAGGTCTTGGCCTAGTCTCTTTTCAAAAGCATCACAAGCTGGAATTCTATTTTGCTGTTAGTGATACATCACTTTTCCACCTGTTGTCCCTTCTGATAGCACACTCATGACATTAGGCCAAAGACAGAATTATTCCACTCACAGCGCTTGTCAGCCCATACCTCTACTTTTAGGAAATAGCAATTTCTTCAGTACTATTCACAGAAAATATCAAATCAAGAATTTAACCTTCTGGACCTGCGTTCAGCTTCGTTAACATAAAGCTGTACTTGTTAGTGCACCTCCACATTTTCTGCAAATACAAGGAGGGAGGAAACTCCACACAGTTTGCTTCATGACAAAAACCCAAGTTCTCCTTTAAGAAGCTCTCACCTCTGTATTAAATAAGGCAGTGTTTTATTATAAGGAAAAAGTGACTATAGGAGCAAAGATTAGCAAAAATACTTTTATGCCATTCCTACCATATTGTCATCTTGTGCCAGAGGTTCTCTGCTGCTACAGTGAGTTGGTCAAGACTGTTTTCTTACCTCCCTAAGGTCTGGAAGCTGACATAGGCACTAAGCACTACGGGGGCAGTTCCCAGCTCCCTGATGTCACTGGGATTCACATTCCTACTGAGCAGTTCATCCTGGGCTAAAGTGCAAAGACAGCCAAAGATTAGAGCAGTTGCATGCAGATAGCAGTTTTAGACAGTTTTGCTCACCTAACTTGTCACTACTTAACAGGTGAACTATTTTTCCCTTGTAACAATAATACGCCCATATCTCCTAACAATTTCCTAAGAAAATGCTAACCTAGAATTCTCAAAGTTGTTGGAGTTCAGCCTGTAATAGTATTGTTATAGATGGGAACTGAATTACCTGGAGTAAGCCTTTTGTCTCAGTGACAGAGCGACCATTTCCAAAGAAATCAGCAAAGCCATGTACCTCTTCTTGCAACACTTTCCACATCTGACTTCATCACATTTTCCCAGGATATGTAACAACTTCTTCAAAACACACCAGTTAGCCAATAAATTGACATCTTCTGCAGAGTAAAAGCTTAAAAAAAAAGATGCTGCTTTTTTTTTCCCTCCTGACAAACATATGAATAGAAGTTTCAAAATTATGCATATATAAGGAAATAGCAAAAATGCATCTTTAGAGCTTAACATTTCAGAGCGAGGAAGACCATTTAGTTATTCAAAAAGAGCCTACTGATAGTCTAGAAAAAAAAAATAAGGAAAAGGCAAAGTTTTGCTTTTTCCAGCCGAAAGCCAAGAGGAGATCAGGTAAACTAATCTTTGCCAAAATTTGCATTTGCCTGCAACCTTATACTATTTCTTTTCTCCAAGGCTGACAGTTTTCAAAACTAAAAGCACCTTTAGGACACGATTCTACTTCAACTACTCCAGTGTGACCAGGTCTGTAACACCAGGCTCAGCTAAGTGCCTGGGATGCTGGTACCTTGCTTGCAGATGTCTTTGGATTCTTTCTATTTGCAGCTTGATCCTGGCATTCAAGAGGGTGTCAATGACTGGAGTGCAGCCAAATGTCTCATTTTTCTAGGTTTCTCCTTCTCTGTCAGTTTTCAGTGACTGTTTCCCTCATGCTCTCCAAGCTTACGACAAGTATAGAAAAGCAAAAAGGATATTAATGTAGAATTACTGAAAGAGAAGTCAGGGAAATAGCACGTTGCATGTGATACATAATGTCACCCAAAGACTTAAAAGGTAGTAAGTCACAATGAAAGCAAAACTTGCAGTATATCTAGATTTTACAGTAACAAAAATTTGGCCTGGTATACTCCAGTTTTACTGCTAGCTTGAAATAATGTGAAGTACAACGTCAGGCAGCTCAAAGCAGAAAGTTGTAAATGTTCTACATTGTGTTTTCCAACGAAAGCTGTTTGTTATCAGTGCAACATGAACAACTGCTCAAAATGTCAAAGCATAATGAACACATGTTGTACCCATTTAATCAAGTTTATATTTTATATTTATTTGCACAATACAAATTATTAAACAGACATTCTATTTCAGTTTCCAACACAGATTTCTACATACTGTTTTCAGTTGCTTTGGCTTGTCTGTTACTGGTACCAGTACAATACCAGTCTTACTAAATGGTGTTTCTCATTCACACACCAGCATGGATTATACCTTAGTGTCACACACATAGCTATCATAGCCAATTAGAACAAATAGCTTGTTTTGTAAAGAATATTTAATGCAAAATGACAGCTTGAGAGAATTTTACCACCTTGCTGGGGTGTGAAATGGTGTACCCTTTCAAAAACAAATTGAAATCACCAACTTCTGGACAAGAAGTGAAACAATACGTTTTTTACACAGATATCACCACCAGGAACCAATTACATGATCACCTTTTTCTAGAACACACCAAATAAATACAAGCAATATGTGCAACATAAGCTATTGTCAACTACCTATTATAAATCATACCTGTGAAAATACATAGGAACATGTTGTGAATATTTAAAGAGTAAAGTGCTTTAACACAGAGCAAGTGAATCCATCTAGTGTTGTATCACAGGCAAACAACATGTTCAATTTGGACAGAATAGTCTCCATGCAATTAGTCAGCAGCAATGCCCTGCATTCTTTTATAACATTAAACTAGTATATGTCACTTCAGTCATATGGGGTTTAAAGTCAGGATACAGTGTGTACACTTACAAAAGTCAACCAGAGTTCTACATTAGCATACGTTCTAAGCATTGCTACAGCAGGGTGGTTTTGTGTTTATTTTTCTTTTTAAGAAACCAAACCTTTGGTAGTGTAAATGCAGCGTACATCGAAGATACCACTGAACCAATATGAGCTCATTATGCAGCTGACAGGAATGGAAAGAAGAAAAAATCAAAAACAAATTTAATGGCTTTATGCACTGTGCTCCTCCAGTCATGCTCTATTTTCACATGCCTCCCTGCAGGTAGGAGTTTAGACATACAATTCAAGCAAGTGATTGCTTTCAGTTCAAAGACAGGCCATTTACTGCCAAGACGACCTTCCAGAATTGTGCTGAATTCAATTATACTTCCTTGCCTCAAGTTCAGCAACACTTTCTTAAACTCATTGCTTGCCTTTAACACAATATCTTTGGTTATGTCATCTTCCTCTGCCAACTTGGTTCCATTTTTGCTACTGAAAGGCATACCCACAGTTATTTCAAATTTGTACCGATCGAACATTTTCATGTGGCAGTTATGCTTTGTCAAATACTTGAGACGACACAATTCTTCCTCCTCCATTGTGACATTTTTGGGGTCACAAAGAGGGTAGGTTTCACCATACAAGCACCTCATCCAATCACCAATAAAAAGCGGAAGCATATTGATTGCAGATTCTGCACTATTGTCAATTTCTGTAACACGCACATATTTGAACCGCCCAGTCCATGTCACTCTGTGTCCTTCCAGGTGACTACATAAAATCTGAGTACGTGCCATATTGGTCTCCTTCCATGATCGGGGTCCACAGAGGAAAGCATACTGATTCCATGTCAAGGTGGAGTTGTAAACTTTCATTCCCTCTGATCGATACACATAGAACCAACAAAACAACACTACAGCTGTAATCCACACCAAAATGAGTTTCACAATCGAGCTTCGAGTGAGGGACTTAACCATTTCTACTACAGAGAAGTTGACTTTTGTCCACCATCGGAAGAGCAAAGGAACAGCACACAAAACTAGAGTCACTACAATTTTCACGAGCTCCAGAGACACGAACCACTTAATGAAATGGACCAGACACATCAGTGCAATGCCTACACCTAGCACTGGGAGTGCAAAGAGAAACAGAAAGTAACCAATGGATGCACGAACGAGCCCAATGCCAGAGGACTCCCGCAGAATGACCACAGAGAGTTCACACCACATAAAGCAGACCAGATATGGGACCAGGTAACAGTAGGTGCCTTTAAAATTTCGTAGTTGTGCCATTCTAAAGAAAAGATAGAACAAATACAAAAACAAAAGGCACGGGATGCTTACATTGATCACAAAGAGATGGCCTACAGGAACAGTAAAGAAGGTTTTACCTAAGAATTTCAAGAAGCCAAAATTCCCAGGTAATACCTGCAATAGGGATAAGCAACCTGCTGCTATCTCAGTCATTAATGCTCTTCGCGTGTATGGTTCTGCACATGTGCTTAAACTCATGTAACTTGTCACTGTGAAGAAAACAGAGACAATAGCTAACTCTGAGCATGGTATACAGTCCTTGCTTGCTATAGGGAAGGAGAAAATTACAAAGAATACTGAGAGTATAAAATAAATGTATGGCTCTAAGTGATTCCACCCAAAGTTCACCTCAGCTTGCTCAACATCTAAGTTTGGTTCAAAACGAAGGAGTAAGTCAGTCAAAGTGCGGAAGTTTTCCCAGGCCTTACTGTCCTGAAAAACTTTCAGTGTGCAAATCACCATAGAAATGAAGGACAAATAGAATATAACTAACGGAATAATGAAGGCAAAAAAATCAATTGTCAGATTACTGATGATGAAGAAGAAGATGAGAGCATTGATATGATGTGTTGGAATAATGGTAGACAGCCAATGCATTCCTGCCTTTGATGCAATATCTATAAGATATTCTTTAATTTCCATTATGGCATGAAGTGGATATTTTACAACCTGGAAAGAGAGAAAGAAGTATTTTATTTAATAGCAGTTTTGTATTGGTACATCACAGATATTAACTGAAGCAGTAGCAGTCAGTTGTCTAACCTCCGCTGATGTGAAAAGATTTTTATTCCAAAAGAGTGTTGCCAATAACCTGAGATTACGTTGTCTGATATTATTAGCTCTATTTTGATTAATTCAGTCAGGTGAAACGCAGAGGCTATTTTGATTTCAGGGAAGATGAATTTCATTACCTTTGACACATAATTAAATGGCTTCCTAGTCAAATACTCCGCTCTGCTAACTTCACACACATTACTCACAGCTCAAGTAATGACTGAAGATAACACAGAACTGCAGCCTCGTGGTTTATCTTAAGTCTACTTGAGCTGTGAGTAATGTAAGTTTTAAAACACTTAACTCTACTACTCTTCTGTAGAGATTATGTTATACATTCTGATTATATGCACTTACAGAAAGTCTTTACAGCTATGTTCAGTCTTTGAAAAAATCCTTTCCAAGTACCTATAGATGCAACTGTCAAAATGTGTTTTGTAAACAGCAGAAAGTTGCTGTCCATGATTGTAAAATTTCATCCATCTCACGTGGCATTTTCCTATACATTTATACAACAATAGAAGAAATGCCAGATCAACCTATGGCCACCTACACACTTAGTGTATCAGGAATAAAATTTTTGGGATTTTTTTTTTTTTCCAAACATTCAAGGATTACCATCTGCACATTACATAGTGCAAACAGTCCCATAAAAAGACAGCTTTTAATGTTTTCCCAGAACTTATGCTTTTATATTAATCACTTCAGCAGAAAAGCCAAAAATGCTTTAGCAAACCTCTGTAACATTGTGAAGAAATGGCAACAAACACAATGACTTTGGCATAAACCTGTTTATTAGCAAAAGTATCTCTGCTATTCTTCATAGACGCATCTCTTTCAGAATATTAGTTATTCAAAATATTGGAAAAGAGATAACACCTCCTACTTTTTTTTTAACCCTTCTGTATGATAATGGACAACAAAATGACAAGAATGACAACTAAACCCCTCATGGAAGTACCTAGGAATCCCCTGCCTTGCTTGAATTTTTTACTGGTATTGAACACTCGCACCTCAATTTTCCCTTCTCCTTTTACTACCTAGAGAAATAACAGTACAGAAAACCACTGATGACAAATTGCACCATTCTTTAGTTCCTCCATAGCAGAATCTTTTAACACCTCAAGGCTAAGGCTAATTTTTGCCACCTTCTTGTTTCTTTTTATGTAGGAAAGATATGAAGTATATAAAAACAACAGTTATAAAAATTACAGTTATGACAGAGACCTTTAAATTCTCACTGGGATATAATGAACTTAGTTCGTCCCCTTGCAAGGAAAACCATTTCCCTTTTCTCTTAAATGCATACCTCAAATATATAAAACTATAAATACGTATGTAAAGTAAAGCCAAAAAAGAAATTATAACAAAAATGCTACTATTGACCTACTCAGGCTAAATATCAGCTTTGAGAATCAAGTGCAAAGCACCTCTGTCTTGTCTGAAATGTGCAAGTTACAGCCCTTCCATACAACCTGTTCATTACTGTCTGTTTACCTTCAGTCTCAAGGGCAACTCTTCAGGAGTCTTCCCTGCCAATTCATCATCTTCTTCTTCCTGCATAATCAGGTTAGATGGGATGATTCCCTTTGCATACTTCTTGGTAATCTCCACAAAGTCATCCAAAGCAATAAATTTTTTAGCTATAAGATAAAGTATAGATTATGAGTAAATAGCGTCACTAAAATGCTGTACCGATTATATGAACTGGAATATTAATTTTCTTACATGTTATTAAAGAAGATCTGCTCTGGACTTCAAAAACTGAATTACCGGTAACACAGGCTTACCTTGCAACTTGCTCTAAGACTTGCGCTTAAAATAACCAGCTGCTTTTCCCAGCAATACATGACTACTCTAAATCTTGTCAAACCAGTACGTACTTTATTATATTTGCAAACAGGAAAACAAAATGAGTGAATGTAGCTTACTGCAAGTGTTCCAAGGAAAAGAGACTGCCGGATTAGGTTACATAGTTTCAAATCATAAATTTTCATAGCTTTGGTAACTGAGAGAAATCTTTAACTAAAATCTGCATTGAAAAGAAATAACTGTACAGGAACAGTAATGAATTATCTATACACCATGAACTGAAAACTGACTTCTGATTTGGTGTCGAGCAATTATTTTTCCAATTTTGTAACTGAGACAGATATAATTACGTCAAATGCCCAATTATTTATATATACAAGAAAAATATAAGTTTACTTTAGCATATTAATTGAATATGCTGTTTGGCTATACAAAACTCCTCCCTCAAACTACATCAAGTAGGATTTAAATTAGCTGGCCACAAAATACGCTTTGCTCAGTTGTACACAAAGACAAAACTTTATCACTGCCTAACTCTAATGAGCACAACTCATTTACAGGTATGAAGCATCTTCTCCACTAACATTTTGTCAACTTGATCATATGGTTGTGTACTTCAGGGGCGATATCATGCTCCACACAATACAATGAAGGCTTTGGCTTAGTGCCCTCAGACAAACATTTCTGACTTCCTCAGGAGCTTCAGAATAGTGTAGGCTAAACTCAAATAAGACGCTTTCCCTGGAAGTCTAAGAGGAAATTGAGATAGGAATACGCAACAATTAAAAATTATCAGTTTTTGTAGCATCGCTGTACTGCTGTTCCCCAAGCTCTTAACGCAAGGGGAAGTTCAGGGAGTGGGGACACTTCATCATGCAGTATCAGGAGCACAAGGACACAAATACTGACAGCTAGTGGCCCTGGAAGATCGTTATCCACTCCTGCGAGTAGAAGGGAACCACGAGATTACTTCAGAGATCTCCAGGGATGCTACGAGATGACTTATACACTGCTTCAAACTCTTTTCACACCCAGTGCCTTGCAATTAGCATGCATTAGTTAGTTTCTATGGTAGGCAAGCTTGATGTCGTTCATAAAGGAGGATAATTAACAGCAACTTTTCCTGTACACTGCAGTAAATGACACTGCTGTAGATATGAAAGACTTTTGAATGACAGAAGTCTGTAATACACCACCTACACAGTACGTTTAGCTAGTCAGCTGACAAAAATAAGAACGCTGGCCTGCTCAGTATGGGTTTATGATTTTAAAGAGACAGAAAACTAAATGGCTTAACTAAGTTTTGAATGGAAGATTAGTGGATTTGAGCTTTAAAAAAAAAATGAAAAACTTAAACAGAAATAGTAGTTATGGGTGCCATATAAAATACATTTGTATTTTTTAATACAAGAAAGCTGTAGATACAGGACTGAAAGAAGGCATTTTTTCAAGATACTTGTTATAGGAAGAGGTGCTATAAAGGAGTTCCATGGAAAAACAGCAGCTTGTAGTTTTTGCTTTAATCTCACAACTTGCACGTTGCCCTTGCTTGCACTCTTAAAATACTTTTCTTTTTCCCCACAGTCTGAACCCGTATGTCCCACCGAACACCATGCGGCACCGTTCCCAGGAAGCAGTTTAATTTTCTGCTATCTTGTCTTTTCATTCACAGACTGTAAGACTACATGACTTGCACAAAGAATTCAGTGAGGTTCCTCAGCTGTCTTTGGTGGGCTCCAGATCCTTCCTAACACCACACAGACTACCTGAACTGTCTTATTTGGACAAAATATACAGCAGTAAAAATCGGGGGTTTTTTTGTGAGGAATCAGTATGCAGACATGATTAGAATCTCACTGAAGTTCCTTTAGGAACTTTTATGTGACTCTGAGTTATCCTGAGAGGGACAGAGTTACTAATTTAATATGTATAGTTGGCCTATCAAGTGTAACAATACATACACTCTCAGGCATGTAACAACTGTCCATTGACAATGTCAGCTTCAGTATTCCATTTATGCCTTCATTAAGGATACTCCAGATCACATGTCAGCAAACACATTACTGGCTTAACACTTCCAAGTATTGGCAACATATTAAAACTGAAGGAAAAAATTCCTGCTGGCAAGATAAATGCAAAAACTCGGTGGATCAGAGAAGTAAAAGCTGAATAGGAACAGCTGTCTTGTTCATCCATGAAAAGATAAAAGCTCTCTAGAGAAGAGGTAACAGCTTAACTCCTGCTTTAAGTGTTTGATGAAAACTTTTCGTTTTTAAATGTTATTAGTATTTTGTCACCCAAGTGTCTCTTAAATTGATATTAAAAGTGTATGTTGTAGATTCTACTTCATTATTCATAGATTTTTTTCTTCAATTTGGTTATGACAAATTCCCCTGCCTCCCCCATCCATCGCAGGAAAAGAAAAATATGCACATCAATTCCTGCCTACGCTTACACGTAGGTTCATTTACTCTCCTGTTATTTTATCTGCCATTTAAGCCTTAAAAAAAAAAAAGCAGTTCCTTTTCTGACATTCTGAATTACTGAAGAATCCAGAACAAAATGACTTGCTTTGCGCTCATGCTCTGTCAGCACGTGCCTGTTCAGCTGAGGAATGGAAAGAACATTAGTGTCACCCAGCAAGTGCCCATCGATGTAACTCCAATGAACTCAGTTACAACTGCCTCACGATACGATGACCAAACAACGAAACCCAATCCTTGAAGGACTATTTCTAGATTTCCAGAAGTGGCAAATCAGTCACAGGAACAGCTGATCTACTCCCATGGAAATTCTGAAAGGACCAGACATTTGGTCTTCAAAATACTATTTCTCCCTGTCATTACTCCATCCTTTATATACAGACCCATGTGTTCTTCATCCACTTTTTCTTCTATTAAAGTTAACATAAAGTTGAAATACCCTGTTCTTAGGAATGTTAGCTTCACTACCGGTTGAATAACTTGATTCTGAAGTCACCTGTGTAATGAATACAATCCTGGAAGGTAAAGGCCAAACTGAACTGATGGAACGTACATCTAATCTTTCAAGGAGTTGAGACACGCAAAACCCAGATTTGGTTTATTAATCCACAGATAACATTTCAGTTGCATGTATCCTAAACTACAATGTATCAGTAAGCAACAAGCTGTGGGACATTTAGTACCACTCCTCAAAGAACAGATCTACATTTTATATGAACTAATCTATTTCAAGAAAAGGAGATTCTCCCGACAAGTGATTAATTGAATCTTATGTTTTTCCTTGAAAAGTATGTAAGCTGCATTATTTGAGATATATTTTCTTAATTTAGAGCCTTCTTTAACGTTAACCTTTTTTCCAGTTTTCTTTTTATTTCACTTATAAAAGTTATCAAAAGTAATAAACACATATAAGTATCAGCAGCTTTAGCACACTATTAGACAGACATTCAGAGGAAGCCAAAGCAACACTAAATGAAGAGGAAGGTGTGTAATAGCAGTCGTCTGGCTTCTTCATAAAATGCTTTAAAAATATAACTTCTCTTTCACAAATGCTTTGTTTTTCACTTCTACTGAGAATATTTTAAGAGCTTGTTTTAGACCAGCCAAACATCCCTACCTTTTAGACTATTCATGATTGAGATCAGATTTGTAAGGTTTCGAGCCTGCGCATTTTGTTTTCTGTGCTGCTATGACAAACAGCAAAATCCTCAGTTGCATTCTCACTCACAGGGGACACTCATTTTACATCCAGCAGTTTTGTCCCCATCCCACAAGTGCAAATGAGACTGCATAAAATATCCAGTAGGATCACTAATGATTTGATTTTCGTCCTGAAGGCTCAGCATCACGGCACCATTTCTTATATATGAGGGGCTAAAGAGAAGTGTATTTCAAATCCAGATCCCCCACTCACCACCAGCGCTTTACAAAATACACAGATTTAACTCTGCAAGGCTGGCCCTGTGTGTGTTGAGTGGTTTACTTTTCCCCATCACACAAACTGACCTGTCCCTAACTACTTAAGTTATGAAAGGATCTTGGTACATATTTCTTAGATAAATTCTTGAACAAATACGAAAAAGCAAACATTAATTATAAGGGAATGGCAAACAGAAGTAAGGCAAATAGAATGAGGGAACTGTCTGCAGGAAAAGTCTGCATAATTAATTCTCTTACTGTACGTAGAAACCCTACTACAATTTAAAAAAAAATTACTGAAAGTGAATTTTTTTTTACTGAATTGCCTTTAAAGCTGAAATGGGAAGAAAATGGCAACTTATATGCGAACTCCTTTTAGTGTACTAATCACTGACCAGTTTACGAGAACGGTAACATATTCTATGACTTCACGTGCAGATCAGTTATTTACCTTGCACATACAATAAAGAGACATCATCAATTTACAGCAAATAAAACCTGCTATACATCCTTGCTCTGGCTGCAAAAATATTGCCTAGCAAAACTGAACAGAAACTAAAATCACAGTCAAAGATTGAAAGAAGCAGCAGGTACTCACATTCACAGCTCACTAAGCGCTCCAGCATTCTTCTCTGTTTCTGCACTGACTTTGGGACTGGGCCAGGCTGCTTCTCACCATCTGGTTCAACAACAGAAGTTTACAAAAAGTTAAAGCTATTAATTAAAGTGATCAAACAAAAACTGGAGTGTTGTTCAACCTCAATATCTGGAGAACGGTATTCCTCAAACTCAGCACAAGA